>NW_015090893.1:18740160-18761898 GCF_001431845.1 Calidris pugnax | reverse complement strand
ACTGCATCCCGCACTGCATCCCGCACACAGCCACTGCCTGCATCCCGCACTGCATCCCGCACTGCATCCCGCACACAGCCACTGCCTGCATCCCGCACTGCATCCCGCACTGCATCCCGCACACAGGCACTGCCTGCATCCCGCACTGCATCCCGCACCCCCATTGCCCCCATCCTGCACCCCATCCCAGCACCCTGTGGCCCTGGGCTCCCCGGTGGCCCCTCAGGGCCATGCTCTGGCCAGGGCACAGTATCACACCTCTCAAAGTCACTGCTACAACCCAAGAACCACAAGTGGCTCCTTCCCTCCCTGCAAAGAAATCCTGCCACTCCTGTGTCTGACAATAGTATTTCAAACACAAACTAAACCAGAGCTTTAAAGGGTTATTTAAAAGCCATGCAAATGGGACTCTCCATCTTCTGGGACGTCTGGGTGCTTCCACACGGGAAGGGATTTACAAGCCCAGAAGAGCTATGCAAGGACAAAGCCAGCTTGCAGGCACGTCAATCCTAACTCTTACCCTTCTTCAACCCTAATTTGGTGGAAGATGATAATTTGTGTCACCAATGTACCTGTTCTCAAGTCCCTATACTCCCACCTGAGCTATCCCAGGGGAGGAAACACCACCAGTTCCCCCAGAAACAGCTCAGCGACACACCAGCATCACGCCCACCAGCAAGGACCTGCATCCTGCGGGGACCAGCCCAGCTCCGGGCCCGGGCAGGGAATTCCCAACTTGGAAGAAGTGATTGAAAACTCAGCACACTCATCCAGTAAGAGCACTGGGCACAGCAGGAAACCACGTCCCGCATCAGGAATTGGCTCCTAAAGCAATTTAAAAGCCTGATCTCTCCTCCTGCGAAGCCCAAATGCAGTGCAGCCACTCTCAGAAAGGGCACTAAAGACATCCCTGATTTATGCCAGCACCAGGGGAGGCTGCAGCAGAACCAGTTCCTGCCTGTTACACTCTTTAATTATAAACTGTCTCGCCTTTTTGATTGCTGTCCATGTTGGGATCTCTGATTTACTCACCAAAACAGCTCCGTCCCCTTTGATTACAGGAAGAGGGGAAAACCCACCCCTCGCAGCCAGAATGAGGGGAAAAAAATGAGTTTACAGCCAGGAGAACTGATGGTAGAAGCTGCATAGAGCATTCAGAAAGCTCAGCACAGGTACTGCTAGACACGGGCAGCCAGAGGTTGCTCTCACCTCCTGAAGCTGGGATTCCTTCTTCTTTGAAGACAAGTTTAAGTGCTTTTCTAGGACACCACAATACTTCTCCGTCTCCTTGTCGTATTTCTTCTTGGCGTCCTACAAAACAGAACAAAAGGTGTGATGCTGAACACGGGGCAACCGTGAGGATGCAGGGCATCCCTTCTGCACCGGGCAGGAGACAACCCCCTTCTGCAGAGCATGAGACATGACTGAGGCCAAGAGGCAGAAGCTGGAAGCAGGTGACTATCAGGCAGCTACAGAAAACCTGCTTGCGCTGCCAAAATCCAAGACTTTGGGGAGCTTCTCTGTTCCCAGAGCCCAAGGCCAGTCCATCCCAGCAGCACACCAGGTCCTGGCCACCACCATGGCCATCACCAGGGGCCTCTGGGCCCTGCTCCCGAGCCTGAGCTGGGTTTACCTTTGCAGCCCCGATCTGCTCCTTGCGAAACTTCTCCAGCGGCATGATCAGCACCTCGCTGGCGTTCTCGATCTGCGGGCAAAGACAAGAACAACTCACCCGTCACCTTTTGCCCAGCTCAGACCCAGACACCCATGATGCTCAAGAGCTTTTTCCATGGACACAACCCACACGCTTCGCTCTGCACGGGGTGAGGACCTGGGAGGGGCTGAGGGGCTTGTACCAAACCTGCTCCTCACCCAGTGAGCCCCACCAGCACCAGCACTGGCCATTTTCCAACAGCAAGACACCACAGAACCACACAATCACAGAATTGCCTTGGCTGGAAGGGACTTTCAGATCACGGAGTCCAACCATCAGCCCAGCACTGACAAACCCACCACTGACCCGTGTCCCTCAGCACCACGTCTGCCCGGCTTTGAAATCCCTCCAGGGATGGAGACTCCACCACTGCCCTGGGCAGCCTCTGCCAAGGCTTCACAACCCTTCCCATGAAGAAATTTTTCCCAATTTCCACCCTAAACTTCCCCTGCCACCCACCCCGCTGCCGGCAGACGGGCCGTACCATGCGCATCCGCTCGTCCTCCAGGTTCCGCAGCACCGTGGCAAACTCCTGCAGAGACTTGGCTGGAAGGGACACACCCACATGGTCAGCAATTTAAAAAGAAAATAAAATGTTGTTAAATAAGAGAGAGACTGAAGAGCAGGTTTTTTTTTGTTTCTGTTTTGTGGGGTGGGTTGGTTGGTTGGTTGGGGGCTTTTATCATCTTTTCTCTCTCCCCAAAAAGGCTTCCAGTTGCCTTAAAAAGCAACAGGCAGCAGAGCATCCCCAGCACTGTGTTCCCACTTCCACAGAGAAACACCTCACCTCAAGGCTTCACAACCCTTCCCATGAAGAAATTTTTCCCAATTTCCACCCTAAACTTCCCCTGCCACCCACCCCGCTGCCGGCGGACGGGGCCGTACCATGCGCATCCGCTCGTCCTCCAGGTTCCGCAGCACCGTGGCAAACTCCTGCAGAGACTTGGCTGGAAGGGACACACCCACATGGTCAGCAATTTAAAAAGAAAATAAAATGTTGTTAAATAAGAGAGAGACTGAAGAGCAGGTTTTTTTTTGTTTCTGTTTTGTGGGGTGGGTTGGTTGGTTGGTTGGGGGCTTTTATCATCTTTTCTCTCTCCCCAAAAAGGCTTCCAGTTGCCTTAAAAAGCAACAGGCAGCAGAGCATCCCCAGCACTGTGTTCCCACTTCCACAGAGAAACACCTCACCTCCATCTCATAGAATCACAGGATGGTTTGGGTGGGATGGGACCTCAAAGTCCCGTCCATTCACCCACCACCACATCTCCAGACCCCTGCTCTGCTGTGCGAAAGGGACGGATGATCTACACGGTTTCAGGTACAGGCTATCTGCTTCCTTTCCTATCTGGCAGGAATAGATTTTGGACAAGAATTCCCTGGAAATGTTGAAACAGCAATTCCAATTTCCTTGGGAAGGCTTCGCTGATGCTGAACCAGGAGAAACGAGCCATTTGCAGAGGTTCAGGAAAGCACCCAGCCTAATTCCCAGGCCCCTTGGTGTCCCTGTGTGTGTTTCTCCCCTGTCCCTGCTCAGCCGGGGGGGCTGGAGCCCCGGGGGTCCCCACGGCTGTGGGACTCACCGATGCAGATCTCGTCATCCGTTTCGGCGTCGCCGATGCAGAGGAACTTAAACTCATTGAGGGAGTCTGCAAACTTGCGCTTGGCTGCCGACAAGTCTGCCAGGAGAGGGGAAAAACACCGCGTTAGACAAGGAAAAAGCCCACCAACAGCACGATGCAGACAATGCCTAATCCCAGCCGGCAAGTCCCCACGGAGGGGACCACCACGGTGCCACCCCCAGCACCAGGGAAGCCCCGAGAGCCCTGACCTTCTCCTGCACCCACCTGAGGGGCAGGGCTCTGTGGGGTCCCGTCCAGCACCCACCAAAACCCACTACAGGAGATGCAGCCCCAAAACACCACGAGAACCACACAGGGGCTGGAGCCCAGCAGCAAACGGTGATGCAGGGTGGCACCGTCCCCCAGGAGATGGCACCTCCACACCCCCATCCCGCTGGAGCAGGGCACCGTGTAGGGGTGATAATGCCGAGGTTTGTTGCTTTCCAAGCTGCAGATTCTCTCCGAGACCGGAATCCTATTAAGATCTTACTGGGGGTGACCTGAGTGGATCCAGGACTGGCTTTGCAGACCAGCCCCGTGCAGACACACACGCTGCGGCACCGCGGGGCCACCGGCTCCGAGGGGAACTGATGCTGGAGTAACGCGAGGGACAGCAGGCAGGCAGGCAGGCGGCGTTAGGGAGACGTCATGCTAATTCCCTGGTGCATTTTTTCACTCAAAGTCCAAAAATTCAGTGGTTTTTTCCCCCTTTCCAAGCACAGGTGGAAAATAGGCGTGTGCACACAAAGGCCGTTTCCTCCTCTCGGACACCAACAGCCAAAAGAAAACCGCAAAGGAATTCAAGTGTTTTGCTTTCCCTGTGGGATAAGAGAATTTAAAGCTCTCTCCGAGCTTTAGAGCTGCTCTCAGAGCGTCCCTGCTTAGAGCCCTGGGGCTAATCCTGCCCCACAGCTCAGCCCCACGCCAGGGGTGCTGCTCGCCCCACGCTGCTGCCATCCCTCACTGGGGCAGCCGGACGGGCTGGGGGACTTTAACCCGGTCCCCGGAGCTGGGTGGCCTCCTGCCTCCTCCAGAATAATAACGAAGATGACGTTAATGACTTAAGGAGCGATTTCCTCTGCCCCAGCTCCGCGCTGAGCATCAGCCCAACTCTCCCCGCCGCCCACCGTGGCCTCACGGGTCCCCTGCCCAATGTTACACACAGCAGGGACGAAGCCAGAGCGCAGCCAAGAAGCCGGTGGCACCCGCCAGCAGTGGCTCTCGGAGCTTATAAATAGGAAAGGGAGAGGGAGATAATTCCCCGTGCGACGGCGATAAAGGAGGATCGTTGGCAGCTGCTCGCCAGGCGACACGGCCGAGCCACAGGGGCGAAGCAGATCCTAAAATTAGCAGCAGGATGGGCCAGGAACAGAGAGAGGGGCACCCACACCTCTGGGGAGAAGCGAGGGGCCCCACCGTCCTCCCTGTGCCACCGTTAGACCCACCTGCGCTCCTGGCATCCCGTCTTCCTAAAAGCTTGAACATCCCATCTACATTTTGGGGAAAAACCCCTGCAGTGGAAGCAGCCAAAGCTCCTGGCCCCTCCAAGGGACAAGCTCAGTTCCTGAGGCTTCTTCTTCCCCAGGGCTGTGGACGAGCAAACCCCAAATCCTACCTCCTCAGAAACTTCTGCTTCCTCTCATGCAGGAGTGAAACCACCCAGACCCCACGCGTGTGTCACCGCCGGGCTGTGACAGCTCTGCTCCCGAGCCACACAGCTTTCCAAACCCCCCCGTGCCCTCCCCTCCAATGCAGGACCATCCTGCCCCACAGCCCCCACAACCACGGTGCATTCCTTCCCCCTCTCCAGGTTGACTGTTCCACAGTGGGGTTGCTATCGCAGCCCTCCTCCTCCTCCTCCTCCTCCTCCTCGTCCCCTCCCATGGCTCCCCATCCACACCCCCGGGGCTGGCGGGGACAGGACGATCCCTTCGGAAAAGTCCACTTGACAGAAAGCAGGCGCAGGCCCCGCGTGCCGGAGATCCAGCTGCGTAGCTACGGCAACCAATAATCAAAATATAATGCCCTATGACAAACGATGTATTGGCTCGTTACTGCGATACGGGGTGACCTGCTCAGCCCTTCAGGGGAGCAGCCCGGCAGCACTCCCCTCCCCGAGAACCTTCCCTTCCTGGAAGAGGGTTTTAGGACCTGAACTGGGTACAACGAGGGAGAAACCTGCAGAGGACGGGGGAAAGTGCTGTGGAAGAAGACATAACCTTGCAGAGGGCAGAGGTACTGGCAGGGGTCTGCTCCAGAAAGGAGGAATTTCATAGAATTATACAATTATAGAATGGTTTGGGTGGGAAAGGACCTCAAAGCCCCCCAGTGCCACCCCCTGCCCTGGGCAGGGACACCTCCCACCACACCAGCTTGCTCCAAGCCCCCTCCAACCTGCCCTTCAACCCCTCCAGGGATGGGGCAGCCACAGCTTCTCTGGCCAACCTGGGCCAGGCTCTCACCACCCTCACACCAAACATCCACCACGTCCTCTCCATCCTGATGGCTCCCAACAGGGCAGGAGGCAGGTGCCTGTACCTGGGAGCTTCCTCATTCAACCCCTTTGCCTGTCCCTTGTCCCTCGTGCCCAGTTTAGGGGTCAGCCCACCTCTCCCCTGGGACCCCACATCTCTCTTGATCCCTCCACCAGCCTGGGAGACAGGTAACTGCTGGCTGAGGACCCATCCCAGCCTCAGACCTCCCTGCAGGCACTGGGGACCCTCCAAACATGGCTGAAGCCCACGTTATTCCAGCCCACAGCAGCCCTGCCACGAGGGAGCACCTCACACTCCTGCTGCCTGTCCTCCCGGCATCCCTCCTCCTCCTCCTCCTCAGCTATTGAGAGGCAAATCTTCTTTCTGGGAAGCAGCTGCTGTTACTGCAACAAAACTGAAGTGGTTATTTTTTTACATAAAAGTCCCCTTCCAAAGGAATTCGGAACTATTGAAAAAGGCCACTTATAGAGGGAAGAGGTCACGATTTCACAACCCTCCTCCATGCGTACAGCACCCTGGGCACAGCGGGGACAACCCTGGCCCAGACAGCTCCGTGGCTGGTGCCACAGAGGGGCTGCCCCGGGTGCAGGTCTCCCCTGTGGGCACATCCCACAGAGGGAAGGTGGGCTGAAACCTGGAAGCCTGGGCAGATGGACAGCAGGGAGCTTCTCCCTTAAATCACAATTTCTAAGGGGCTGAGAAGAGACTGCAACTCCTCCACCTGCATCCTCTTCCTGGCTGGGATGGACCTGGCTGGGAAATGTGGCCACAGGACCCAGAGCGGAACCATATACCATCAAAAGAAGATGTCAAGAAGACAGGAGGGGACCTGCTGCCCAGTCCCACCACCCGCCGGGAGCGCAGTCCCCTGGTCCCTGCGTGTTTGAGGGATGAGGTCAGCCAGGGAAAACGCTGTTCTGCTGGCTCAGAGAGTGGGGGCTCTCCCCAAAGCTGACTTTGCAGCCAGCTTGCCATTTAAGCTGGAAAAAACAAAACCAGCGCTGGCTCAGCTGTGCCACGGGGCAGGGACAGGGCAGCAGGACGCTGCGGGCATCCTCGTTAGCGACAAACCTGCTGACGAGCTCGGGAGAGAAGGGTTAATGCTGCTGAAAGGGGGAAAGCGAAGGATGCTGATGAGGCTGGTTGCATGCTGCAAGGCAAGTTCCAGGGCTCGGGGTGTCTGACAGAGATTGTGCTCACACAGAACAGTATTTCTACACTTCCTGCAAAGAAAATTGCTTAACGGCCTATATTTAATGCTCAATTGGACAACAGGAACTGAGGCTCCTGCCCCTTCCTTCCCCCGCGGCAGGGAACGGCAGGGAACAGCAGGCTCGTCCCCCGCAAGCCCCCAGAGAGGGACAGGAGAGTCCCCAGCAGGACAGGGGCACGTCCCCTCCTCCAGGCCCCTCTGCCCTCGGTGGCACTGCCTGTCCCCCCCCAGCAGCACCCACAGCCCCACGGGGGTCCCAGCCCCCTCGCTGGGGAGGTGACCACACTCCCACTGGCAGCCGCAGGACAGAAGCCACCAGCTCCCCCACAAGCTTCCCAAAAAAGATTTGCATCTGCTGCATGGTCCATCTTCTGGCAAATTTTTGCTGGTACCTGGTGGCACCTCTGCAGCCCCTCATCTCCCAGGCCACAGCAGCCGGCACCGAGTCGCCCTGCGGCGGGCAGGGCCCAGCCAGGACGGGTAATCCCAGGAACAGCCGCTCTAATCGGTGGCCAAACCAGCCGGATTATGGCCCGGCGAGGGCGCTTAGAAAGCAGCAATATGGTGTCTGACCCCACAGCGAGCACCTGGCGCCCGCAGCCGCCTGCCTTTGGGCACAACGCTGGAGCAAAGCCACCGGGAGCTCATGCCACGTCCCGCGGTGCTCGGGCATGGAGCTGGGAATGTCCTACTGGATCCAGCCCATGGATCACAGGAGCTCTCTGCCACGCTGCGGAGCTTGGGATGCTCTGACCCAACCACGGCCCCCCAGTTCATCCAGCAACAAGCACCTCGAGCCTGAAAAACAGCATTCACAGCCACCCGCATCAAATTTTAGTCCCCCCCCCAGACCCAGCCCATGCACTGCCGGGGTCAGCACGAAGCACTGGGGCAGCATCATTAAATGCTTCATTTATTCCAAGAGGTTTAAATCCTCCCTCTCCTCAGCGGAGGTCAGCAAAAGCCCCGCTCCCGCGAGAACGCCACGGTCCTCTGGACCCAGCACCATCCCCAAGCTGCCTTCATACGTAATTAGCAACGACTTGCTTATTAAATAACTTCTCCACCGGGCGGTTGGAGTTAATCAGTGGTTTAGGACAGGGCTGCAGCTGCTGGCAGGTTCCTCCTCTGATTCATCCTGCGACTAAATATATAAAACCAGACGAGTGGAGACAACCCCACCTCCGGCAGCAGCTCCTGCCGTGGTTTTCGTGCATGAAAGCCCAGGGAAAAGCTGCCAGAGATCGAGGTGTGAGGGTGTCACACCAAGAGGGAGGGGACCCCAAGGACCCGTCAGTCCCTGCACTCACCCCGAGGAGGGAAGAGCATCACTGCCGTGGCCCCACAGCACCCCCAGACCCTATTTTAGTGCCTTCACTGCACCCACAACCTCCAGCTGAAACACAGCACCCAGCCTCATCTCACTGGTACACGTGGGGAGGCCAAATCCCACCTCCCCAAATCACAAAACATCATTTCATAGAATCATAGAATTGTCTGGGTTGAAAGAGACCTTTAAATCATCTAGTCCAACCATCAACCTAACTCTGATCAAAAAACAAAAGAAAACCATACAAAAAAAAAAAAAAAACCACGTTACTAAACTATGTCTCTAAGCACCATGTCAACCCTATGTTCACCAAGGAAATTCTACAAATACCTATACCCTACAAACCAAGCTTCAAGGGAAAATCCCAAAACTCTTCGGACGTGCTAAAGCACAAGAAAAAAGGGAAGGATCTGTCTGAGGTGGCCCCAAGGCTGCAGACCCAGGCGGTGCTGCAGCTTCTGCTCAGCCTTTTGCTGTGCCCAGGGAGCACGTTGCCTGCTGCCGGGCCAAGGCATCACCGTATGCCTCGCTTCACACGCTCAACGTGGCTCCGGACGGCAAAATGTTTGCCAGAGGGACAGAGAACCCATTGTGGGATGAATGGGACCATTGACCGGGCTCAAACAGCAGATCGGATTTGAGCAACGCGCTGAAGACATGAATTATGTCCACGGTATTTTAAGAGATAAAAAGTTCTGTGCTGCGTGAAAAACACACTCAGCCCCTGGAGAGACACAGCTAAAGTTATCCCCCCGCTGCCCACCAGCCCCACACCCTGCCTGGCCACCTCATCCCACCTCCCCCAAAGCAAGAACGGTTGGAGTTCTCCAGGCAGCCTGGCCAGGGAAAGCCTCCTGAGGTTCCTGATGAAAGGGAGCTGAAGATCCAAGGGAAACGAAGCAGGAGGCACCATCTGGTCTCCTGGAGGGACGGTTGGGTTTCCAGGAAGGTGGAGGGGGTTTCACACCCCAGACACACAGGGTGACCCTCATCCTCAGTGGTCCCGTTTGAAGGTGATGGGGAGCTGGGGGGAAAAGGAGGGTTTGCTGGCAGCGGTGACTTTCCTTGTGCATCACCAGGCAGGTTCTGCCAAGGAAGGATGGAGCAGCTTTAAAATAAAGAGAAAGCAAGAAGGAAGCCCCTGCCTGGCTCATGGGCTCGCTCTGGAGGGGCAGGAGTGGCAGCCCCTCTTCCCACAGCGAGCCCCTGCAGAGAGGGCAGGAGCCTGCCCTCAGACCCCTCTCCCCAGCTGCAGCCCCGGCGGCGAGATGCCACTTTACAGAACCCTTTAAAATGAGTAAAAACATCTTCAGGGAGACCAGAGCTATGAGAGATTCTCAGAAACATCTGGTGGCGGATGTGTGAGGCATCGCAGGCTCATGCTTGTTCCTCCCGTCACCCACCCGTGCTAGAGATGGTCCAAACCAGCAATGTTTTGGACATTGGACAAACCAGGCCCTGGAAGGCAGCCTGTGGCTGGCCGTGGGGATGCTGGGTGTCCCCATGGCACTGCCCAGCCCGGGGTGACCTCCTGGCTCTGGCAGCACAGGAGGAGAAAACCTCCTTCCTTTGACTGGCTGCTCTGGACACCCTTCTACTTCCAGCGGCCACCTCCTGCTTTGAGGAAGCTGATGGTTAATGAGAGGTTCTCCCCCTCCCTCTCTGACCTGGCCTCTGATCAGAAAGCTCGGTTTCTGGTGATTTCAGCCCTTGCAGAGCCTGCTTTGCCACAGAGGCTCTGCGCGGGGCCCTCACCACCGCTCTCCATCCTTCCTGTCGGGCTTTTCTTAGCCCTCGGCCAGCGCTTCCTATTGCACAAACCCCAGCAGCGGCTGCGGTGACTCAGATCTTATCACACGGAGGCTCAGACGCTTCAGAAACCCAGAACCGCTCCATTCCCCCCTCCCCGCATCACTGACAAGAGAGTACCTGGCCAAGGCAGCAGGGATGGGTTAATGGAGCAGTTAACGAGGCTGTTAACGAAGCGGTCCTCACCCCTGCCAAGGGCTGCACCCAGCGGGACCCTCACTTTGGTGCTGGGGACATGAACCCCCAAACAGTGATGGGCTCCATGACCTCCCCGTCCCTCCGGGGAAGGCAGCTGGGGGGAGGCGCCCATCTGTCCTGTCCTGCTCTACGTGGAAAATTTGGGCTACTTTCCCTCCTTGCCCAAACAGAAGATTTTTTAGAAGCTACTGCTCCAAAGCAAAAGTGAAGGAAAGGGAGAGAAAATGAAACAACCTGAGAGATGCAGGAGGGGGCAGCGAGAGCAGGGGCAGGGGCCATGGAGCACCATGAGCCATCCTTCCCCGGGCTCAGGACCAGGGAGGAGAACATCAAACCCCACAAACAATGACAACAACCCTGGAAAGGCTTCCCATTTCTGGAGACACCGAGAAGACCAATGTCTGTAGGAAGGCATATCCTAAAGCAGGCCCGAGGAGCACCAGGGCTGGGAGCAGAGCCCCCCCGGCAGCAGCTGGCAGCCACCACGAACCCCCCCGGGATGGCCTGTGAAGATAAGGGGCCCAAAGTTGGGTACCAGCAGCATGGCAGGTGCCTTCCAGGCTGTCCATCCCCGAGTTGGGAACCAGCCCATCGGATCACCACTGCTGTGCTCCCTCCCACCCGCCAGCACTGCACAGAGCCCCCAAAAACATCACCCGCGGGGGGGTTACTGGTGGTTTGCATCAACGTGGCAACATCCCAGCCCTCCCACAGCCCCCCCAAAGCATCACTCCCGCGGTTCACACCCGGGGAAGGGGCAGCAGCTGGCACTGGGGCACAGACACAGTCCCTGTGTGCCAGGAACGTCGGCATCCTGGGGGTGCCACCCCCACCCTCCCACACCGGCCCCGAACAACCAGAGCGTGTCCTGCACTTAGCAGCAAAACCAAAACAAAACGAGATTTCTCTGCTTCCCCACCCAACTACCACCTCTGGCACTTTTCCCTGCGTTTATTTTTGTTCACATCCTGGTGTTGTTTCACGGCAGAATCCCGCCGTTCACACCCGGGGAAGGGGCAGCAGCTCACACTGGGGCACAAACACAGTCCCTGTGTGCCAGGAACGTCAGCATCCTGGGGGTGCCACCCCCACCCTCCCGCACCGGTCCCAAACAACCAGAGCGTGTCCTGCACTTAGCAGCAAAACCAAAACAAAACGAGATTTCTCTGCTTCCCCACCCAACTACCACCTCTGGCACTTTTCCCTGCGTTTATTTTTGTTCACATCCTGGTGTTGTTTCACGGCAGAACCCCCCCAGCCCGGCACATCCCATCCCATCCCATCCCACACCACAGGGCAGGTGAGGACTGAGCCTGCAGAGCCTGTGAGGAGGTGGCCAGGCATCATGGAATGGTTTGGGTGGGAAGGGACCTCAAAGCCCCCCCACTGCCACCCCCTGCCCTGGGCAGGGACACCTCCCACTACACCAGGTTGCTCCAAGCCCCCTCCAACCTGCCCTTCAACGGGGGGGACATTGGCAGAGCCCCCGACCAGACACCACGCGCTGAGGTGGGAACAGATTGCCTTCAGCACCAGCCACGTATTTGGATTAGCTTGTTATTAAATCTAATTAGTTAATAGCCAGCCCGGCAGGGAAACCGGCTTGATTTCTCAAGGGGCAGGCGCCAAAGCCTCGGGGTCCCCCGGGGGATGACGGGGAGGGGACCTGCACCCCATCCCCGCGGGCAGGACGGGAGTCCTCTCTGGGACATCCCAGGCACACACTGCTTGTGGCGTGGGGCAAAGCCTCGTTCCCCGGAGCCTTCTCTTCTCCGGGCTGAATAGCCCCCCCAAGTCTCTCAGTCCCCCCTCCCATCTGTCCCCTCCTCAGGTGGCATCCCGTGGCTTGGCATCCCGAGGGGTGGCATCCCGAGGGGCCGGGGTGCCCGCAGCCGGGGCAGGAAAGCGGGGTCAGCTCCCAGCCCCCCGAGAAGCGGTCCTGCAGCCGCCTGCTTCCTTCTCCTCCCGAGGAGGCTGCGGAAACCCTTTTGTCTCCAGCGCTCCTCCACCTCGGCTGCAAGGACAGGAAAAATCCCACCGCGCTCGCGGAAACATCACCGGCGAGTGAGTCAATTTCTCCGGGGCCTCCTCCAGCCCCGCTCCAACAGGTCCCTGCCCTTCTGACATGCCCTGATAATTACAATTTCTCCTCTGAGCCTTTTCCGTTTCTCTCCTCTCCAAACCCCGGAGACGACAGATTACTTTCCCCTCATTGCCACAATAATTCATCGACTGGAGCCCAGAATCACATTTCATTAGAATAAAATGCCCTGCCCGAGACAGCTAATCGATTTAGAGGACGCTAATCCAGAAGAAATTTGCTCCCGACCGAGGCATTGCCCATTAGCGGAGCAGGAGAGTGAGTCAATTTTTCCTGCTTTGGCAGGAAAAAAAAAAAAAATAATAAATGAAAATCTCCTGCAGAGCCTGGGGAGGCACGCAGGGTGAGGAACGGGATGCGTGGCCCAGGGCTGCCTTTAACCTGGGCTTTCTCCCAGCCTTGGTGGCCACCGACACCGAAAGGGCTGGGAATGCGATAGCGGGATGCGCTCCCCGGCCCCCAGCAGCCCACCCTCACCCCAAGGATCCCAAGGGGCACCTGCCCCGGCGCTGAGCCCCGCTCCCCACATGGAAGGAGGGGAGCCCCAGGCTCTCGGGGGACCCCACGGCTCCCCCCGGGATGAAGCCAGGGCAGGGGGCTCCCCCCAAACCCCGCAAGGGAAGGCAGAGCTGCCGCTGCCCCCACCCACGCAGGGGAGAAGCAGAACCGCTCCGCTCTGCAGCGGGGATTTTTTGCAAAAGATTGCTAAGCAACCAGCACTGGGCGAGGGCATCGCTGTGGACAGATGCTGCTTCAGCTAGAGAAAGAAAAAAATACAGCCAAGGGAGGCTCTACCAAAAAGTCGCAGGGCAGCTGCTCGCACAGGTCACAGGGACATTTACCCCCCCTCATCCACATCCTGATGCAGCACGAGAAGTTCAACCCGGCCAAGTGCAGTGCTGCCTCCAGCTCTGGGGTCACCAACAGCAGAAGGACATGGAGCTGTTGGATGGGGCCAGAGGAAGCCCCGGAGATGCTGGGAGGGCTGGAGCCCCTCTGCTGGGAGGGGGGGCTGAGAGAGTTGGTGGGGTTCAGTCTGGAGAAGAGAAGGCTCCGGGGAGACCTTGGAGCCTCTTCCAGTCCCTCAAGGGACTCCAGGAGAGATGGGGAGGGACTCTGGATGAGGGAGGGGAGCCCTAGGAGGAGGGGGAAGGGTTTGACCCTGCAAGAGGGGAGATGGAGCTGAGATGTGGGGAAGAACTTGTTTGGTGTGAGGGTGGTGAGAGTCTGGCCCAGGTTGGCCAGAGAAGCTGTGGCTGCCCCATCCCTGGAGGGGTTGAAGGGCAGGTTGGAGGGGGCTTGGAGCAGCCTGGTGTGGTGGGAGGTGTCCCTGCCCAGGGCAGGGGGTGGCACTGGGGGGGCTTTGAGGTCCCTTCCCACCCAAACCATTCCGTGATTCCACAATTCTATGATTTTTGTCTTTTGGGAATAAAGCAAGATTCCCCCAGGCTGGGCTGGCACCCGTCCCCTCGCCGTCCCCTCGCCCCCGCGCTGGCGCAGGCAGCCCCGGCCCCCACACAGCTCGGCAGCGCCCGCCGCTCCACGTGCGGCAGCCAGATGGTCCGGAGGCTGCTTTCCTTCCCACAGACTCCAGCTAGAAACCGGCTTGGCATCACCACAGAGACATCTTCCCCTTCCTCCTCTGCACCATGGTCCCCGCTCCACAGAGCATCCCGCGGCCACCATCCATCCCTCCCCAGCACACCTCCAGCATCCCGGACGTGCCGGGACCCCCAAGCTACCCCCAGCAAGAGAAACACAATTCCCGGTTCCTCCAATCCGGAGGCTGCTTTCCTTCCCACAGACTCCAGCTAGAAACCGGCTTGGCATCACCACAGAGACATCTTCCCCTTCCTCCTCTGCACCATGGTCCCCGCTCCACAGAGCATCCCGCGGCCACCATCCATCCCTCCCCAGCACACCTCCAGCATCCCGGACGTGCCGGGACCCCCAAGCTACCCCCAGCAAGAGAAACACAATTCCCAGTTCCTCCAAGCCACACTTGAGACCATCCTTGCTATGAAAAACCAGGGTGATGCCCTAACGAGCACCCCCACGTCAGGAGCCTGCAGCCACAGACCTCGGGCCACCGGGACTTGCACGGGGCAAGGAGAGGAGGAAGCACCTTTGGCGCCACGGATGGGAGCGCGCCAGGAAAACAGGGAAAACAGCCTGGGCTGGGCCCGGCGCGGTGACAGCCGCTCGTGTGCCCGGGGGAGGGATGATTCACGCCGAGCGAGGAGCGAACAAGCTGTGCGGGTTTCGGTACCCAGCTCCCCCCCACTTTACCTCCCCTCCCCTCCTCGCCCACCCCCGTCACGCTACAGCTACTCATCGCCCGCATCCTTCAGGGATGCTTTAAACCAAGGGATAAAAAAACCCAAAAAAACCACAAGCACAGCGATGGATACCCAGCAAAGCCCATCCTCTGGCTGCCCCACTGCTGGGGGATGCAGAAGGGCTGCCCAAAATGCCCCAAATCTGACCCACAGCGCGGGCAGGGCCGGCTTTCCCACACCGACGGTGCTGCCCCCAGCTTGGACAGAGGGATGCAAACCCCGGAGCATCCCTGCTCAGGCCCTGGAACTGCTCCCTGGGTGTCAGGGAGAAGCAGAGGATGATTTTAGGGTGCCTGCGGGAAGGGGGCTGGCAGCACCATGAGGACCAACACCGCTCGCCCCATCCCATCCCATCCCGGCTGCAGGCTCTGGGACCAGCCAGGGGATCACGGCGGGTGCAAACCCGCAGAGAGCACGGGGACAGGCGGCAGAGCCCCCCACACCGCTGCCTCCCACCCTCCCCACAGCAACCATGGGAACGGCATTTCCTCGCACGCATTCCCCACGTCACTGGGAGTTGCCACCCCCAAAGAAAAAATAAAAAAATTAAAAGGACATAGGAAGAGCCCACCACCCCCAGCCCGTGTCCCAGGGCACGCAGGTAACACCACGCAGAGGGCAGGAGCAGAGGGAGGCAGGAGAGGTGGCACATCTGCAACCTGGGGAAAGCAGCCTCCTGACCCAACACAGGCAGCTCTGCTCCGGGCTGGAAGTACGAGCAGGACCCAGCAGGTACCTGGATCCTGGTGTGGAGGAACCCTGGGACATCCCACCCTGCCCCTCCACATCCCCCTCTCCTGGTCCATCCACCTCCTGCTCAGGATTTTCTCCCTGGACACGAGGGTGCACTTTGAGGCTACAGCAGGTTCAGCAGCACTGTCGGTCCCAGCCCCTGCCTCCCAAATCTGCTGGTTGTTCCCCAAATCCAGCCCCTGCCGAGCCAAAGGGGCTGAGTCTAACCCCCCTCGGGACACCCGGGCGGTGCTGGTGCCACAGCCGGGCGCCATCTCCACACCGGTGTGTCAAGACACGCGCCCAGAGTTGCCCTGTGGCATGCTCCCAATTAGAGAGATCTCCAAGGCCTGTTAATGAGCCTTCTGCTGGCATCATTTAAAAGATGTAATCACGAGCGCACACACTCTCCTGCACGCCCGAGCCCTCTGCTCCCCAGCTTCCCTCTCTGGCTCCCTGGGGACAGCAGCCAGGGGGTCACAGCCTGGCCATGGCACCAGCTCAGCGGGTCGCACAGGACTCCAGGAGCCCATCCAGCTCAGGAGGGGGTCCCCATCGGTCCCCAAACACACCAGCACTGAGGGGTCACCGTTCTGTATGGGGGGAACCCACAGGCAGGCCCCTGGGGCGATGGGCGAAGGATGCCTGGGGATGCACAGATGATGATAGTGGGCACTGCAGGGGGGGAACCACCGAGACCCCCCAGCGGGGTGAAGGGCTGTCACACCATGAGGTCTCCTCCTTACAACCTGAGCCCCGCGGGGTGAGGGTACAGTCCCCGAGAGCCATCTCTGGCTGCACCACCATCTCTGCACCACCATCCCTCCACCACCATCCCCGCACCACCCAGGGCCCCAACCCACCCTCAGGAACCAAGAGCACCCCCCGAGCAGGGACACATTCCTGCTGCTCATTTCCACCAGAGAGGAAGAGGAGGAGCTTTTCAAGTTGGGCTGAAAATACAGCAGAGTACTATCATTTGCACTACCCCTCATTTGAATAAAATCCCAGACCAGCTATTAGGTGTGTGGCTACACAAGCCACACAGGTCACGCAGGGGAGGAAGAAGTCTCCTCTCTGCCTTCAGCCGGCTGAGTGTCACCACGCACCTCTCCCACAGCTCACTGTTCCCCACACCAAACACTTCCTATGGCCCCCCGAAAGGCAGAGGGGGGGAAAACACATCCTGACCCAGGGGGAGCCACGTTACACCTTCGTTGGGCGAGCAAAGCCGGAAAAAAAATCAGAAGCAACTCATTGTGGCAAACAAACCCCAAAACCACATGCCAGTTCCCCCCAGATTGGCCCTGCGGTTTGCTCGCCGGGCCACGGCGAGAGCCCATGGCGGCCACACGGGAGGCCTGGCCGTGCCCCACCGCTGCCGGGCTGGGGGCTGGCAGAGACCCCCCAGCCCCGGGGGCACGGGGTGAGCTCTTTGGGCAAAGCTGGGTCCCACCACCCGGGAGGGGACGGGGGTTTCTGCCCCCACGGCCGCGGTGCTGCCCCAGAGCATCCTCCCCGCTGTGGGGCAGGAATTTCCTGGGCGCTGGGAAGCCGTGGAAGGGGAGTGTGGGGAGCGCGGGGGGACCCTCCTGGCAGCCCCCACACCCCGGCACTGCTCGTAGGCGACTGGCACCCTGAGCTCCACGGCGGCCACCAAGCATCATCTCTGATGGCACAGCCAGAGCACAACCCAGAGGGAATAACACTCCTTTTCCCCCAAACCCAAGCCTGCAGAAGCACAGCTTTCCCCTCGCCAGCAGCACATCTCCAGCCATCAACATCTGCACCTGCAAAAATAAGGGCAATTCCTAGAAAAGGCCAGACCTAAAATGGAAAGTCCCAGACCTAAACCTCTGCGTCTCGGTCCCTGCTCTCCTCTGCGCGCAGGCGATGGAAGGTTTGGCCAGTTACCACTTTCTTAAGGGACCAGAAGGGCAAAAGGATGAAAATAATCCAAGAGGAGCTTCAGGTTTCTCCTCCCCAGCGCTGGTGGGTGCCTCTGGCACTGGGGCTCAAGGACCCGTCACCCCCAGCAGCACCGGGCAATGGAGCAGCCCAAGACACGGCTCTTCCTCCAACAGCCCCCAGGGCTCTCACCCTGGAGAGGCAAAAAAAGGCCATTTCCAGCGCAGGGCACCATGTTATCTATCTGCCCCTTGTGCTGGGCAGCTCTGCCCACCCCAGGATCTGGCTCTGGTCGGGGTGCCCTTCCCGGGGACACACGGAGAGGCGGGGGGACACGCAGAGCGGGCAGGGACAGGCAGCAAAGTCACCTGGGTCCAGAGGCAACTGAAGGTATTGGCCAGAGTCTGAAACACTCCCTTATCGCCAGGCTAGGGCTTGTTTATATCAAAAGGCAATTAACTGCTTCAGGTTAAACACTGGAGAGGTTTCACTTTCGCTTCCAGGCGAGCAGGGGGGAGCCGGATCCAGCTCCGGGAATGGCACTGCCAGGGGCACACACGCTCCAGAGAGGCTGGGTTTTGGCCAGAGGCTGCTGAGAGGTGGCACCAAACCCAGGGGCGAGCACATCCCAGAGCACACAGTCCACGGCAGGACCCACACAACCACCCCGCTTGGCTTTCTAAGCTGCACAGGAGCCACAGAGAAGGACGTGTCCCAGGGAAGAACCCCAAATCTGCAGAAAACCCCTCCTGGTGTCGCCCAGGGTGGTGGCACAGGTCACCCCCACCGCCCCGGTGTTACACAGGCAAAGGTGCATCATTCCACGGGGCAGCTCCTTAAAACCACACGCTGCCTGCGGGGACCAAAGGGTGACTGCGTGTCCTCTGCAGGCACCGGCTTCCCGGCTGGAGACCCCCAGCCCATGGCCACGGCCAGCACGGGGCATGAGAGCCAGCACGAGACCCATGGACCAAGCTGGAGCATCCACCCTGAGCAGGCGGTGGGGCCAGATGAGCTCCCACTGCCACAGGACCAACACTCACCCCAGCATCGCCCCATCCGCGCATCCTCACTTCAAACCAGCCAAAAATGATCCAAAACCCCAAACTGGCCCAACTGTGCCTTTCTGGAGACCGAGCATCTCCACCTTTCCCGTGGGAGCCCCGGGCACATCTCGGCGAGGGTCCAGCCCCTGCACCCCTCACGGGGAGGGGGTTTCAGAGCCCCCCTGGCCCCAGCCTGGCCCCGCCACACAAATTGCAGCCTGTGCCGTGGGAGCAGCAGCAGCAGCCGGGGCGTGGACGAGTTCAGTGGCTTCAAATTAGAGCTTGGGAGTCGGAGGAAGGAGCAAAACAAAACAAGCGGCAGAAACGTGGCAGGGCACCGGGTGGCTGCAGCCCCAGCACCCCGGGGAGACGGCAGCCCGCACCCCCCGCAGCTCCCCCACGGTGGGGAGACAGCCCCTTGAAGCACGGGGAGACACCCCCTGCACCCCTCACAGGGAGGGGGTTTCAGAGCCCCCCCGGCCCCAGCCCGGCCCCGCCACACAAATTGCAGCCTGTGCCGTGGGAGCAGCAGCAGCAGCCGGGGCGTGGACGAGTTCAGTGGCTTCAAATTAGAGCTTGGGAGTCGGAGGAAGGAGCAAAACAAAACAAGCGGCAGAAACGTGGCAGGGCACCGGGTGGCTGCAGCCCCAGCACCCCGGGGAGACGGCAGCCCGCACCCCCCGCAGCCCCCCCACGGCGGGGACACAGCCCCTGGCAGCACGGGGAGACACGGGGGGCTGTGGGGAGGAGGAGGAAGAGGAGGATGAGGTTGAGGAGGAGGAGGGTGCCCTGCTCAGCCCCCCGCAGTGGCGCGGGGGAGGCGATGGCTGCCAGCCGCCTGCACCCCTGCATCCTCCATCGTTCCCCAAAGCTGCACAGCATCTTCACATCCTGGGGGCTTAGCAGCCCCCTCCACCCACACGGAGGGGCCGGGGGCGGTGCTGGCACTGCAGGAGCCCTCACTGCACAGCATCTTCACATCCTGGGGGCTTATCAGCCCCCTCCACCCACACGGAGGGGCTGGGGGCAATGCCGGCACCACGGGAGCCCCCGCACCAGGACGTAGGTCCCCACCTGCCCCGTCCACAGGGGACACACCAAGGGGCACAAACACCTCCCGCACCCCTGGTACCGACGGTCACGGTGGCTCCTGGGCTGGAGAACAAGTTTCACGGCATCCAAGCTCCCAGTTCATTATTCATGTCTCACTCGAGGTCTTTGCATTTGCAAAACTTTGTGAATAATTGATGGATGGTGTATAAGGGAGGAAGAGGGACACGTTTTTGCTGAAAACCAGGTCACTCCTAATACCAGCCAAGCAGCAAAGGGAGACAATAGAAATAGGCACAGAAACTCACCGGGGGGAAAAAACCCACAGAATATACATATATAGAGACAGATATAGATATACACGCTCCAGAGATGCCCTCGGCATCAGAGATATTTAGCAAGACCAGCCCTTCAGCAAACGAGGATTATTTTCAACCTTCTGAATTTATCTTTTTATCAAAATGAAGGAGAAAGCCCCATCTCTTTCCGTGCCCTCAGGGAGGGGGCAAAGCAGGGCGGCTGCAGAACGGCTCCTCTGCCAGAATCCAGGGGGGATTCTCTCAGGTGCCTTCACAGCACCTTCCCCACACCACCTCCTGACACCGGGGTGGGCAGCGAGGGGCTGCCAGGGGCCCAGCAGGGCGGTGGGGAAGGGGAGAGCACTTCTGCCCAGAGCTGTGGAGGGGTCCTCCCTCCTGCATCTTCCTCCCTCCTGCATCATCTTCCTCCCTCCTGCATCATCTTCCTCCCCACGGCAGCCCCATCCGAGCTGCCCCTCGCTCCTCGCCGACACACAAAGAGTTACGTTCCCCTCGCGCCTGTGTCTTAAAACAAAGAGGATGTGAAACATTCGGCCGAAAACGCAAGAGGAAGGAAAATGAGAGAGGATATTGCCAAGACTTCAAGTAACTTCGGTTTCGGGCTGCCGGGCTCTTGCCAAGAGCCTGCCCCAAGCCGGGGGTTTGCTGCTCCCTGGACCTGCCCGGCACCCCTCAATCCCTGCACCCTCCACCATGGCCAAGGGACACGCGTGGAGGTGATGCCAGTGGCCAGATGACACCGTCCTGCCCAGCTACAGGGAGATGAACCACTTGGAGACACTGGAGAGAAAGAAGCGCTGGGTAAGAGCCACGAGCGCCTGGTCGTCACCAGGAATGGCCACCAGGTACCACCTGCACCAGCTCCGGCGCGTGTCGGTGCTGTCCCCAACACCCACAGGAGTGAAACGGGAACAAGGGCCGGCAGGAGCAGCTCTGCACCCCTGGAGCACCTCAGGGGCTCCACAACAGCCCACGCAACCACAGCCAGACCCCAGACCCATCGCACTCCCAGGGCAACGCAGGTGGAAAGGGCTGGGCAGATCCTGGAGATCTGCTGGAGATGTCAGAGGAGCACAGCTGGGGAGAAGTGAAGTGGATGCTACAGCGTGAGGAGGGACCACACACCGGAGAAGGATGCACGGAGCGGCCGAGCATCCCAGCCAGGGAGGGGACACTCATCCCCAGGTCCCCCTGGGCAGCACCCTGCCCCACACACCCCCAAAGGGCCCTGCAGACCACCTCGGCAGGGAATGTGCCACCACACCTGTGGCCACACACAGGACATGGCCACGAGGCCAGCAGTGCTGCTGCTCGGGCATTAATTAACACTCCAGCAAAATCCTCATTATTCATACCCCTACTGACAGCAGCCTGGGCACCAGTGGAGCACGCACCCCCCCACTCCTGTACAGGAATTAAGGTCTAATCCAGGAACGCATTCAATAGAGGCTACAAAACAATTCAGCCATAAAAACATCCTTATCTCTGGAGGCTGGCGAGCGTTCTTCCTGCCCCGGCGCGGGCAGCCCGGCACACGGCCACGGCCGGTGGGAGAGGAGCCCCCCGCCAGCCGGGAAGGGTTCAGCACACCCCAAAATACCTGCCGAGCGGGGTGAGGGGGCGAGGGCACAGCCCCCCCTGGGCCACCACCTGCCCAGCGACCCCCTGGACGTACCCTCTGAGAGAGCCCAGGGACCAACACTCCCAAACACACCGCGGTGAGACAGCTCAGACCTGCAGCACCACACACGCACCCACAGCTGCCGGGTTTGAGGGTTTTTCAACCCAAAATGCCAAGACTGGGTAGAAGCGGGGGGTCCCTGGAATCCAGACGTTGCCGGCTGCTGCTCCGGCGCAGGGGAAC
>NW_015090893.1:18729260-18733731 GCF_001431845.1 Calidris pugnax | reverse complement strand
GTTCCCGGGGACACACGGAGAGGCGGGGGGACACGCAGAGCGGGCAGGGACAGGCAGCAAAGTCACCTGGGTCCAGAGGCAACTGAAGGTATTGGCCAGAGTCTGAAACACTCCCTTATCGCCAGGCTAGGGCTTGTTTATATCAAAAGGCAATTAACTGCTTCAGGTTAAACACTGGAGAGGTTTCACTTTCGCTTCCAAGCGAGCAGGGGGGAGCCGGATCCAGCTCCGGGAATGGCACTGCCAGGGGCACACACGCTCCAGAGAGGCTGGGTTTTGGCCAGAGGCTGCTGAGAGGTGGCACCAAACCCAGGGGCGAGCACATCCCAGAGCACACAGTCCACGGCAGGACCCACACAACCACCCCGCTTGGCTTTCTAAGCTGCACAGGAGCCACAGAGAAGGACGTGTCCCAGGGAAGAACCCCAAATCTGCAGAAAACCCCTCCTGGTGTCGCCCAGGGTGGTGGCACAGGTCACCCCCACCGCCCCGGTGTTACACAGGCAAAGGTGCATCATTCCACGGGGCAGCTCCTTAAAACCACACGCTGCCTGCAGGGACCAAAGGGTGACTGCGTGTCCTCCGCAGGCACCGGCTTCCCGGCTGGAGACCCCCAGCCCATGGCCACGGCCAGCACGGGGCATGAGAGCCAGCACGAGACCCATGGACCAAGCTGGAGCATCCACCCTGAGCAGGCGGTGGGGCCAGATGAGCTCCCACTGCCACAGGACCAACACTCACCCCAGCATCGCCCCATCCGCGCATCCTCACTTCAAACCAGCCAAAAATGATCCAAAACCCCAAACTGGCCCAACTGTGCCTTTCTGGAGACCGAGCATCTCCACCTTTCCCGTGGGAGCCCCGGGCACATCTCGGCGAGGGTCCAGCCCCTGCACCCCTCACAGGGAGGGGGTTTCAGAGCCCCCCCGGCCCCAGCCCGGCCCCGCCACACAAATTGCAGCCTGTGCCGTGGGAGCAGCAGCAGCAGCCGGGGCGTGGACGAGTTCAGTGGCTTCAAATTAGAGCTTGGGAGTCGGAGGAAGGAGCAAAACAAAACAAGCGGCAGAAACGTGGCAGGGCACCGGGTGGCTGCAGCCCCAGCACCCCGGGGAGACGGCAGCCCGCACCCCCCGCAGCCCCCCCACGGCGGGGACACAGCCCCTGGCAGCACGGGGAGACACGGGGGGCTGTGGGGAGGAGGAGGAAGAGGAGGATGAGGTTGAGGAGGAGGAGGGTGCCCTGCTCAGCCCCCCGCAGTGGCGCGGGGGAGGCGATGGCTGCCAGCCGCCTGCACCCCTGCATCCTCCATCGTTCCCCAAAGCTGCACAGCATCTTCACATCCTGGGGGCTTATCAGCCCCCTCCACCCACACGGAGGGGCTGGGGGCAATGCCGGCACCACGGGAGCCCCCGCACCAGGACGTAGGTCCCCACCTGCCCCGTCCACAGGGGACACACCAAGGGGCACAAACACCTCCCGCACCCCTGGTACCGACGGTCACGGTGGCTCCTGGGCTGGAGAACAAGTTTCACGGCATCCAAGCTCCCAGTTCATTATTCATGTCTCACTCGAGGTCTTTGCATTTGCAAAACTTTGTGAATAATTGATGGATGGTGTATAAGGGAGGAAGAGGGACACGTTTTTGCTGAAAACCAGGTCACTCCTAATACCAGCCGAGCAGCAAAGGGAGACAATAGAAATAGGCACAGAAACTCACCGGGGGGAAAAAACCCACAGAATATACATATATAGAGACAGATATAGATATACACGCTCCAGAGATGCCCTCGGCATCAGAGATATTTAGCAAGACCAGCCCTTCAGCAAACGAGGATTATTTTCAACCTTCTGAATTTATCTTTTTATCAAAATGAAGGAGAAAGCCCCATCTCTTTCCGTGCCCTCAGGGAGGGGGCAAAGCAGGGCGGCTGCAGAACGGCTCCTCTGCCAGAATCCAGGGGGGATTCTCTCAGGTGCCTTCACAGCACCTTCCCCACACCACCTCCTGACACCGGGGTGGGCAGCGAGGGGCTGCCAGGGGCCCAGCAGGGCGGTGGGGAAGGGGAGAGCACTTCTGCCCAGAGCTGTGGAGGGGTCCTCCCTCCTGCATCTTCCTCCCTCCTGCATCATCTTCCTCCCTCCTGCATCATCTTCCTCCCCACGGCAGCCCCATCCGAGCCGCCCCTCGCTCCTCGCCGACACACAAAGAGTTACGTTCCCCTCGCGCCTGTGTCTTAAAACAAAGAGGATGTGAAACATTCGGCCGAAAACGCAAGAGGAAGGAAAATGAGAGAGGATATTGCCAAGACTTCAAGTAACTTCGGTTTCGGGCTGCCGGGCTCTTGCCAAGAGCCTGCCCCAAGCCGGGGGTTTGCTGCTCCCTGGACCTGCCCGGCACCCCTCAATCCCTGCACCCTCCACCATGGCCAAGGGACACGCGTGGAGGTGATGCCAGTGGCCAGATGACACCGTCCTGCCCAGCTACAGGGAGATGAACCACTTGGAGACACTGGAGAGAAAGAAGCGCTGGGTAAGAGCCACGAGCGCCTGGTCGTCACCAGGAATGGCCACCAGGTACCACCTGCACCAGCTCCGGCGCGTGTCGGTGCTGTCCCCAACACCCACAGGAGTGAAACGGGAACAAGGGCCGGCAGGAGCAGCTCTGCACCCCTGGAGCACCTCAGGGGCTCCACAACAGCCCACGCAACCACAGCCAGACCCCAGACCCATCGCACTCCCAGGGCAACGCAGGTGGAAAGGGCTGGGCAGATCCTGGAGATCTGCTGGAGATGTCAGAGGAGCACAGCTGGGGAGAAGTGAAGTGGATGCTACAGCGTGAGGAGGGACCACACACCGGAGAAGGATGCACGGAGCGGCCGAGCATCCCAGCCAGGGAGGGGACACTCATCCCCAGGTCCCCCTGGGCAGCACCCTGCCCCACACACCCCCAAAGGGCCCTGCAGACCACCTCGGCAGGGAATGTGCCACCACACCTGTGGCCACACACAGGACATGGCCACGAGGCCAGCAGTGCTGCTGCTCGGGCATTAATTAACACTCCAGCAAAATCCCCATTATTCATACCCCTACTGACAGCAGCCTGGGCACCAGTGGAGCACGCACCCCCCCACTCCTGTACAGGAATTAAGGTCTAATCCAGGAACGCATTCAATAGAGGCTACAAAACAATTCAGCCATAAAAACATCCTTATCTCTGGAGGCTGGCGAGCGTTCTTCCTGCCCCGGCGCGGGCAGCCCGGCACACGGCCACGGCCGGTGGGAGAGGAGCCCCCCGCCAGCCGGGAAGGGTTCAGCACACCCCAAAATACCTGCCGAGCGGGGTGAGGGGGCGAGGGCACAGCCCCCCCTGGGCCACCACCTGCCCAGCGACCCCCTGGACGTACCCTCTGAGAGAGCCCAGGGACCAACACTCCCAAACACACCGCGGTGAGACAGCTCAGACCTGCAGCACCACACACGCACCCACAGCTGCCGGGTTTGAGGGTTTTTCAACCCAAAATGCCAAGACTGGGTAGAAGCGGGGGGTCCCTGGAATCCAGACGTTGCCGGCTGCTGCTCCGGCGCAGGGGAACTGCAGGCACAGGGCTCGGAGTGAGGTCGGAAGGGCAGGGAGCAGGAATCAACCTCTGTCCCCCCGGGATGGGACAGGGTGGTGGCCTCGGCCGGAGTGTCACCTCCCAAAAGGTCTCCCCCCACGTCCCTGGGGCATCACAGGTGATGCCATGGGGGGCTCCACGGCTCAGGTGTGCATGGACGTGCCCCTCTCCTGTCCCACCACCCCACGGTGCCCAGCCAGAGCAGGGCAGGGCGAGCTCGGCGAGGTGGACACGCTGCCGGTGTGCTCGGTACGGGAAACCCACCGCCTCGGGAAGCGGGCTGTGATTTAGGCCAAAAAAGCTTACAAAAAGAAAAACCCCAAATAACCCCCTGGGGGTGAACAGCCAGAACGGTGCTGCTGCTCCCAGGGAGGGGGCACTGGGCAACCCCCACCCTGAGCAGAGAGGGGACACAGGACAACCCAGGGGTTGGGGGGGCACGGCACCAACCCACCACCACTGCCAAACCTCCCCCAAACCACCCAACTCCTCAGGGCCACAGACTGGGACCTGGTGGACCAAGACAAGGCACAGCCAGAGGGACCCGGACCAGGCACGTCCAGGCAGACCACGGGTCAGGGACATCCTGGTGGACCAGGACCAGGACCATCCTGGAGGACCAGGACCAGGCACATCCTAATGGCCCAACGCACATCCTGGTGGACCAGCACCAGGCACGTCCAGAAGGACCACGTCCAGCCACATCCTAATGGTCCTGCTGGACCAGAACCAGCCAGACCACAAAGGGCTGGGGGGGACACGGGCGGGAGCAGGTGGTCCATGACGGACCGGGACCAGGAGGCCACACACCAGGGACGGGCAAGGACGGGGCAGGGGGGACCGGGGGCAGGGGG
>NW_015090893.1:18716183-18728874 GCF_001431845.1 Calidris pugnax | reverse complement strand
CGGCCTGAGGGAGCCGCCGGCCCCGGCCGAGCCCCCGCCCGCACCGCCCGGCCCGCACCGCCCCGGGGGCTCGGTGGGTCACCGGAGGGCCTCCCCCGCCTGCCTCCCCTCGGACCTTCCCGGTGGAAACCCGCATCCCGGCCCGCGGGAGGGCCGTGCCGCGGCCACCTATCCGGGCTGCAGCCGGCCGGTTGGGCCTCCCCGGGTGGCGCCTTTTTCCCCCCCCTCCCATTCAACATCTGTGTGGGAGATTATTCCCCCGGGTTTAATAGCGTGAGTGGAGAAAATAAACCCTTAATCCCTCGAAACGGCTGGGCGTGAAGGGGCAGGAGCAGCGGGCAGCAGCCCGGGGCCATGGAGGGCCCGCGGGTCCCCCAGCAGCGCATCGTCCCCGGCCCAGCGCGGGAGATGGAGCCCGGCAGCCAGTGCCATGGAGCCGGGCATGGATGTCTCTCCCCGCAGCCCATTTCCTTCAGGAACACGCCAGGAATTTGGCCCGAGTGCAGCAGCTGCCTCGTCACCTCCTTCCCTCGGCAGGGCACTTCCAGGAGCAAAGTGCAGCCCACAGGACAGCCACTCCTGCTCACGGCTGCCCTAAGGTGCTGATCCACAATAAAACAGGAGAATCCACCAGTGCCAGCCCCACCGATCCAAGAAAAAGCCTTTCTCGCCATAAACGATGGCACCAAGTGGAGAGCGAGCCACCCCCCCAGGCAGAGACACACACGTCGGAGCCGGCGGTGGCCTCTCACCCCAGACTGTGACAAACAGACACATTTGTGGATAATCCCTGGCTGGCTGGAATTCCCCCCTTTCTCCCCAGCTCAGCCGTTGAGGAGGGCGTGGGGCGGCCACCACTGGGCCAACACGAGCCCCGGTGCGGCACAGGGAGCGCGTCCCGGCTCAGGCGCAGCCACGGGGCAGCATTCCTGTCAAGTCAGCCATGAAAGGCGATGCGGGGCCGCTGCCAGCTCTGGGCTTTTTTGCAAACTGGGGAAAGATGGATGGTCTCGCACAAAGCTTGGGCTTCACGTAGGGCTGACAGAATGGGATCTGGCCTGGGCCCGATGTTAAAAAGTTAATCCACCCATGTTTCCCGAGCGGATGGGTCTGGGCACAGCAACCTGATACCAGCTCAACCTTTTGTCTTTGCCTTTTTTATTCACTGGCAGGTCTAAAGCACAATTTTCTCAGTCTTCACACCGCAGCCTAATTCAGGCTGAGTCACTGCCTTCAAATATGGTTTGCCAGCCACATTTTTTTGCATGAGGTCTCCTAATTATAAAAAAGGATGTAATGCTAATTACATGCTTATCTTGTAGGCAGGATATAAAGTTTAATTAGCTGTCATTTACGCCATATGCATAGAGCCCTATAAAAGCACCAGTATTATTTGGATTACGCGTCTTAATTCGAGACCGTACAAAGCCACAGGAGCACATATTTTGGTTTTATCCTTCCACATCGCCATTGTTCACATCAAGAGAGTGTTCCAGCACTTACAGCTAATACAGAAGAACCTGTAACTAGATTTGTAGGACACTGCCTTAGAGGATCAGCATATTTGGGACTGGAAACAATTTCTTTCGCCACCTTTCCAGAACCACAGAAAGTAACGACGCTCAGGCTGCCTCGATTCTGCCCCCGTCAGAAGATGACAAAGCTCTGTCACACATGAAATGCCACACACACCACAGGTCTGGGGCTGAGGCCTCAGGCAGGCAGTGATCAACGGACCGGATGATGGACTCATCTCCCCTCTTTCTGACTTTCACCTTGATACTCTCCTGTGTTTGAGCCCTGCGAGTGGGAGCAGAGCGAGGCAGCCTGCACTGGGGAGGAAGAGCCATGGACATCTTCCAGCCCGGTTTTGCTAGGACTGTACATCCAAACTGTGAAAGAACACCACTGGAAGGAAAAATAAGCAAACAAGAAAAAAAAACAACAACAAACCAGCCCAGCTTTCACATTCTCCTGCCTGAAGCTAATAGCTTGCATCCCTCTGCAATCACAACCTATTTGCCTGCGTGCTTTGATTTATTTTGTGAGGCAACTGGGTTGCCTCACCTCCAAGTGAGTTAAGTCTATTGGGGCTGTGTAGGGGTGCAGAAATGCTGCCATTTAAACCAACACAAACCTGCCCGCCGACCCCCTGTGGGTACGGAGCTCAGCCCACCCCTCTCCAGCCCACCCTCCTCCCTGTCTCTCCAAGGCTGTGCTCACACTGACTCCTGGGGCTGATAAAGCTGCGGCCGCCGTCCCACGCTCCCTCCGGTGAGCCCGTCCTTGACCACACATTAACACATTCTCCCTGGCTCAGTCACCCTCCTGCATCCCACAGCCAACTCGCTCAGGGAGCAAAGTCAGCAGAAAACTAATCCGGCCTGAGAAAAGAAAAAGTGAGCAGTTTCTACCTGGTTTAAGCTCACTCTGGGATCAAATAACCACTGGTGCTGGTGCAGGGGTGGGGGAGGAAGAGGGAGGCTGCAGTAGCATCGGCTCAGATCAGCCCCAGCTGCTCTTCCCAAACCCTCCCTCGCACCAGTGTTACCTCTGGGTGAGTCACAATCAGCTGGATTGAGCAGTTCTGTTTGAAAATTGACAAATTTATATATATATTTTTTTTTAGAGCTAGTTGTTGGGTGGATCAGCTCCCTCACGTGAGCACAGCATCTCCCCACCTCCATTTTCCTGCCACCATCCTAGTGCTGGCTGCACCTCTGTGAAACAGTCAGTGCTAACAGGGCCTGAATGAGCCACTTCTCCTGGGGGAAAGCTTTCTGCCACTTAAGTGAGCCCTGTCAGGTAAAGCAGGAGCCGGAGTGACAGCAGGAGCGGGAGGTGGGGAACCAGCACTGAGCCCTCATGTCAGCTCCTGGCATCTCACAGCCCCGTCTCCACAGCCCCGGGGCGACAGACGCCCACGGCGAGACCGGTGCTGCGGTGCATGAGTGTGGGCATCCATGCACAGGGACCAGGGGACATTAAATGTAATTAACCTGTGAGTGTCTTGCATTGGGGATTTTGGAGGCTCCCCCAACTGCTGACCCCCCGTCCCAGCAGTGCTCCCACTGCTTGGCAAAGTAAGAACCAGTGTTACAAGGGGAGGGTAGGTAGAAAACCACCCACTAAGGTCTCAAAACACCAGACACGGGCACACTAATGCATTTCTTTAAGCCCCCAGGAGACTACAATGGACATCTTGACTGTCAGAAACCAGGAGTGACATGAGAGGTTTCTTGGAATTGCCCTCAAGCAGCAATGTTCAAGGTCTATTTATTATGTGACTATATATCACACACACACACATCTTTCTTGCTCTCAAGGATTTCTGTGGAGTGAGGCACAGATGAAGCATTGTATATGGCCAAAAAAAAAAAAAGTGTTCCAGATAATACATTAAACTATGGCAATGGATCTGCATGAATTCCCTGTTGTAACCCCAAGGCATGTATTGACCTATTGTACCGAGAGCCTCCCGAGAGATCAGCTCCTCGAGCTGGGACCTTTTGTTAGTTGTGAGCACAACTCCGGAGTGGACACCAAGAGCTTCCCCTTCTCCAGTGCAGCCGTGGCAGCCTGGAAATAGGCTCTGAGTATGTTCTTATCAGACAGGCTTTTTCTATGTGGTTGCAGCAAATAGCCTTAGAGAAACCTTCAATGTGACAGAGTGCTCCCTCCACTGAGCATTCATGAGTTTTACATATAGCTAACATGGTTTTTATATATATTTTACAGCAGAACAGTACCTTTTTTCCCCTCAAGTTGTACCTCTAGCAATCATGCACGATTTTCCACCTCCTCAATTCTTCTTTTACCTTCTTCAGTAACTTCTTTTCTCCTTGCAGTCACTCCTCCCGGCAGGTTTGCAGGGGTGGGAGAGACAAGGCAGGAGACAGATCTGACACTGAGCAGCAGTGACAGGAGTGAGCTCTGCCTGGGGGTCAGATCTCCCTGAAGTGAAAAGCAAGCAGGACTGGGGGCCCTGCTCCCCATCTACAAAACCTCTTTGGCTCTCAGCTTACCCTTGTTAACCTCCAATAAATCTGGGTTTTTTTGCAGGACTCATCATTCCCCACTCGTGCTACCCACTCTTTCTGGGTTTCACAGACACTACAAGTTTGGCAATTGTTTTCTGGAAGCTGGTTTCTTTTTGAATGGAAGTGTCAGTGCACGACGCTATTAGTCAGTCTGCGGGGTTGCAGCAGAAACGATCTCCACATCTATTTCCTTCCAGATCCCTATATCTGTTGTTTGTGCCTTGGGCAATCAGTAATTCTCCCCCGCAGAGAGCGTATTACTGTAACTATGGCTGCTGCAAGCCTGCCGTCTGGCTTGGGCTAATTGGCTTCTTCTCCTGCTTCTGCTCCGCAGTCACACCCCTCCATACGTGCCCAGGACGTGCCAGCTACTCACAGCACCCTCTTTGCCAAGCCACTCGCCCGGCGCGTGCCTTGGAGAGATGTGGAAGCGCCAAGGAGAGAGCAGGGATCTCAGGAACAAAGCCCGCAGGCACGGATGGCATCCCAGGGGACCCGGCTCCAGAGGACCATGGCACCGTCTCCTCTCGTCTTCCCGGCAGGTGACAGACCCCACGGGCCAAGACCCAGCTCCAAGAGCAACAGCAGCGTGTCCAGAGCAAGAGCATTTGCTGGTGCTCATGCTTTCAGCCGATTTAGGAGGCTGGTTTGCCTCAATTCCTCGTTAAAAAAATAAAATGCAACCTTTTTCAGCACCCTCTAGCTAAGGCTGAGAAGCTCTATACACATATCTGTATCTATACACATATTCTGAGGGATATGGTGTAGGGGAGGACTTTGTAGAGTAGGGGAGATGGTTGGACTCGATGATCCCAAGGGTCTCTTCCAACCTCAACAATTCTATATCCTTAGCCCTTCACCTGACTCCACAGTTCTACTAACTGGGCCAGTCCTTTTGCACTGGAAATGGGGAACAAGGCTAGCTGCAGGAGGTGGCACACTTCCCAGCTCTGTTGGTTTTTGGCACAATTCTCCAGAGTGCTGTTTGCCTCCTCCCTCCCCAATTTCAGTGGCAGCTTACTTACATTTTTACGATTTCATTAAGCTTGATACCTGCCCTGACTGCTAACCTCCCTCCTCCTGTTCTAGGTTGTGACCCCAAAACCAGCCTGAGGTCAGGGCCCTGAAGCAGGGCCCTCCCCAGAGCACAGGGATACTTGGAAATCCCTGTGGCTTTTCCTAACCTGATGTTATCCTTTGACTTTTGTTTCTGGGATGATGATCCTCACGGTGCTGGAGCCAGCTGCTACACTCAGGGTCTCCTTTGTCCTCCCTTAATTTGGTGATGGTATCGATAACCGATGATCAAAAGCACCCTGAGACCCTTATGCTGAAGTACCACAGAAGAGCAGCTCTTAGAATCATCACACTCAGTTCTGTGGTCACACTGCCCTGCCCAGGAACTGGACATAAAATAACTTAAAAAACAGAAACATTATTTTAAAGAGTAAGTCCTTAATTGGGAGATTGCAGAGGCTGGGTTACACGGCAGCACAAACCCCTGTTTGATTCCAGCCACAATGACCCCTTCTCCATCTCATTGTGGAGCACCATTCACACTGTAAATGTTAACGGCACTGTGCATACATGGAGGGACAGAACAAAGCTCTGCATTATTATCTGATATCTGCGGCGTGGTTTAGTCTGTGTGACAAATCATGAAGCCAGTGACTGCGTGGTCACAACTTCTGGAGACGTGACCGTCGTTCAAGCAGGAAGATGAGGATAAGAAATGACTGTGTCAGGGAATGATGCTGTCTAGAGGCATTTGGCACATTCAACATGATGCAAGAAGAACACACGTAAAGGAACCTCGCTGCTTGTGTGTGTGCATTTGTATATATAATTACCTTCCAGGTGAAGACTGTGTTAATTGCACAGAAGTTCATCATTCATGGTCCAGGTTACATGTCCCCCATGAAAGAAGGGTGAGTTTCCAGCTTTGAAACTGACAGAAGTAGCAAAGGAAATACTACTACAGCTCTGCAGGGAAGCTCTTACTGACATGAAAGTGACAAACAATACGCAAGTAACAAGATTTTCAAACTTGGGATTTTTTTGGGTGAAGCCCTTAAGAGGGGGAGACACACAGCACAGCAGGAAAACCCACCATGAGTGCAATTGTCCTGGTCCCCTCTCAACCCCGCGGATGTCAGAGGGCTGAGAGCACCCCAGCTCCCTCCTACAATTTTTCTGTCATCTGAGGAAGCTCAGATAATATCTCTGAGAATAAGGAAGGCTCAGAGCAGTGGAGTTCCCCGGGCCCCAGCTGGCACAGCCATAGCCCCTCCAGGCAAAGTTGTATTTCCAGTGTCTGCAGAAAGCCCTGCTGTGGAGCCGAGGTCCCCAGCCCCAGCGGGCACCCCCAGCTCCCCCTCCCCAGCCCCACAGGGCAGCCAGAGAGCACACCAGGGCAGCACAAGGCTCCAGTGCCCTGGCCCTGCAGCCAAGGGCTGAAATTAAGGATTAAACTGACAGCCACAATGAAATTCCTACGGGACTGCATCACCGCGATGAAAAGGTTTCTGAAAGAAAGAAAAGTGCTGGTGGTGGATGTTCTCTAAATTCCCTGGGAAGCTTTCCCTAGAGGAAAATAAAGGGACTGACAGGTGCTTTTTGGGCAGGGACAAGGCATTGGCCAGGCTGCCCGAGCTACAGCTAAACACACAAAGGCAAAGTCAGAAACAAGTTCTCAATTAAATGGAAAAGTGAAATTAGTCATGCCCCTGGAAATCACTGTAGCACAGGAAGCTGAAATGGAAAAGTAATGAGTGAACCAAGGGCTATGAAATCTTCAAAGATGCTCATGGAAGTATTTAAATAACAGGGTTAATTATAGATATGACAAAGTTTCATTGCCAGGAAAGGCCAAACAGTCTGTCTATTCACACTCTCCTTTTTTGGGGGGAAATAAGAAATCTCATCCAAGGCCCAGCCAAGCAGCTGCCACTCATTTCCTCCGTAAACACAAAGCATTACCCTCTACCCATGCTCCACAGGAGCTCTGCTCTCCCAAGTAAACACAAAGCATTACCCTCTACCCATGCTCCACACAGGAGCTCTGCTCTTCTCATGGTCTGTGGAGAAACCCTTCCCCAGGTCCTCGCAGAGGGGTTTGTGGTGGGGAGTGGGGGCACGGGGCAGAGGGACACAGGAGCCCAGTGAGCAGGGGAGGTGGGAGTGGGTCATCCTGCCCCAGGGGGACTCACTGGGGCTCCCTGGGGATGGACGAGCAGCAGCCACCACCCAGAGACCTAACCTACCCTTCTTTTACCTGGTGCTCACCAAAGGCTGGAAGTGAATTGCTTCGATAGGAGGAGGGGGAAGGGTTTGACCCTGCAAGAGGGGAGATGGAGCTGAGCTGTGGGGAAGAACTTGTTTGGTGGGAGGGTGGTGAGAGCCTGGCCCAGGTTGCCCAGAGAAGCTGTGGCTGCCCCATCCCTGGAGGGGTTCAAGGGCAGGTTGGAGGGGGCTTGGAGCAACCTGGTGTGGTGGGAGGTGTCCCTGCCCAGGGCAGGGGGTGGCACTAGGGGGGCTTTGAGGTCCCTTCCCACCCAAACCATTCTATGATGTTTTCCATTGCACACACACCACATATCCCCTTTGAGAACCATAACACACATTCATGCCAAGAGATTTGTACATTCCTTTGCTCCCCTTTGTAAGTGAAAACCCTCAGAACTGGTCAGGGTAAGGGAGAAAAATCATAATCTCTCCCAGCCCTGGCACTGGGTTCAGCTGGAGCTCAGCCTTGAGAGCCCAGTTGTGCCAGAGGAACCACAGGCAGCGCAGCTGGGCAAGGAAACGAGCATCACATGGAGCCCCTAAAGCAGCTCCCAGGACCTGCTGCTCATCCAAAGCTTCCAAAACCCTCCTGGTTTGGAGGAGACCCACCACCTTGTGTTCCTTGGCAGGTTCTCCATGCTGGAGCCAAGGGGAGGGGTGCTGGGCTCTGGTGACACCGAGGTACAGCAGAGTCACTGCCAGCACCTTGCTGCCCACAGGAGCCAGAAATACAGATCAGAAATACAATACACATCCCAAACTTTGCATGGCAGGCTGGGAACCCACAGCTGAGAAAAGCAGCTCAGAGTTAAGATTGCTGAGTTTAAACTGACTCTTTTAAACCTAAACATTTAAGGCCAGTGAGGATTTGGCCTCTCTGTTTCAGAGAGGGGCAGGGGAGCAGCCTGGGAGAAGCAGGGTGGGATTTCCAAGAGCTGCCGATACCCACAGCTCCCTTTTGGGTTGCAGGGGCTCAGCCCCACAAAAGGGCTTTGCTCCACACCAGCCATCAGGGCCTTCCCACCCCAACTGCAGCTCCTGCCAGGGTACAACAGGATTCACCCGGGTGAGCTCTTGGAGTAGAACCACATCCCTTATGCTGACCCCAACCCGAGGCAGGGAGTCTTTTGGCCACCACCACCATTAAATGCTTATTTACCCCATTCCACACAGCCCTACCTGCCTTGGGATGGCACAGGAGCTGGAGACAAGTCCCAACGCTGTAACAGCAAGGATTCCAGCACAGCAAACCCCCCCCAGGGCTGGAGCAGCAGCATTTAAACCCTGCTCCATCCTGTATCTCGTCAGCACTGATTCCCCACAGCTGGTCCCTCTCCCAGGGACATCCCGGGGAGGTGGAGCCCTTCATGGAGAGCACCTGGGAGCTTAGAGTTGGAGAAATACAGAGGAGACCTCCCCCCCAGGGCTGGAGCAGCAGCATTTAAACCCTGCTCCATCCTGTATCTCGTCAGCACTGATTCCCCACAGCTGGTCCCTCTCCCAGGGACATCCCGGGGAGGTGGAGCCCTTCATGGAGAGCACCTGGGAGCTTAGAGTTGGAGAAATACAGAGGAGACCTCAAAGCCCCCCCAGTGCTACCCCCTGCCCTGGGCAGGGACACCTCCCACCAGCCCAGGTTGCTCCAAGCCCCCTCCAACCTGCCCTTCAACCCCTCCAGGGATGGGGCAGCCACAGCTTCTCTGGCCAACCTGGGCCAGGCTCTCACCACCCTCTGTGTAAAAATTCTCTTCCTTATGTCCCACTCAGGCCCAGCCCTTCCCTTGGCCGTGGCCAGAAGAGCCTTCACCTGTCCCACAGCTCAGTTCTCTCCCCGTTTGGCGCTGGGTCCTGCCTGCTGTGCCTGCCCCGTGCTGCTCCCGGCTCTGCCCACGGGGCACAGAGGGGCTCCAGCCCCCTCCCACAGGCACCCAGCTTCCCTCCCAGTCAAAGTGCAGTGGCAGCCGTAATAAAACAGCAGGCACGCGCTGGGTAAACAGCCCCTAACGATCCCTCTGCCTAATTGCCAGCTGCCGGGGCGCGAGGGGCAGATGGGGACTCCTTCTCGCAGGCGCCTTCTGGGGAGGTTTAAATCCGTGCAAAAAACCTCCGACCGTGTAAGTGGGGTTATATTATCGTAAGGCAATTCCAAGGAGAGGAATGTTTTCCCAAAATTTGTATAACCACTGGAAAAAAAAGTCGCAAACCACTGTGAAATTGAGCTGAAGCCGTGTTTCCAGGAATTAGAACCAGAAGTTCCCAAACCAAACTCCAGTTTCCTTTCTGGAGGGTTTCCAGAGATGTCTGCAGCGCATTAGCCCGGGTACGACCCGCAGGAGGGATGTGAGCGCTGCCTCCCCCTGTGTAAATATTAATTTCCTCCCGGTTCTGCTCAGTGGTCCCAGACCTCGGTGTTCCCTCTTCGTCTGTCTCTGCTCCTGGAAACTGGATGGAGATTTTCCTCTCCCCCGGCGCGGGGTGACCACCCCTTACACACACCTCTTCTGCCCCCACGTCAGCTTTACATCCACCACTGTTGGCCCCAGTGGAAATTGTTTTCATTTTCATAATTACGGCAAGGCCACTGCCTTTCCTGGATAAAAATATCTTTGAAAGCAGTGAACAGTATCTCCAAAATCCTATGGAAATCCCCAACGATCCCCAGACAAAGGGGTTTGCTCTTGGGGCTGGAGTTTGGAGGCAGGATCTGGCCCCTGTGTCTCCTTCTGCCCGACCCTGCCGATGGCTGCAGAGCCCCCCAACACCCCCGTGCCCCATCTCCACGGTGCCTTTGCCCGTCCTTAGCTCTGTGCTTTGCCTGGATCCTCCTCTGCAGTCTCAGGGGTTGACATTCCCTTTTCCTTCTCTCAGCAGGGATGGGGAAGGGCAGACGAGCAGGGGGTGACCCTTCTCCTGGTGCCCAAGGTGCTGGGTGTGACGGGGGACCTCAGGGATCTCGGGGAGCCCAAGCCAGCTGGCCGAGGGGAACTGGAAGGGAGGGGAACGGAGGTGCCACAGCCAGGCTGGCTTACAAGAAACGAGAAGAAGAACCAGGAAATAGATTTGCATTTTGAGTTAATGAAGGTAAGGAGGCAGACGAGGAGCTGCCCCGCGGGGAGGGGTGACAGCCCCTGTCCCTCCGGCTGCAGCCCCCACCATGGCCAGAGAGGGACTGCAAATTTCAATTCAAGGATGTTTTGTCCCGCTCCAGGGAGGTGGCTTCTTCTGAGCCAAGAGGATCAGAGGCCAAGCTCTGCTTTCCTTCTCGGTGTCACCCAGAGGTGCCTGTGGCTGGGACTGGTGGTGGCTGGGGAGCAGGGGCTGCGCCGTGGCACTGGGAGCGAGTTGGTGCTGTCCCCAGCCGGGGGGATACAGACCCTCTCCTGGGGAATGTGTTTTGCCTGCAAACAGAGAGGGCTCTGTGGGAGGGCAGCCCCTGAGGAGCTGTGTGGGGTGGGACACAGCCCCAGTAAATTCCAGATTGTGTTAAACTAGTCGTGGGGAGGGGAAAAAACCAGTAAAGCCCCAATTCCCACTGCTCTGGTGTTACATTTCCTTGTGCCCCAGAGCTCTCCAAGGAGACGGGAAGGACTGAGAGTGCATCTCAGTGATGCTTCAGCCACAGCACGGCCAGATCCAGGCTCCTGGCATCACCCTTTTCTCCCCTGTCAGCACGAAACTGCATCTCTGGGCCTGAAAACCTGCCTGTCCCCACACATGGGGGACGGCGGCTTCACCCCGCTTCTCGGGACACAGGGACAGAAGCTGCACATGAGCCGTGTGGCTGCGGGAGGACAAAATCATCCCCCTCAGCTCAGTCATTTTCCCAGGCATCTATTTCACCCCTGCAAGGTTACGGCGTGAAGCATCCTCCCTCTGCACCGTGTGTCCCAGCGGATGCAGGCACCGGGGCCGGGGGCAGGGACCTCATCCCCCTCCCCGTAGGAAGCCCCAGATCCATACCCTGGTTATTTCCGTGGCAGCGTTTGCAGAGGACGTGCCCTTGGAGCGCGCAGATAAGATCCTGATGATTGGGAGCAATTCCCTTTGCTGTTATAATGTTAAGGGAGTGGGGAGCTCCTCATCTGGTTACTGCCACAAGGGCACGCGGGGCACGGCGGTGACGGGGACATCGCTGCCACCTCTGCCTGTGCCCGTCCCTTTCCCTGCATGGCCATCCCTCTGAAACCAGTAACAATTCCCAATTCGTGATTCCTTCCTTAAGAATTCCCCGTTCCTTCCTCTCCAGTTCGGGATTCCTCCGCTTTCCCCTCCCCGTGGCCGGCGTGGGGTCTGTGAGCTCCTGTTTACACTCACTTGGCTTGGGAGACATGGACTGAAATGGGTCTAAACATCAGTTACTGTGCAATTAAATATTTGTTTCCCAGTGGGTTGGACCTGAGGGAACTGTGTTTTCCACAGTGTGTTTAAGCACAACTTACATTCTTTCCCTTTTGTTTTCATATCATTAATTTTCTCGCTCATTATGCCTTCGTTAGCTGCAGTGAGCTCTTCCTGCGACTTTACAGAGTAAAAAATGAAACGGAAAAAAAAAAAAAAATCCAAAAGAACAAACCCAATGACTTAAAATCTGGCTTTGAAAGTGGATTCGTCTCCCACTAATTCGATCTGTAGGAAGTGCAGCGGCAAATCGAATACGGGCTGTTTCTTAATTATTCAAGAGTGCTTCCCCGTGCAAGGACATGGGCCCGGTCTGGGCACGTCATTATCATATTTTATAATAATAGCAGCACGGCATCCTCTGGGCAGCCTCTGCCTCCGGATTACCTGCCCCCCAAGTGCAGGGGGCCGCGTTGAGCCCTGGCTGGGGGGTTATTGAGAGCAGGACCCTGGCAGGGCTGGGGGGCCTCCAGCCAAGAGCTGCCCGGGGCTCCCCGTGTCCCCCGCGGGGCTCCCCGTGTCCCCCATGGGGCTCTGTGGGGACGGCAGCAGCTCCGGGGCTGCAGACACGTCCCCTCTGCCCGTCCCCAGAGAAGCTGGTGAAACCCCAGGAGAGGGGGCTCGGAGCCCCTTTGGGGCGCCTGGAGTGTGACCCCAGCAGGGTCTGGAGCAAGGGCTGCCCCGGGAGCTGCACAGGACCGACCACCGCCGGGTGTTGGGTCACTGCAGAGAGGCTTTGCCTGAAATATTTTAGGGGAAAAAAACCCAAATACACCAAGAAATACAATTGATGTAAACTTTATGTCCCATTCGATAGCAGGTGACTCCTGCTTCTGCTGTTCTCTGGACATATATTTCTTAAAAAAATAATTTGGTGTAAAAAAACCAAATGGTTTTCCTCACGTCTTCTAGAAAAGGGAGAGTTCCCCGTTACATTTCCTACCTCCCAGTGGACACTGGCCGCTGCA
>NW_015090893.1:18708396-18716173 GCF_001431845.1 Calidris pugnax | reverse complement strand
CACAGCCAGCCCCCCCGGCCTGCAGAGCTGCCCCCCGCGCCCCCCACAGCCCCCCACCCAGCACCCAAGAGGAGCTGTGATTTTCTGGGTGAATTGCCAGGATGCCAGCGAAGGGGAGAGACAGAGATTGCTTTGTGCCGGCTCCAAGTGCCTCCGTTCCAGGAGAAGGGCTCGTAACCGACCTTGCTTTGTGCGGCCGGCCCCGGCTGACACTATTTGCACAAGTGGCTGAGCTGACAAAGACAAAACCAGGAATTCCTGGAGATTTTGGGCAGTGAGGTATCTCCTGGAGCAGCCCCCAGACACTGAAGCCCCAGTTTTGTTTTCCTCCCCGGGGTTCAGATGGGAAAATCCGAATGGCACGATGAGCAGAGGGGATGCCCCTGAAGGAGCTGCTGCCTCGGGGTCCCTGGGCTGCCCTCCCTCCCCCCGCACACCCCGAGAGGGGGAAAAAACCTTCTTAAGGCAGCAAAGTGCAAGAAGGAAGATGAACCACTGACACGGAGAGAGAGATGGGTCCTTCAAGCCCAGTGACCACCGGGGGTCCAGCCCCCCCAGCACCCAGCCCCGCAGGACCCCGTGTTATGCCAAAACGAGGAGAGGAAAGTCTGTTTCCGTTGTCAAACATGTGGGAAATAGAATTAAAACCGGTATGAATGTGGCAGGACGGGCGATCAGCTCCCCAGACGCAGCAAATTGCATTTTCGAGGTGGTTGCTGCCCAGTCCCACCGGGCTGGCACCTGCTGCATCCCGTGGGGCCGGGCTGGGTGCCAGGGTGTTGTGGGGAGAAGCCCATGGGGCACAGCCCCAGGGTGCCCCCCGGGGAAGGTCCTCAGGTGGCTCTGGAAGCGTCTGTGGGGTGGGGAGCCCTTCCCGAGGCAGGGGGGGTTCGGGGGAGATGCTGGTGGGTGGTGGGGGATTGCAGGGACATGTCCGGAGAAGGCAGCTCTTCCCAGGGGTGGTGTTTTCCCCAGAGCTGCAGCTCTGGGACTCCCCCCCCATGTCACACCCAGCAGAGGGACAGTGCAGGAACCCCCGGGACAGCTCTGGTGACACATGCTCTGATGGGGACACACACCGATGGGACTTTTCCACCTTCCCTTCAGAGCCTCCAAGGCCGGGGACAGACGCCGCTGGGGCCAGCAGAGCGGTTTTCCAGGCGGGAGGAAAGCTGCCTTGGCTGGGCTGCCAGGGGAGGGGGGGCAGCCACCAACACCATGGGAACCACAGAACAATCAGAGGAAAGAGGAAAGTGATGATAACGAGCAGATATGGGCTACAGGCCTTATACCTCGGGGAGGGGGGAGTTGGTAAACAAAAGAAGCTTGGAAAAGTGCAGAAGCGGCGGGTGCTGAGCTGCTTCCCTGCCCCTGGAATTCCCGGGGTGTCAGCAGCTCCCAAAGGTGGAAAGGGGGGAGAGAGTTGGGCAACCGGAGCCTGGAGGAGCCTCCCGGGCTCTTTGTGTTAACGTTGGGCAAGTTTTGGGAGACCAGGAGGAGTGAAAAGCACCCGTGATGGTGGGAACGGGCGACGGCAGCCGATTGATGCTGGGCTCCGTGGAGCAGGAGCTGGAGGGGGGAAACAAGGTCGGGCAGCAGGGGGGCAGGAAAAATGGATTTTGTCAAGCTAATTTGATCTATTTTTAGATAAAGCTGTAATTAAGTCAGTACTTGATAACAGCAGTACTTTCAAGGTAAAAGGGCTTCTGTTATGGATCTGATTTGTAACAAATGCACCATGGCACATATTAAATGAATCAGAAAATGTCTGCTGGCCCCGAAACGCAATTACAGGAGAAGATTCCTCATTTGGTTAGTGTATCCAGGAGAGACCTTTGGGAATCGGCTCTTGACTTTAAACTAGTGCTGAGCACAAGTAAACAACATTCGTTTCAATATATAAGGTCACCCGTGAAGAAACAAAGGATGGGAGTCATTCTTCAGGAGGGGGTGCTCCCTCCTGGGAAACGGTGGCTGGAAAAGACCAAAGGGATCCTGGCGGAGGCGCCGGGGCTGGGAGCAGAGCAAAGGAGCACGGAAAAGACAAACAGAATTACTCGACCGGGCGCCTGGCGGGGAGGCTGAGAGGGTTTGACAGAAATCAGGGTGAACGGGATGGGCTTAATGAGAAACAGTCTTCCTGCCTATCTTCAATTCCTTCCTAATTGCCTCCGCCACGACCTGAGAGAGAGAGAGGCCTGACCCACCTGCGGGTGCCGCAGGCAGCGAACCCCAGCCCGCAGCGGCTTTCAGGAGCCAGCAGAGGTAGCCTGGGCCCTGTGGCCCCCGGAGATGGGTGCTCTGCCAGATGTGCACCCTGCCAGCCCTGCACGCTGCCGCCTGGGCTGTAGCGGCCACCCAGATGTGCTCCAGCTGTGGATGCTGCAGCTGCGAGCACCATCACCTGCATGGGCCTCGGATGCCCCGTGGAAGCCAGCTGTGATGTGGCCCCCCCAGCTGTGCCCTGGCCCCAGCTGTGATCCCCCTGCTCCAGCTGTGCCCCACCTGTGCTCCCCAGCGGTGCTTGCTTCCCTCTTCGGTGCCACAGCCCCCCCATTTTCCCTCTCCCACCTGTGCCGCATCCCCCAGCGGTGCCCCCATCCAGCTGTGCCCGGCTGTGCCCCCCCGCATCCAGCTGTGCCCCCATCCAGCTGTGCCCGGCTGTGCCCCCCCGCATCCAGCTGTGCCCCCCCATCCAGCTGTGCCCGGCTGTGCCCCTCCCCATCCAGCTGTGCCTCCCCCCCGCATCCAGCTGTGCCCGCGCCGCGGCCCCCTAGCGCCCCCTGGCGGCCCCGCCGGCCCCCGCCCGCAGGGTTCCCTCTGCTCCATCATCACCCCCTCCCTCCCTCCCTCCTCCGCTAAAATCTCTGCTGCGCTTGTAAAGTAAATGTTTTCTCCTCCAGCCCAGGCACAGACATCGGCCCAGAGGGGACAGGTGGCCGCTCAGGAGCTTTGGGTGGCAGGCTGTTGTTGTCATAACGCTCTGGTTTGCAGAGAGTGAGAAAGAAAAGCTTTTGCCCGGGAGGTGTTGGGCCAGTGAGAGCTTCTGTCCTACCCCCTGGGAGAACAGGGCATTTCATGGGCGCCAGAGAGATTCCTTATTTCACAGAAAAGTGATTAATCACAGCATCTTCTAGGTTGGAAGGGATCTTCAAGATCATCTTGTTCAACCGTCAACCTAATTTTGAGAAAAAAATAAACACCCACACAACAAACAAAACGCAACACCATCACTAAACCAGACCTCCCAGCACTACATCAACCCGTCTTGTGAACACCTCCAGGGATGGTGCCTCAACCCCCTCCCTGGGCAGCCCATTCCAAGGGCTGAGAACCCTTTCAGTGAAAAAATTTTTCCTAATATCCAGCCTGAACCTCCCCTGGTGCAACTTGAGGCCATTTCCTCTTGTCCTGTCACCTGTGACTTGGGAAAAGAGACCGACCACCGCCTCTCTACGCCCTCCTTTCAGGGAGTTGGAGAGAGCGAGAAGGTCTCCCCTCAGCCTCCTTTTCTCCAGTCTCCCCAGCTCCCTCAGCTCCCATTTTAGTTCCTGCAAAGACCCAAATTAGGCAACTAAATACGCTGTGACAGCATCCACTCCTCCTGCCACCCACCTGAAAGGGAGTGGGGAGGGACTCTGGATGAGGGAGGGGAGCCCTAGGAGGAGGGGGAAGGGTTTGACCCTGCAAGAGGGGAGATGGAGCTGAGCTGTGGGGAAGAACTTGTTTGGTGTGAGGGTGGTGAGAGCCTGGCCCAGGTTGGCCAGAGAAGCTGTGGCTGCCCCATCCCTGGAGGGGTTCAAGGGCAGGTTGGAGGGGGCTTGGAGCAACCTGGTGTGGTGGGAGGTGTCCCTGCCCAGGGCAGGGGGTGGCACTGGGGGGGCTTTAAGGTCCCTTCCAACCCAAACCATTCTGTGACTTTATGACTCTGTGTCCCCAAGGACCTGTCTCCAGAGGAGGTCCTGGGGCAGGGATGGACACGCTGTGGTGCAGGCTCTGGTCTCCCACACGTGGTGTGAGGGGACCCCTGGCAGCCCCCTCCCTGGGGGTCGCTCGTAGCCAACACCCAGGGGGGACAATTAGTGGTTTGTGGGGTCGGGCCCCACACCAGTTTATGCCAAGGCTGCTGCAAACTGAGAGCATTTTTTAAAAATTTATCTCCCTTCAGCTTCCTGACAGGCTGTTTCTGGGGGGGGACGGGCAGAAGGAGGGCAAACGGGTGCTGGGGAGGGTTTGACTCCGCAGCTGAGCCCAGTCCTGGGGGGCACAGGGTGCCCATGGGACGGGGCAGGGGGCAGCCGGGCACAGCGCAGCCCGTTTGCCATCATCCTCCCACTGCACAGGAACATTCCAGGGAATTCTCAGCGAGAGAGGGGAAGGGCTGGGAAGCAGGGACGGGAGGGCAGCAGGGCTGAACCCCCTCCTCGGGGCGGGCAGGCAGAGGTCCTGGGAGGCCCCCGGGCGATGAGGGAGGCAGGCTGGCTTAGATCCTTGTCTTTCACCTGGGCTGGAGTCCAGCCCCAAAATAGCAGTCCAAAAACAAGATCACATGAGAGGAAAAAAATAGCCAGGCGAAGGATTATCCATACTTCCTTGTCCTATGTGGGCGCCGAGCGGCGGTGGCCGCGCTGCCAGTCGTGGTGCCACCTCCGTCCCCCTGCACCGCGGCGCCCGCGGCCGATGCCAGCTTCTTCCTGGGATCCATCACAGCCCCGATGCCCGTACCCGTCTGAGGAACGCTGCCCGTGAGTGGGGACAGGGCACGGGGGGGTGGGTGCATCGCTGCGGGGGCTGCATGCCCCGGGGGAGCGGGGAGAGGGGCTGGGTGACCCCTGCCCACCCGGGGCAGGTTGGCAGTGGTCCCTCCTGGCTGTCCCCATGGCACTGCTGCTGTCACCACCGCCTGGTCCCCTGCACCCCAACCCGGCAGGTGAGTGCCTCCTCCAGCATCCCCCGGTGTGTCCCCCCCGGCACAGCATCAGCCCCGCGGGGGCTTCGCAGCCCCTTCCCGAGTGTTTGGTGGCACATTCCCAGTTAACTCCTGGCCGAGTTTGCAGGCTGGGTGTGTGTGTGTCTCCGGGGGAGCAACTGGGGTTTCCTTTTCCTCTCAGAGGCTGGGAGCTGGCAGGGCAGCAGGAGCGGGGGGTGGATTTTCCCCCCCAGTGCCATTCCCAGCCTGTACTGGGCTGAGCAGCGCTTGCTGGGCCGTCCCTGCAGCCCAGCTCCCAGGAGAGGGATGAAACCAAACTCTGGGAGGGGGGGTCTCGGGGGTCTCACTTTAACCCAGACTGGCAGAAAGTTGTGTGTGCGTCGTAAATCCTCTCTGTGGCGTGATGGGGGTGCGGGGGGGAGAGGGGCTGCTGGGGAGGGGGCAGTGGGGCTGAGCTGCCCAGGGGGGTGCTGCTGGCACAGGGGTGGGTGTCAGGGGAAGCGGGGGAGGCACCTACCCCTTCCTCAGGGCAGAAGGCAGCTCGATGGTTAATTATTCACTCTGCTTCCAAACAACCTCAAGAGGTATCCATTATTGATGGGCCCCGGAGCTTCTGGGGCAGGAGCAGGAGCCAAAAGCCTGGGAAATAACACGGGATCGGCTGCAGCGGGGGCTCCCCGGGCAGGAGGAGGCAGAGCTGGCTGGGGGGGGACAGGGGTCCCCATCCCCCTTCCCGAAGGCTCTCCGTGTGGGTCCCACTGCGGGACCGTTGGCATCTGGGCTTTGGCCAAAGCAGGGACCTTGTGTTTGTGACCAGGGCAGGAGCCTGTGGCTGCAGCCAGTGTTTGCTCTGTGCTGGCTCCGGGACGGGCAGAAAGGACACGACGATAAATTTGGCAGGACAACAGCAGCCAGGCCCCCCCCAGCCTCAGAGCTGCCGATGCCAACCACAACAGGGGGGTCAGGGGAGGCAGGGAAACAGCAGGGAGGGCTGGGGGTACGGTCACCCCACAGCTCTGAAACAGGGGGGATGTTCCCTTGAGTGAGAAAATGGAGCAGCGGTTCCTAATGTTCCTCCCATCCAAATAACCCCAATGCCTCTCATCCAGGACAACCTGAGCCAAAGCCAGGGCCAGTCTTTTTGTTGTTGACACACAGAAATGTTTGGCTATACCATTGGCCATACCATTGGCTATACCATTGGCTATACCATTCTTACTTTTTGTTACTATTTTCAACACGTGGCTGGAAGGGCAGGAGGGAACCTCGTGCGTTGAACCTTGTTCAAACGGAAAAAAATAGGGACTATTGATACGGTAGGAAAGGGCAGAGTCCACCTGTGCTGTTGGCTGCACCGGGACCCGTCCCCACTAGAATATGTTTTTGTCAAAACATCTGGGCTCAGAGCGCTTTCGGTCGGGGCTGCCCGTCCAAAGGCAGGGGCTGAGAGCTCTCCTGGGCCAGCCTGAGATACCGCGGCCCAAACGCCACATCAAAGCAGCCGTGGAGCCCAGCCAAGCTGTGAGGTCATCTCAGTTACTGCGTTAACGCTGCAGCCGGCCTGACACACAGCCCCTGCACACTCTGGAGCCTGCACCCCGTGAGCCCACCACCAGCACCCCGTGAGCCCACCACCAGCACCCACGAACCCACCACCAGCACCCACGAACCCACCACCGGCACCCACCATCCAAATAACCCCAATGCCTCTCATCCAGGACAACCTGAGCCAAAGCCAGGGCCAGTCTTTTTGTTGTTGACACACAGAAATGTTTGGCTATACCATTGGCCATACCATTGGCTATACCATTGGCTATACCATTCTTACTTTTTGTTACTATTTTCAACACGTGGCTGGAAGGGCAGGAGGGAACCTCGTGCGTTGAACCTTGTTCAAACGGAAAAAAATAAGGACTATTGATACGGTAGGAAAGGGCAGAGTCCACCTGTGCTGTTGGCTGCACCGGGACCCGTCCCCACTAGAATATGTTTTTGTCAAAACATCTGGGCTCAGAGCGCTTTCGGTCGGGGCTGCCCGTCCAAAGGCAGGGGCTGAGAGCTCTCCTGGGCCAGCCTGAGATACCGCGGCCCAAACGCCACATCAAAGCAGCCGTGGAGCCCGGCCAAGCTGTGAGGTCATCTCAGTTACTGCGTTAACGCTGCAGCCGGCCTGACACACAGCCCCTGCACACTCTGGAGCCTGCACCCCGTGAGCCCACCACCAGCACCCCGTGAGCCCACCACCAGCACCCACGAACCCACCACCGGCACCCACGAACCCACCACCGGCACCCATGAACCCACCACCGGCACTCATGAAACCACCACCGGCACTCATGAACCCACCACCAACACCCATGAGCCCAACACCAACACCCATGAACCCACCACCAGCACCCACGAGCCCAACACCGGCACCCACGAGCCCCACCGCTGGCTCCTGGCATCGGCACCATCTCCATCGAGGTGGCCCCGTCCTTGGGGAGATGGAGCCGCATTTCCCAGGCTGACAGCGTTTGGTTTGAATGCCAAGCTCTCCCCATGCCCGGTGCCAGCGTTGGCACGGCCGTGCCCGGCAGAGCCCCTTTCCCCACGGGGAGGGCAGACCCCCCCGTCCCCGCTGCCCCCGGGAGCTGATGGGGGGCAGAGGATGTGGCTGAAATAACGAGAAATGCCGTGCAGCACAGGGATGGCACCGGGAAAAGCGAGCGGGGAAACGGCTTTTCCTGCGGCTCCCGGGTTTGTCTCTCCCTGGCCCCTTCCCCGGCGGGGGGGTCCCGTCGGCAGCTCCCCCCCCCCGGGGGCTGACCCGGCGGTGCAGGCAGAGCAGGCAGCTCCCGCAGCAGC
>NW_015090893.1:18665293-18708150 GCF_001431845.1 Calidris pugnax | reverse complement strand
GAGAGGGGAAAGGTTCCAAAAAGGGGAGTGCGGTTTCAAATTGCAATCTCAACATTACTGCAAATTAACCTAAAGCTTTGGGCAGAAGCCCGGATCAGAATCGGAATCGGAATGTAAAAAGCATTTTAAATGGCAAAGCACAATATTTGGACCATTAAGAAGAGAAAGGTGTTTTGTTGAAGTGACGCAGCACTTTAAAACGCTTCATTTTTGATGCAAAAATAAATGTTTCCTTTAAAAAAAAAGAAATTCCTTGGGGCTACTCTGGCCAGATAGCCAAGTCCTACTGAAAAAAATATTATTTTTTTTTTTACTTGTATAAGATTTTGTAAGTTTGGATCTTAAGAGAAGCAATTGTGTGTAGCCAAACTCTGCTCCTCTCACCTTTCCCTGCCCAAAGGGGTAAACGCTGAGCGTCACCTCCTCCTCCTCCGGCTCTGGAGTCGTGGCTCCCCCACCATTCCGGTGTCCCCAGGCCATTCCGGTGTCCCCGGGTCCCAGCAGCAGTTGGGAGGGCTGGTTTCAGCCGGGAGGGGTCAGGATCTGACCTGGGAAATGCTGGTGAGGCAGGTGAGGAGAGAATGAGGAAGAGCAGTGATTGAACAAGAGAAGATGGAAGCAAAGCGGGTTCAATTAATTTTGTACGACTCTCCCGGTTTGCTGGCCGGGCACCCAGTGACACCCAGTGACACCCCGCTCCGAGCCTGTGCCGTTTGCACCCCGAGCTGCTCAGCACCCCGTGTCAGGCTGCTGCACCCCTCGCCTTGCCCAGCACCCACACAGCCCAGGGTGCTGCTGCCATGTGGGGGGGCACATCAAAGGTGCCTCAGGGGTCTCATGCTCGAGCTGCCACCCCCAGTTCTGCCCATGGCTCAGAGGTACCAGTACCCCCCCCCCCAGCACTCCCCAGAGCCCTCTGGATGGCTGCCATCCCGGTGGGAGCACCCCCTCACCACCCCTCGCTCCCGGCTTCACCCCCTGCTCCGGGGGGAGCTGCACACGAGCCTCCCAGTGTCACCCCCTCCCCGCTGGCTGGGAGGGGGGGCTGCAAACGCTGGCAATGGGGAGCCCAGGCGGCCTTGACCCCGGTGGCAATCGCCTTGGAGAGAGCCCGAGCCGTAGGGGAAGATCAGCACAAAGAGGGGTCTGGAGTGTGATGGGTTCCCCAGGGCAGGACGGGCCGGGAGGTGATAAGGCAGCACAATGTCCAATTGTTCTCCCTGACGCCGGGGGGGCCCTGCTTCCTCCAGCCCCCCCGAGCACTCGGGGGGCGCAGGAACAGGCACTTGGGGTTAGGGCTGGACACAGCTCGGGTCCACCGAGGTCTCCAGCCAGACCCAGAGCTTCGCAAGACCTTTGGATAAACTTTCCTTCCCGGCTCCACCCCAGCCCGGGGGGGATAGACTTTCCCTCCCCAGCTCCCCAAATGACTTTGGCCTTCCTCCCACTCCTGAGACCTTGATCTTCCTCCCAGCCCAGGCAGCTCATCACGCAGCTGGCTACGGCTCCTTACACTTTATCCCCCGTCAGCTGCGTGGCTCAGCTCCTGCTGCTGCTCCTCCAGCCAAAACCCTGCGGCCCCCAGGACCCCCGACCCCCATCCCAGCAGTGACAGGGACCCGACAGCTCTGTGTCTCCTGGGGCTGCTTCATCGGGGTTTTCCCCTTGGCTGAATGGCAGGAACGAGCCGAGATGTGGAGGGAGGTGGAAGGGGGCAGTGAGGACCTGCGGCCCTGGGGAGCAGCGGGGACACAGCACCTGCACCCCCCAAGTGGGGCAATTAGAGCTCACAGCAATTTGTCTTTACATTTGGGCTCTTTGGGTTGGCTCAGGCAGCAGCTGGGAGCAGGGCTGCAGTGAGGAGTCAGGGCTCAGTCACAACCCCATCAGGATAATGGCCCCAGCGGTTTTATTTCGGTCTCTTTCCGTGCTTCCAATGACGTACTCACGGAAGAGACCAAAACCAGCATTTCAGCCATCTTGAATTTGCTTTCTCCTTTGATGCCAAGTCAGAAATTAAAAAAAAATAACAGAACCTAGCACTCAGAAAGCACCGTTCCCCGCTCCTCTGCACTATCAGCTTTTTCCCCCTCCGGGGCCGTGTCTACCTGTTGCAGGGAAAATTCCCAGGGTCGTTTTGGAAGCACCGCTGCCCTTTTCCTGCAGAAATCAGCCTCCTCGCAGCTGGGTGCAGTTTTCACCAGCTCCTGGGTGCTGGATGTGGCCCTTAATTAGCGCAGGAACCCAACCAAACCGCAAATGCTTCCATCCACTGCTCAGCCAGCCGTTGTCTGCCTGAGCCACAGTCTGGGGGAGGAAGCACAAAGAAGGGTTTTTAAGAGACGTTGCAATCCTGAACCACAAGCACACACATTTCATCAGCAAATAAGCCTCGCTTCAGGGTACTAATTAGAGAAAGAAAGTTGTAACTTTTCAATGAGGAAGCAATCGCCGATTTTTATTTTAATGGTACAATAATTGCTGGCTGGTGATGGCATCAGTCCCGACCTCGTGCTGCCTGTGGATCCCAGGGTGGCCGTGGGAGGCTCTGGCTTTGGGGGGCTGTGTCCCCTCTCGGGGCACCCCCGAACACCCTCAAGAGGAGGTTTGCTGTGGGTCCCGCTCAGGAGGGTGCTGGGGTGGCCACGCACAGCATCCCCTGCAGCAAAACCCTCGCCCACGGGGACAAGGGGTTATTTATTACTCACTTTGTCTGGCACCCGTCGGTCCTGGCTCTTCCTCTTGGGTCTTTTTTTTGTGTCTACAAATATTTGCCTCAGTTTGCCGAGGCCTGGCTGGTGGCTTGGGGCAGCTCCCGTGGTGCTGGGCCAGAATCCAGCCATTTTCAGGTGCTTGGCAAAGTCTGGTGTGTGCCTGGGGAGGGTCCTGGTGGTGCATGCATCCTGGGGAGGCAGCTGTCATGTCCTGCATCCCAAATCCCATGTCCTGCAGGCTCCATCCGATCCCATGGCCAGGCTCTGGTGACAATCTGGCCACATGTTCAGTACCAGACCCCCGTGCTGGAGATGCAGGTCCCACAGGGACGGCAAGAGCCCCTGTCCATGACTCCCAGCTTTCCCAGCCAAAGTCTGACGATGATTTGGGTGGAGGAGGAGGTGAAGAGGACCTTCTCCACCACCACCAGCTTCAAAATGGACTGCAAGCACCCTGTAAAAGACCCAGATAAGCCAAATTTGGTGGGTTTTTTTGCCCTTAAGAGAGCAGTGGAGCTGCACACACCAGTACAATCCAGACAGCCTTTTCTAAGCCCAAATTTCTTGAGCCTCTGACCCTCGCAGACTCCCTGGACTTGGCAGTTCCCAAATCCTGGTGTCACCCTCAGGTGCAAAGGCCACCCAGAGCCACTGCAAACCTCTGCTGTGCTCGGGGTGCCGGCGATGGCAGAGCCCTGGACCCACATTTGGGGAGGGGACAGTTGTCTCAGCCCCCCAGGAGCAGGGCCCGGGGGAGCCACGTCCCTGCAGGCTGCTGGGGGGGGCTGGGGAAACAAATGCACAGGAGCACACGTGTATTCCAGAAACTCCTATTAGCTTTTGGCTTCGGCTTAGCAGGAAATAAGATTATCAAGCAAGAGGTGACGCCTCTGGAGCCTGGCACCGCTTCAGGGAGCGATCCATCACGGGCTGTGGGAGTGGGATGGAGCTGCAGGAGATGCAGGGGATGGGGCTGGTGATGCCCCGGCCCCTGCCAGCCCTGGGGGTCCCAGGGCCAAAGCCCATCAGTGTGGGGGGTGTCAGCCAGGCCCCATATAGTTTAAACACCAGTTTGGGGTAATTGCACAGTGACCTCTGAAAATACAGCCGGGTCTGCCTTCATCTAAGCTTCTCCCAGCAGCACCTTCCTCTCCAGAGCCCCAGGAATGCCAGATGCAGGAATGCTGAGAACATTCACCCAGTGCCTCAAACAACCCCCCTTAGATCATCCTTCATTTCATAACCCCCAAAATCGCAGGAGTTTAGATGGGGTGGATGTACCTCTCTCTAAATTAGCCTTCAGAAATAAGAGCTTGCAAGGAGTGGTGGAGAAAGATGAGCATTAACAACAGGACAAACCAAACCCATCACCAGCTACAGACCAGACCCTCGCCCCGACCCCGGAGCAGACACACACTGAGTGTATTTGCCCACACAAGAGACAGAGAGCACAGCCAGGGCCCTGAGCCACGTGTTGGCACTTGCACTGTCTCTTACAAACCCTTTCAGTAAACATTCCCTAAATGAGAATATTCCGGGGAGGTGCCCGGTGGAGCCCTGACCCTCGCAGGCTGCTCCGGCTCGGCCGACCCGGGGGACCCACACATCACCCCCCTTGAACCCGGCACTGACTCGTGATGGGGGATGCTTTTAGAAATGCTGTGTATATTTTCTGCCACCACAGAAATCGCTGTGAGTGATTGCCCTTCGGGCTGCAGCCCGGCTGGGTTTGCCTTTCCAACGGCTCACAATAGAAAAATCTCTCTGCAGAAGAATTTGTTGAAAACCAGTTGAGCGGGAGGGAGAGAGGGACGATTGCTTTGTCATGGTCTCCCTGCCCTGGCACGTTGTGTGGCCTTTATGAATGCAGTAATCCTCCCTCGCTCCCCGCTTGTCAGAGAAGATGCCTGACTCAGTATTTCTCAGTAACAGCAGTTACTATTTTTTGCCTTTGTTTCCAACTCCAGTGTCTGCCTCTTGGTCTAACGCTGTTGGTGAACAGCAGCACACGCTGAAGCCCTGCAGAAGCCCTCAGTGACTTGCAGATACTACAAAGCCCAAGTGCTGTAAGCGTGGGGTGTTTGACGTGGTGGCACTGCCCTCCCCAGGGACGGGGACTCGTTTCCTCCTGGGGTCAGAGCCAGGGTTTCAGGGGTCAGAGGCAGGGTTTCAGGGTGCAGAGGACCCCGTGGCTGAAGGCAACACAACTCTGGACACCACCAGCCCTTCTTTTCTCTCTAGAAGCTTGCTCGCTAAGGAAAACAGCATCACAAAAATGCTTCATTTTCACAGCAGCTAAACGTGGCAGAAAAAGGCTAACGCAGGCCCTCAGAGAGTGCCATGGTTAATATTTATAAATTCCTTTCAAGAACAGCTAACACACAGCCAGTGCTAAATGTTATTCTATTAACCCCAGCCCAGCATCTTAACACACATCCATGGTCCGGCTTAAAGTTTAACCTTTGTTTTAATTAGGTAACAAAACCCTCTCTTCTGGGTCTTCATTAACTCAAAAGTGGATACAGAAGAGCCCCCTTTGCCTCCTGTTTGTGCTCTCCCAAAGCTCCGGGTCTGCCCCTTCCCAGGATGAGACACAGGCACTTTAAGAGGAATGAAATCACCCCGGAAAACTGCAGCCTCCAGCACGGTGCCAGCGGGGAGAGATAACGATGAGAGGAGAGCAGAGGGGGAAACAGTGATTAAAATGATCTGGTGACCGAAATACCTCACCCAGGGTCGCTTACTGGTGTGGGAAAGGCAGCTATTCCAGAAAGCTGGAAATCCGAGGGGCATAGATGGGAATCCATCCCACGGGGCGAGAGAGCCTGGAGCTCCCTGTGGCAGCAGGTCACCCTCCACCCCCCAGTGCCAGGCTTTAATTGTGCAGGGCAATAATTACAGGTCACCAAGCAATTACCATCTTCCTCCTTCAAGCCCAGGTGCCGTGCTCCCTGCCACCCCTTCCCCTGGCAGCCCATGGCTTCAGCATGGGACCACCAAACCCTCCCAGCTCCCCAGCTGCACTGCCAGGTGCTGGGTTGGAAAAATCTGCTCCCACCTGTGACCTCCCACAGCCCCTTACTGGGGTGCCTGCTGCCTGTGTATCCCCTTCCCAGGGTGTGTACCCCCTTACTGGGGTGCCCGTTGCCTGTGTGCCCCCTTGACCTCCCACAGCCCCTTACTGGGGTGCCTGCTGCCTGTGTATCCCCTTCCCAGGGTGTGTACCCCCTTACTGGGGTGCCCGTTGCCTGTGTGCCCCCTTCCCAGGGTGCCAGCCCCAGCCCTGGCCCATAATAGCTCCGTGCCATTGAGTCAGAGGGTGACATCCAAACCCCCTTTGTCCCCTCCAGACTCATTTCTGGAGTGGCGATGCCCTGTCCGAGTTGCCCTCCCAAAGGTTTGTGCTTTGCCCACAACATTCTAGACACACACACACACACAGAGGTCATAAATGACTCACGACTTTCTTGTGCTCAAAAAGCCTGCCCGTCCTCCTGGAGCTGAATTTAGGTCTGTGCTTCAAGAGTCGAAATCTGGGTGTCAGCCTTGACCTCGGATCTTTTCTTCCCACATCTCTGGAGTTAGTAAATCCGCCTCTCCCACCTCCAGACGAGCCCTGCCAGCACTTGCCCCTGCAGGGACCTTATTTCTGCATTTCTTCATCTTTCGTTTTTCTTCTGAGCTCACCAGCAGCACCTCCCAGAGCAGCTCTCACCACTGACCCGTGCAAGCCACCTCCAGTGACCGTGGCTGGACAGCTTCTCCTCCAGAGATGTCCTCAGGCATCCCCAGCACCACTCAGGGACAATCTCCTGGTGCCCAGTGCTGCCCATGCCCTTCCTCACCAAGCTCACACCTCCTCCTCCTCCACCCATGTGTCCTTCTGCATGGAGAGGGTGGTAGACACAATCTTCTCCTGGCACTACCAGACAGTGCTCCTCTACCCCTCCAGGCCTTTCTCTGGGTCCTGTGAGAGGGACCCACGACCCCAAGGTGGGACCAGCCCCGGTGGTGGTCACTGCGAGGTGCAGTCAACCTCCTGGACTCAGCTCCCAGTGAGCACCCCCAGCCCAGGGGCAGCAGGCAGGCAGCCTGCCCAGCCTGAGAGCTAAGTGTCGGGTACTGTCACCCTCGTTTACTCAGGGTGGCCCCAAAATTGCACGCCCAGCCTGGCTGATGTGTGTGTGGGTCACAGCACAAGAGCAGGAGCCCCCATTGAGTTCTCTCAGCTCTCGTCCCAGGCGGACAGGAGGGGGAGATCTTCACCGTGACAAGCCCAGGCTGAGCGGCAGCAGATGAGCTCCAGGTCCCAGCTCTGACACTCCACGCACCATAAAACCCCCTGAAAGTGGTGGCTGGAGCTCAGCACCGGGAAGATGTGGCAGCTTTCTGCACATCTCCTCTGCCCCACGCTGCCTGGGACCATCACACACACGTAGCCACGGGCACAGGCCACCTTCTTCTGCATCTCTGCACCGTCCAAGCAGGAGATGGACCACCCTGTCCCCCCCCAACCCCCAAGCTGCTTCCAAACTCCCCCACAGACCTTGCACAGGGCTGTTCCCACAGCCGTGGCCTGGCAGCTCCCCAGAACTGCCCTGCCTTTCACCCACTCTCATTATTTTTTCCCCCGGAGAGGTCACTCGGTAATTCTCTAACAGCTGCACATCCTCACAGGGCATGTTTACGTTACACATAAGAATACTGCTCAGTTGGGTACATTTTCCACTGGAATTTCCACCTCCCTTTATACTCGAGTTTCATTCGCAGGTCAAATCTTGGACGTGAAATACAAGTATTTAACATCAAGTAAAACACCCTCCCTTCCCCTTCCTTGATATTCCCTTTGCTGCAGGGTGTTCTGAAAAGCTTCCGACTGATGGGAAGAGTTTCCTGACTCCTAAACTGCCGGTGTGGGAGGGCTGTAGCTCACACCTAACCTGGTGTGGATGCGACCCTCTGTGGGTACCACACATCACACAGAGCGGTGCAGGCAGGCAGGGGATGCCCATTTACCCCCTGGGCACTCTGCAGCCCAGCTCCTGAGAAAGAAAAAGACAAAAAGCCTGGGTTTGCCCAGGGCTTCGAGAGCAGATCCCTTCAGGGCTCACTGACTGGGTGGGCAGTCACCGGCATCAGGCATTTTGGGGGATGTTGCTGTGAGCCAGCAGAGTTTGGATCGTGTTTGTGCCCTGAGACCAGCCAGGTCTCATAGGGGAAAGCTGCCCTGTGCTGGGATGCATTTATGTAACTTTGAAAAAAATTCAACTTTTAAAAATTCATCAGTCTCTTGAATTGCACGGGGATGGAGACACCCTATAAACACACACAACATCAACAGCAGCATGCGAAGCCCCTGCAAGCAGATCCCTGCCTCCTGCTCCTGGCACTCCGGTTATTCCATGCCAGGGACACGATGCTGTTGCGGCGCAGCAGGGAGGCAACACTCACATCCCATGGGAGCCACAAGGCTACCTGTTTCTCCCAAGGTTTTTTTCTACTTGGCTGATCCAGGGCATCCATCGGCAGCACCCTCGGCTGCATCCCTGGGGGCCAGCCTGACCCCACGGCTTTCCCCTAAACTGGCTGTGGAAACACCGGGCAGGACAAACATCCCCGTGTCTCTGTGCTGCCCACTCGGGAGCTGGAAATAAACGGCGTGGGTGTCCCCTGCAGGGACAGCGCTGCCGAGCGCTCGGGACAGCAGCCCTCTTCCACCAGGTAGCTAAAATTGTCTCCTGCGATGTGCTTTTTCTGGTCAGCAGCCCTCTTCCACCAGGTAGCTAAAATTGCAGACTTGTCTCCTGCGATGTGCTTTTTATGGTGGTTTGTTGTTTACAGGGATGAGAAAGGGTAGAAAAGCCTTCAAAAAAAAACAAAAAACAAAACCACTATCTCCTTCCCTCCGAGGGGACTGTTATGGAAACTGGAGGCAGCATCCGAGACAGGGCACTGTTTTCCTTGGAGCGGTGCAGGAGCGGCTGCCTGTTCCTGCCTGATCCTGCCTATTCCTGCCTGATCCTGCCCACCCCTGCCTGATCCTGCCCACCCCTGCCCATCCCTGCCCACTGACACCCAGCTGTGGCCACGGTGCCTTCCTCACAGATGGCACAGCAAGGACCAAACTGGTCCCCACCTCTTTAGGGACACAGGTGCCTCCGTACGACCCTGTCCGGGACAGGGAGGACCAGGATTAGGGCTGTATCTTCTAGCGTGACCTGGCATGTCCCGGCGTGTGATTCATGCCCCTTTCTAGGCTGGAAATGGGGATGACAAAGGGACAGCCCGGTGCCCACGGGCCTCCAGAGCCACCCACTGCCTTCAGCTGAGAAAACCCCCAATTTTTGCCTAAAGATCAAAGAAGTGCTCTACAGACAGCATGAGGGGGAGATGCACACCTTCTGTCACAAGTTTACTCCTGTGGCTACTTGTCCAGGGCTAATTCTGGGTTTCTTCTCTGAGCACCTCATCTGCACGTAACAAGACTCAGCTCTGAGCTTGCTTTGCTCTGCTCTCTCATTTGAAACCTTCCTTGCATGCTCTTATGCACTGCACTTTCACGTTTTCTCCAGCCCTAAAGTCATGCAGATAAGAAAATTATTATTTATTGGAGAATTTTCCTGGTAATAGCAATTATTATCTCAAGCTTTTGTTGCACTGTTAAGATATTGAGCAACAGAGTGCTCAGGAAAACCCAGCCCAAGCTGTTTACTGAGGCAGCTCAGAGAAAGAACACAGGCATGAGCTCTGAGATGCTAAATTTAAAATAAGATACCGAGCAGCAGAGTTAAGAACAGAATTCTTCCTGCCGTTTTTTCTTAGAACTTAACAAGACAAGCTATATAGTCCTTCTACAAACATTTCAGAATGAACAAAATTAACTCCCTGCGCATTTTCAGCCTAGAAAAATCTCTGTTGAGCTTATGGTGAACCCAGAAACCAAGTGATTTTCCTTGGACCAACCGAGACCAACGCTATGCTGGAGGAAGCTTGATTTCTGAGCGATGATATGTCTACTGATGGTTAACCACGAGGATGGATGTGGGGTTTCACTTGGCCGGGAGATGAAACCCTCAATTCCAGCATCCTCTGCTTCTTTGGGGAAGGACATGGTATAAAGTCTGAACCCAAACTCAAATCGCAGTTTTGAAGCCTGAGCCAGCCCTTGGTGGAGCTTGGCCACCCTTCAGAGGGGCAGCTGCAGGAAGTGTTGCATCCGCCACCACGTGAAAATTCCTGCTTTTAGCTCCTAATTCGAGCCTCATGCCTTATTAGCAGGAGCAGACTGAGATTTCGGACCCGTCTGAGCCCTGAGAGATCGGCGGGGGCTGGGGGCTGGTGGAGGGGGAGGAAGAGGAGCAGTGACCAGGCACGGAGCTGAGATGGGGCCATCAGCAGGAGGCTTGGCTTGCGGTGGGACCAGGGCTGAGACGGGATATGGCACAGGAGAACCAGATCAGTCCCTTGGCGTAACATCACTGCATAGAGTGAAATTTGGGGGGTTAGAAGCTGTCATTTGGTGTCAGCTGCTGGTTTTATGGGGCAGAGCTGACCTGCAAACAGCAGCTCCCCGCTGCCAGGCGTCTGCATCTCCCGTATCAAAACGCTCCACGGGACAGAGAGAAGGGAGGAGAGCTGGAGAAAAGTGCCCACAACCACGGACAAAGCCATGAGAAGCTTGTCCATGGCCAGGAGCGGCGACGGCTGGCACTGCCATCTGTCTGTCTGTCTGTCCGTCCGTGGGCGCAGCCACACCTGCAGCTCCAGCCCAGACAGCCCCAGTGCCCTGCTTTGTGGTCTGACATTTTGCCCAGCGTCCTGCACGGACAGCGGGGGCGGGTGGCGGGGGGGGGACAGTGACATTTGCAAGTCGGGTGAAGTGTCTCCCAGCTTATCCTCCCTGCCCAGCCTCCCTGCCCGCCTGGGAGAGGGTCCTCAGCAGGGTGTGGATGGGGTCTCCCCACTGCAGGGCCCCCCCATGCCTGGGGGCTGCTGAGCAGGAGCCAAGGGGGGAGATGTCACTTCACCCCTCCATCCCCATGCTGGGGCACACCAGGTGCCCCCCTCCCAGAAGGGTTTCCTACATCATCACAAAACATCCCAACCTGCAACAAGCCATTAGTTTTCACAGCATCCCCTGTGGTTCCCACTCCCTCCAGATGCTCTTCCCCTGGGAAGCAAACCCAGGCAGAGCCAGGGGGGAGAGGAGAGCACAGCCCTGCACTCACCCACCCACTGCCTGGTGGCAAACGCCCAAAACAAGGTACCTGCACCTGGTGTGTTGTCCCTGAGTCCTCAGCAGCATTGGCAGCTCAGAGCCATCCTCTTCAGGTGCCAGAGACGAGACCATGAGGACTGAGTAACTCGTGGCACATGTTGGCGGCTGCTCCCACCACAGGATGGAGGTGCCGGGAAGCAGCTCTGCAGGGAAGCACAGGAGAAGGGATGATGCTTTACCTTGGTCTCAGCGTGAGCCTGCGAGGGGTAAAAAAGGCACTTGTGAAAGGCAGGGAGTGTGTACCATCTCCTGGAGGGAAGGGGAAGACCTCTGTGCTACTCCATTAATTGCCCTTTGTAATTAGGATGCCTGGGGCAGCAGAGTTGGAGGTGACACAGCCAGTCCCTGGGGATGAGGGGGGTGAGCACTGGGTGCAGCTGGGTCCCGGGCGACCCCCTGCCAGCACGGGCACAGGGGTCACAGCCACGTCCCTGGCAGCCCAGCCCTGAGCCCACGGTCCTTGCTTCGACCCCGGTCCCCAGGGAAGAGCTGCAGCTCCATTGCTGAGCACACTGCAATGAAAGCATCCTCCTGCTCTGGATGGACCAGCCTCACCCCCAAACACCAGGAATGGTGTCCTAAAACAAGGACGAGCCCAGCCTGGGGAGGGAGGGAGGCAGGGACGGGGCAGGGGAGCAGCAGCCACCCCCTCTCTCCTCCCAGTAATCAGACAATTGCATTATCTCTTACTACAATGCCCAAAGGTGTCCCCTTGGATGCTCTGAGTGCAACACGTCTCCCACCCCATCCTTGGCTGGAGAGACTGAGCTTTTGTGAGTCTCTGTCCAGTGTGTTCTTTCCGTGCAGCAGGTCCCACGCATCTGGCTTGCTCTGAGAGTTTGGGCTCAAATCCCCCACGTGAGGCAATGGGATTTGGATCTCCAGCCAGAGCTGCTCGCGGACGTGTCCGTGGGCTTGGTCCAAACCCAGACAGGACACAGGGGGCAAGACCCTCCGGGCAAAGCTCCTGCTCTTGGCCTGGATCAGCTCCTGGATCTGGAACTGTAATTAAGTTAATCACCAGATTGCAAAAGGGTGTGGGTGGGGAGGTGGGAGAGACTGGAAGATAATTAGAAAGCGGATCATCACCTTGTTTTCCTGTCTCCCCACGGATGCCACCAGTTTGCTGAGACGTGGCAGTGGATGTCCCAGCCTAAAGGAGAAGCTGGGATGTCCCAGCCTCAAAGCCAGGCAGGAGTCACTCACGGCTTTGGAGCAGACGTCTGGCTGTTGGCAGGCTCAGGGAGGTCCTCCCCGCTGCGGTTCTGCCCCCGAGACACGCACACATCCCCACGGCCCTCTCTGCCCCACAGAACGATGAGACAGGAGCTAAACCAGCACTGGGATGGCATGAAATGACCAAACCCAGCCTCATCGATGTCGTGTCTCTCCGGTGGAGTACGGAGGCACCTCAGGCAGGACAGGGCTCCTCACCAGGGCTGGGGCAGTGCCACAGTGTCCATCTGGGGCTGCCGAGGGGCTGGAGGAGGGGGCAACCATGGGGACCTGACCCCTGAACGTGCATTTCCCTGGGGCTGGCAGTGGCCCAGCAGCACAGGGTTTCCCCCAGGGCATCCCGAGTGGTACCAGACTTTCTGTCCTCACCTGGAGCAGGTGCCCTTCTCTGGTACGGTCATTTATTTTTAAATGCTGCCTCCGGGGGATGGTGATGGGTTAAACTCTGCTGCACTTTGTAACTTCCAACCCCTTGTCCCAAAGCTTTTTCTTATCTCTCTTTACCACGATGCTCCAGGTGCTTATCATCAGCTGGTTTTCTGGCAAGAAGCTCGCTCGCTCTTGCCGTTAGTGATACCCACTCGGTAAATTGCTGAAAGTTTCACATTTACACTCCTGGCTGTCTCACCCAACACAAATCTTGTGTGACCAGACTGGAATGACTGCATTTTCTGGTGGAGCAGGCACTAGTTACATTAATTTCTAGAGTTTTGGTCACACTTTGTACCACATATTCCACTTAGAGAGGGTAAGACCCGACCGATAAATATTTCATTAAGCAGTTAATCATATTGTTAGAGATAAAATCATCCTGCCAGAGATAAAACCATCTTGCCATAAACACTGACTGCAGAAACAAGCCAATGCATTCTGCTGATAAGCACAAAATGACCTGTTACGTATTTAGGTTCTGTCTAATCATTTATTAAATGCTTCTAAGGGGATTCACAGGATTCATTTCAAGGAATTCGAGCTGTGCCCGGCACCGCCAGCCCTCGGGAGGGAGGCAGCCCTCACCCTGGCTGTGCTGCTGATAACCCCGGACCCACCGTGGCCACAGATCTCTACAATTTATGATGAATAAAACCCCTCTTTATCCAAGAGATGTTTCCTCTGCACGCTCAGGCAGCCCTTGGATCACCCCAAAGCTGTACCCGTCAGCACAGCACTACTCAGGAATCCCTCAGGAAGGGGAATGGGTGGAGGAAAGCCAGAGCCTGAATTCCTTAAAAATATTCTACCTGTTGTAAGAGCTTCCCCTTCCCACACGCAGTGTCTGAGCTGCCCGGGAGGTGACTGCCCCATCCAGGGGGGTACAGCCAACAGTGGGAGTGGGGAATGAGCCCATCAGGAGGTGACACTGCCTGATCACAGCCGAGTCACACACCCGGGAAGAAACACCAGTTCTGCTTTAATGGAGAAAATGACACTTTCTAAAGTGAAAGCACTCGTGGTGTTTCCACTGGGCTCACCAGAGCCCAAGTCAGGAGCCGCTGATCTCATTAACTGAAGTCTGACAACCTCAGAGGACGCCCGGGTTGAGCTGGCTTCTCGCCCGTTTGGAGTTTGCTGGATGATCTTTATCTGATCAGCGAGATGACAACTGGGATTAACTGCACTTTTCATCAATGCTTCCACACTTGTTCTGAGAAGTGCTTAGCAGAGGCCATCCACAACATTTCTTTCCAACCCGATATAAAGGATTGTATCCAAAGCCAAGGACAAATTTAATGTATTTGAGTCAATCCCCAATCTCGTTTTAACCCATGGTAGGTGAGATACTTCTGGCTTCCCCCATGTTGTAGCCGGGTATTTTATACTTGAGGAAAAAAAATGGGCTCACCTTAACTGGTCACCTCCCAGCTTCAGGGACAACCTGTGGGACAGAGGCAGCGTTTGGGTGTCAGAGGTTGGGAGGAGGCCATGCCAATGATCCAGGGTGCTCAGCTGCAGACACCACACCGGCATCCACCAGCCTCTGGTGCAACGTGTTTTCACAAGCACGCGAAGTTCCTTCAACCCATCTCAGGAAAACACAAGTGAGGAGGAGTCTAAAGAAAAAGGAGTAGAAAGGAAGTTTTGGAGGGATGGGAAGGAGAGAAAAACAGGCAGGGAAATTTTAGCAACAGGACAAGGGACTCCATCTCCCCACAGTTCCTCACCACTCTTGGTGTGGGTAACCCTTGCAGTCTCTGACGAGATGGATCATTAAGCTGCTAACGAGTTTAACTGGTGGGTGAAGGTCTGTGGGTGGTTGTGGAAGATGCTCATCTCCCAGCTGAGAAATAACGAGTTCCCAACCTCATGGCCTGCAGCTGCTGCCTGTGTACAGAGGGGTGGCCAGACAAGGCATGGGGAGCAGGGACCACAGGGAGCAGAGACCACCACGGGGACAATCCCCTGGGCAGAGGGACATGTCCAGTGGGTGCCCAGCTCTGCTGGGAGCCCCATGAAACCCAGCACGTTTCTTCTCCCCTTGGCTCCTGCTACCAAAAACCTGGGGCATTCATGATACTAATGGGAGGTTAGTCTCAGCTGGCCACTACATTTGTGTCACAGAAGCCACGAGAGAACCACAAAAATACCCTTGAAACCACAAAGAGCCCTGTCTGAGCATGACCTGGCAACCCAGACATGCAAAAACCTTATGGGCCACTAGCAGCCCCCCAAGTTGCCAAGGTCTCATCAGCACCACCTTTGTAATGCAGCGAAGGGGAGCAGAGTACTGTCGAGTGACACCTGCAATGATTTTAGAATGGGAAGGGAAAAGGACCTCACTCCTTTTCCATGGCCCCCGGCCTGCACCGCTATTCCAGAGCTCACACAGAGTCCGCCTGTTATTGGCAACGCAACTGGCCCTGGATGCTCAGACTCAGACGCTTCCAGAGTTTGGGGTTTCACATCAAAGCCACTGGTTTGGCCACGGCAGCGGCAGCGGTCGGTGATAGAGTTTGGAACCCAACCCAAACTTCTCAGAATTTCACAGCTATTCCGGTCCCACACCGGGCTCATCTCCCCTCGCCGTGTGAGGAGCACGCACGCTGCCGTGCTCCAGCCACCAGAGCTCAGTAGGACCTGCTTGAAGTTAAAAAGAGAGTTAAACCCAAATGTTAAGTCGTTTTTTGCTTCAGAAAGCTATTTCTCATCTTTTGGGGTTCTGACATCTCCTTCCACAGCCCAGGAGGAAGAGCTGAGTGTCCCCGGGCTGCTGGTGGAACACTCTGCTCCCTGGGCCTGCAGACAGAGCTGGGGTCACCCCGGAGCAGATGCCCCAGGTCCAGCTCCCAGTGATGATGCTGATCATTCCCTGTGGTGGTTTTCTCTTAGGATACCCAGCACGGGAAAGCTACAGGAGTGAAGGGGATGAGCTTGTTATACAGGGACTGGAGGAAAGAGAGCCATGAACACAGCTGGCCTTGGACAAACACTCTCCAACTGGGGCTCCATCCTACTGTCCCAGTCTGACCCGCCGTGTCAATGCTCAGCAGCAACCATCCCCCTCTTACAGCAACCTCCTCTTGGAATATTTTCCTTTCTCCATGGGGCACCAAATATCTGCTGGAGTGCGGTGCCTCTCAGCTTAGCATCTTGGAGAGAGCTGCTTTCTGTTCTGCTTTGAGCTACTTAATAATTTTGTTGGGCTTCTACCCAAAGCAACAAGGCCCTTTATGTTGTCTTTGGTTCAGGTTCTCTCCCTCACTCTTGCATTTTAATTCCCATAAAAACCCAACATTCCTGCCAAAAGTACAATAGTAGGGCCATGAGTGGTGGTGTGTAGAGTACCGACTCCACGGCCATAAAAGCATGAGAACAGCCATAGAATTTAGCAAGGAGAGACAATGGGAGTGGAAAATAGTGTTTGTTCTACTTCTCTCATGGAGTCGAAGGCAGCTGGCGAGCACTAACTTCATTCTAAAAATAGTGGATGCCCTCGAACGGCGTCCCAGCCCCCTCCTCGCTCGTGCTGGCTGCAGCTTAAGTTTGCCAAGACCCTGATCTGAGCTCTTGGCTTTGGGATATTTGTTTCTCCTTTCCAACCATCATTGACCCGGGAGGCTTCTGAGTGTCTTCTACTCTCAGATAAAGGTTCAAGGAGAGCTCCAGGAAACCACACAATGCCACTGAGCCTGGTTAATGCTCAGTAAAGCACTAAAGCCTTGTGTCACTGCATTGAACGACTTGAGAGCTTCCATTCAGAGAGAGCTTGGCAGACAGCTGGCATTAAAAACTGAAATACCACAAGAAAAGTATGAGCTCTTGGCAAAAAAAAATAAATTTTGGGACCAGGCACTCTGAGAAGTACCTAATTTCACCTGCTTGACAACTGTGTTAAAAAAGGATTTTGAACCTGTACTTAGCTGGTCCACCAGCTGCTTTGGAAAGCCACCAGGAACCATAAAGCTTCTGAGCTCTTGTGGGTTGCTTCACCGACCTCACAGCAGGACAGCGGGGCTGGCCCAGGCTGTCACCCACAGAAAGGACTCCCCAAAAACCTGGTCTGTGTCAAATAGGGGATCAGCCAAACTTCTCACCTTCCAAACACACAAAGCCTGAACGCCCCGGCGCTGGGATGGCCATGGCCTTTGGGTGATTCAGGAGCAAGGGCAAATGTTTAGAGATTATATGCGTACATTTGTGTGTGTGCGTGTTGCAAAGAGTTACAGTCCTTAATATCTGCCAGGTCACTCTCTAAGTACCATAGCAACCCTACCCGTTGTGATACTGGCTCCATCCTAATGCACCAGGGGCACAACTCAGGGCTAAAGAGATGTTTTTACAATCTATAAATACATACAAACAGTGACTATATAATGTTTTCTGTAATGTAGCTATGGGAATACATGGCATTTATAGTAATTTTCCATATCTAGATTTATACCATGCCCTTTCTTTTTCTGTTCATAAATCCACTTCTCTATAAGCACTATGGAACTTTGTATATGAAAGGGAGCACATTCACAGGAGATTTTAAACGCAGTTTCTAGGCTAGAAACATCCAGGTGAGTTTGGACATACCTGGAATAGACATGGGACTCCAGTCCCCACCACGGCACCACCTGATGCCATGGCCATGGCTGTGGTGGCAGATCTCACCCTCTGGCATTCGCAGCATCTTTCTCTTATCGGTGTGACCGTGCCTTCGGGTTTTGGCAGGGCTTCTGCTTAAACACAGATCGTGACCACACAGTGTTATGCAAAATGGGGTTTCAATGCGATATTTCCCCAGTCCTCATGGGGAAGAGCACCTTCACAAGACCTTGGTGCTTGCTGCTCCTGAGCATCGGGAAATGCCCCGTGCCCCGTTACACCCCTCTGCATCTGGTAGAGCTTTGCCCTTCCCTTTTAACCACTGTTATTGGGGTGGAAGGGCGCACAAACATGCTATAATTGAGACTCAAAATTCCTTTTTCCTATAAACTATTGATGACTGTATGGACATATCTCCTGCAGTGACAGCCTCCTGCCCCCTGCTCATCCCCCACAATATCTAAGGTTTGTTCTGATCTCTGGCGAGTGCGTGCCTTGGCCAGGTGAGGTGCAGGGTGCCAAGATATGAAGTAATATTTGCTATCTGGCGTGCAGTACGTGTTGCAATACCCAGTCATAATCGTGTTTGAAAGTTATAATAGTGGAGAGAGTTATTAACCTGGGCTCCCTTCCTGTCTCTTGCGGCTTTCAATCAGACACTGGGTGTTTTTTAAGCTTTTTTTCTTTTTTTTTTTTTTTGAGCGTATAATTTTAGTACGTGCGTCAATAGAAGGTAGAAAGAAAACAGAATTTACTATGATAAAAGTGAAAGGACAGAGCCCCTGCCGCCCAGTGACACCCAGTGGGGAGACAACCCCCCCCCTCACCTCCCACGCTGGAGGAGCATCACCTTTGGGGCTGTGTCACCGGCGGGGCCATCACCCGTGGTGTGAATTACCTGTCCTGCAGCCAGCCTGGGGACCCACGGGGACCACCGGGCTCCCTCCCCTCCCTTTAAAAGCCTGGCAGCAGCAGCCTGTGCCAAGCACTCGGTGCCACCAGCCCTGCCATACAGCGCTCCGTCTCTTGCAGCCCGGCGGCCGGGAGAGGCTGAGAGATGGCCGAGGGGGAAATCACCACCTTCACCGCCCTGACTGAGAAGTTCAACCTCCCCCCGGGGAACTACAAGAAACCCAAACTCCTCTACTGCAGCAACGGGGGGCACTTCCTACGCATCCTCCCGGACGGCAAAGTGGATGGGACCAGGGACCGAAGCGACCAGCACAGTAAGCAAACGGGGCTCCTCGGGGCTTCTCCTCGCTCCGATGGTTTTATCGGCCAAGAAGGAGGGAGCTGGGGAAGATGGGCTCTGTACTGGGCTCTCTCCCTCCTGGTGGGCACAGGAGTCAGCACCAAACACACTATAGCCTGTGCTCAGGGGAGGGACAGTATGTACACCATCTATATATTCCAATAGCTTAAGGGGGCCTACAGGAGAGATGGGGAGGGACTCTGGATCAGGGAGGGGAGCCCTAGGAGGAGGGGGAAGGGTTTGACCCTGCAAGAGGGGAGATGGAGCTGAGATGTGGGGAAGAACTTGTTTGGTGTGAGGGTGGTGAGAGCCTGGCCCAGGTTGGCCAGAGAAGCTGTGGCTGCTCCATCCCTGGAGGGGTTGAAGGGCAGGTTGGAGGGGGCTTGGAGCAACCTGCTCTGGTGGGAGGTGTCCCTGCCCAGGGCAGGGGGTGGCACTGGGAGGGCTTTAAGGTCCCTTCCCACCCAAACCATTCCATAATTCTATGATTCTATTTCACACCTGCAGAAGTATTAAATCTGAAACCGGTCATCACCATAATTGCAGGCAGGCAGACTACACAGGGCCAAAGTGCTAATTGCAGCACGGCTGGCTGAGGCAGGGAGCTGGCAGCTGGAAAAAAAAGCCTTAGTAGCAGCCTCCCATCCCACACACCCACAGCCATGCCTGTGCCGGAGCTCTCGGTTCTCAGCAGAAGCCTCTGGGTACACCATATCCTGAGCAGTTACTGGAATAGAACTGGGACCTGCCAGGCTCCTATCTGGTCAGAAAAAAAAAGGGCTGGGAAGAGCCAAGTCTGCCTTAAAAATTCTAAGAAAAGCACTTTTATTTTCTTTAAACCACAAGCGTACATGTGGCCTTCTCCCCCCAAACTTAACCTTTCTTCTTGTTATTGTTGTTTTAATGAAAGGCGGTTTAGAGCAGGGTTTTCATTACAAACGCCGTTTCCCCACCACACGGCAGCGGGGGGGGCCAGGCCAGGATGAGCTCACCAAGGCTGGACAAACAGCATGGAGCAGGCAGCCTCCAGCCTAGAATAAACCAGGCACCAAACCCTTCTCAGACCCCTGCAGGAGGCAGAGGAGGACACTGACCCAAAGGATCTGCAGAAGACAGGACCAGTCTTGCAGGACCCACAAGCAGGAGAGGTTGTATGAGCTCAACCAGCATCTCTGCCATGTTTTGCCAGCGCTGAGATGGTGCCGGAGTCAGGAGGGGGATGCGGAGATTCCTGTCTGCCCTGGGGACCTCAGCAGGGCTGCTGGCAAGGTGACACCTCCTGGGAAAGGGGGTGCTGCCAGGGACAGGAGTGTCCAGCCTTCAGCCCACCATCTCACGGCAAGGATGCTGCCACACAGCCTAGACTTTTTTTTTCCCAGCAAAGTGAGCCTGTCACCCTGGAGCGAGGGTTTCCCCTCTGGCTGCTGGTCCCTACAGCCACAACATGCACACAGGCAGGGAGGAAGGGCAGGGAAGGTAGGCAGGGAGAGCAGGCAGGGAGATCAGGCAGGGAGAGCAGGCAGGGAGGGCAGGCAGGGAGGGCAGGCAGCATTCCCATGCATGGCATCTGCACCCCGGCACGCTGCCGTCCTGGGGCTGCCTGTTTGGAAACCTCTGCCAGAAAGGAACCTCCTTGTAAAGGATCTCGTAAACTTGGATATCCAAATGTGCAAATATTTACAGAGGAAACTCCTGGAAGGGCTGGGTGCCAGCGGAGCAGCCCTGCCGGCAAGGCCCCCTGCCTCTGAGTACCCACGGCTGCCCACCATCCTGCCCCTGCGCCGGGCAACCAGTAGAGATGCTCAGCACCATCCCTGGACCCTGACCTGCACCGTGGGACGCTGCTTACACCCACATCCACAGGGGAAACCCGGGGGTGACAGCGGGGAGAGACCCCCAGGGAGGGACAAGGCACGGGAACACCAGCGGCTCAGCCAGGAGACACCTGCGGTGGTGCTTTGCAAAGTGCCCACGTGCGTTTTGTTCCAGACAGATATCAAGGATTTGTATTTTTAGCTTAAATTGCCTTGGCAGGTGATAGCCCCCGCCCCAGGGAGGACCTCTCAGGAGAACACGAGTCACTCCCTCCAAACACTCGTTGTTCAGCCCTGCCTAAGGGTTCCCTCACCCTGTGCTTCGCTGCCGTGTGTGGGCACCTTGAGCTCACTCTGTGAAACGAAGAGAAAACTTACCAGGACACTGCAGACCCTCGAGGATGAAGCCCAAGGTCATTTCCACAAACAGCCTTATTTTCTTTATTTCATCCCATTACTTCACGGAAGGCAATATCTGTACAGACCTGTACCAAATGCAAGAATTTGTGCATGAGCTTCTTCCTCCGCACTTGCCCTTCTCCCTCCCTCTGTGGCCAGAGACCTTAACACCCCCAATGGCATCTGGAGGGTCCCACCAATAAATGAGATAATTTCTCCTGCTGGAATTCTCCATCCTGGGGCTGCAGCCCCGAAGCGAGTGCAAGGTGGGCTGGGGCTCCCAGCCTGAACCAGGGACTGCACATCACTGCAAATCTGCACCCATGCAATTTGCTCATCAAACAGAATTTACTGAGCAGGAAATGCCAAAAAAATGAAGACTGTGAACCATTACAGCAAAGATTTCACTGGGATGGGGCCTGTCTCTGAGCACACAGTGCTCTCCTCCCAAAGCTTCTCTCCAACAAAGTGGCCTCTTCTTTTGCCTCTTCCTGATAAATACCTTAAACAAGAACTTGAGCCAAGTTTTAATCATTTTCCGAGACTCCTGTAGTTAGCAAAATAAGAAAAAAAAAACAGGAACCCAAGGGGCAAAATACCTAACCAGACAAATAGAAAGGTTAAAGCTGCCGCGTCAGGCACAGGGTGCTGAGCAGAGGAGGGAGGTGGCACAGACACCCTGGCCTGGAGCTGACCCACTCCCCTCCTGCAGTGCAAGACCAATAAGGAGCTTTTTTTGCCCCGGAATTTCTAGTTGAGGTCCAGCATCGGGGATGGGGCTGAAAAGCCGGTGTCTGATGGGCTGCAGGAAGCGACGCCGCATCCCCAGGAGCCCATCGCCAGCAGGCACCGCTCTCCCTTTAGGACCAATTTCACATTAGCTCCACAGACTGGGACAAGCTGAGACGTGGCTCACGGCTACCTCTGGGAGGTATTTTTTAGGATGAAGACCAGCCCTTTCTATTTCTCCACTCCCTGCCTCCCACGCGCCGGATAACGCCGGCCGGGACACGCTGCCGGATGGGACGCATTGGATCGGGGCTTTGCCCACCCCTGGTTTAGCCCTCGAAATACTCCCTCATGTGTCACCCCTCAAGTGTCTCCTCAAAACCACATGAGAAATTTGTAAATTAGAGCCAGAATTAAAACCCCAATCTCCTGTGTCCCATTCCAGCCTCCTAACCAAAAGGCTGCCCTCCCTTTGATGTAAATTGAGAGGAAAAAATGGTCTTTGGTTCCTAGAGCGTGGCTGTGGGCTTTCTCTGAAGGAGAGGGTACAAGGAGGCACTTCTATTACACCCTGTACTCTCCTATAAACTCTTTATAAGCCCAGGCTTCAGAACAAAAATACCCTGCTAACTTTCCTGGCTGCCTGGACATTATCTCAGATAATCTTTATTCTTTTTTTTATTAGGTTATTTTCCTTTTACTTTTGTTGTTGTTGTTGTTATTGCTGTTTTATTTTTACTTCCAGTCCAACTCCAGCTGAGCGCGGAAAGCGTGGGAGAGGTGTATATAAAGAGCACCCAGTCTGGGCAGTACCTGGCCATGGACACCAACGGGCTGCTCTACGGCTCGGGAAGTGGGAGGGTTCCGTGGGGCCAGACACAGAGAGGGCTTGAGGTTTGCAGAGATCTCCTAGCTCTGAGTAACGCCAACCGCAAGCAACAATTAGCCTCTGTTTGTTATTTTGGCAGCTGGGCGGCCACTCTTCGTCCGGCTTTATTTTGGGGGGAAATGAATAAATAATCAAAGAGCAGCATTTACCGCGCTGCCTCTTGAAAAATATCATATTTGATATCTGAAAAAATATTTGATATCTGACAATTTTGCCCGTTTGATATCTGAAAAAATATTTGATATCTGAAAATTTTGCCCATGGCAAGGGGGTTGGAACTGGATGATCTTTAAGGTCGCTTCCAACCCAAACCATCCTGTGATTCTATGATTCATTCGAAATACCGTATTTCATATCTGGGGCAGCAGCTGCTTTTCATCCCCTTGATCTGAAAATTTTGCCCATGGCAAGGGGGTTGGAACTGGATGATCTTTAAGGTCCCTTCCAACCCAAACCATCCTGTGATTGTATGATTCATTCAAAATACCGTATTTCATATCTGGGACAGCAGCTGCTTTGCATCCCCTCGGCAGCTGCCAGCCCTGTGAGTGGGGACACAGGGGGACCCCAGTGGCTCCATCCCAGCTCCTCCGTCCCTGGCATCACCTTGCCCACACCCCTGCCTGCCTCCTGCTGCCTCTCCATGGCTGTGCCAGGCACGCCAGAGGGAGCAGCCCCAGGCAATGGCCCACAGCCACTCAGCAAAGACCTCCCTGCATTTTTCCTCTGCATCCTGGTCACACTGAGCCCTTGTCCGTGGCAGCGACAGCTTCTGCAACATCCCGGTGTGAGCAGGATGGTGCAAGGCAGGAGCCTACACCCATCCTGTGCCCAGGAGCTGCAGGGCACAGAGTCATGGAAAATAATCTGGGTCTTTGAGAATATCCCGTTTATAGCTATTGCCGAATGACACACCCAGGTCATGGACAAGTTACTGCAGGAGAAGCCCAGGGGACTAAATCAAGGCTACTTACCTCCACGCCTTAAATATTCACTTTACTGTGGTGCAAAGATCTCAGAGGTGGGTCTGGGCAGCATCATCTTAGCCAGGGAGCGCCCGGGCTGGCATCACACGTTAGGAACATGCATCCTCCTCCCCACAGCATCGCCCCGTCTCACTGTCCTTACCCCGGGCTCTCTTTCAGCAGTTACTGGGGGAGGAGTGCCTGTTCCTGGAAAGGATCGAAGAAAACCATTACAACACCTACGTCTCCAAAAAGCACGCGGATAAGAACTGGTTCGTAGGTCTGAAGAAGAACGGGAGCTGCAAGCTGGGGCCGCGGACTCACTATGGCCAGAAGGCGATCCTCTTCCTCCCGCTGCCCGTCTCGGCTGACTAACCCCATCCCTGGAGCTCAGAGACCACCCGAACCCCAAAACCCAACCAACGCCACCTCCTTTTCCCTCGCTCGCTCTCTTTTTGGCCAGCAGGAGAGAGCCAAACGTTAGAGCTCCGAGCTTTAGGTCAAGGCTTTACCAAAAATAGCCAACGCAGAGCTCCCCGGCTCTGCACGATGCTTTGCAGAGAGGAGGGGGAAAGCCCCCACACCCTCGCAGGGTCCCCAGCACCCCCCGTTCCCCCTCGGTGTGTGAACACCCTGCAGCTCCTGGGGACACCCCCAAACCTGCCAACCCAGAAACAGGGAACCCCCGAGGATGCTCCAGATACCAGGAAAATTCACACTTCTACTGTCCCCACTTCATTCTAACCCAAAACCTCTCTGGTACTCTGCATTAACATATTTATCCATCTAAGTATGTATCTTCTAATGTGCCCTTCAATCATTTCGGATTGCACTATCAGCCTTGTTGTCGAGTGCCAGGTTGGGTAAATGCTGCCGGCATCCTCGGCGTGTGAAGCTCAACCAGCATCAGCCAAAAGCTCCACAGACCTCCCAGCCTCCCTTCCAGTTGCTGTATTTCATGCTATTCCCTGCCCTATGTCATTTGTATTTATTTATTAAGTAAACGTGTCCCTTCTACAGTCCGTTCGTACGTAATTCGTAAAGAAAGCCCCTTGAGGTTGTCCCAGGACGGGGCCGAGCGGGCGATGCTGAGGGTGTGATGGTGCACAGGGACAGGCTGTGTGATGGTGGCACTGCCATCGCACCCCACTTGGCAATTGCTGGCACTGAAATCATTTCCCCACCTCTGGTTCATCCTCCTGTCCTCCCAGGCAAACAGGGAGCTGGTGGGGGTTTCTGGTGCTGCTTCTCACCTGGAGGAACCACGTGGAGGTCAAGGGGTCCCATCCCTGGAAGTGTTCAAGGCCAGGCTGGATGGGGCTTGGAGCAACCTGCTCTGGTGGGAGGTGTCCCTGCCCAGGGCAGGGGGGTTAGAACTGGATGATCCTTAAGGTCCCTTCCAACTCTAACCATTTTAGGATTCTATATTTATTTTCTGCTCCTCCTGGAGGGCAGTGGGATGTTAGCTGCTTCTCTTGTCCCTTCCCGAGCCAGGATCCCACACCCTGCCCGTGGGGAGGGCAGAGGAATGGCCCTGCAGGTATTTCCTGTGCCCACACTCAATGCTTGAAGGATGACAAGTATCGATCTCCAGTTTTCACTTACAATCCTCAATGGCCAAAAAGGCACATCTTTTCTGAATATACCAACTAAAACACTTTAATTAAAAGTAATAAGATAATAATGCTCCCAAAAAAATCTGCTCTGCACAGGTGCCTCCCTCTCCCCGACAAAATAAAGCACAGCAGCAGGATAATTGGGGATTTTTCTCTATCCCTGTACCATAAGACAGCTGGTTACCCCTAACCTGGGAAACCCCTGGGATTGTTTGCCAATGTTGCCTTATCTTACACACACAAATGTGATATAACTCACACCAAGCATACATGGGTCCAGTATAAAAGGTAAAGGAGTAATGATTCGTTAGCCACAAACCATGCACACACTTTTAATTACCCACCTGGTCTGGGCTCTCAGCGAAGGTCCAGGCCAGCGGTGGGTGAGGAGCAGATGGCTCCCTGAAGCCCTTCAGCTGACAGGGGCTATCCCATGGGGGTGCCATCATCATCCTCATCCTCACGTGTGCCCACACCCTGCATCTGCAGGGACACGGTTCCCCCAATGGGCCAAACCCCTTCTGTGCCGCTACGAGCATGTAATTGCTTAATTCTGGTGGATAAGAGTTGAGAAGTTTGACATTTAAACCAGTGCCTGGCAGTGTCCAGTAAGGACTGAAAATCTGCCAAAACCCCCGATTTAGGCCAAGGAGCTGCAGGAGGAGAAAGGAGGAGAGAAGGACCCAGCCACCGCTGATGTCCCTGGCACCACTGCCCTGGTGGGGCTGGCACCTGGGGGAGGCTACAGAGGGTGTCCCAATGGCAAACACACAGCTGGGCAAGAGAGAGCCATGGGGACGCCAAGGGCATCACCACCTTCCTCAGACACTGCGGCCGCTTCCCCTCTGAAAAGCTGGGCTGTCACTCAAAGCGAGAAAAAAAATGAATGAAGGCATGACCAGGAGATCCAGGTTTCTAATTAAACTGGAAAGTTGGAAAGTGTAACGCCGGATTTAGCCGTGCTGTCTTCCCACACCTCATTAACCGCAGGGCATTCCTCTCGTTAGGCTTCTGCCGCTCAGAAATGGCCACCGCAGGTACACGCTCGATGCCCAACTGGGGAAAAATGTCAACACTTTGTCTGAAAAATAATCCCTAAGGAAGCCACAGTAATTGCTTCAGACAGATGAACAAGCAAGGATGACATTACCCAGAGAAACCACGCTCGCTTTGGAGAGTTTTGTCCTCAGGGTGAGAGGTGAGGGGGGGGGAAAAAAAGGCTTAGAAGATTTAATAAAATCATTAGAGCTGCAGATCTCTCCCAGCGAGCGCAGTGAGAGCTGAGGCTGCCGAGGGGGGGTTTCTGGAGCGTGTCGGAGGGAAGGAAAAGCAAGTGGTGCTGGGGAGGGTGAGCTGGGGAGACACGGCCCGGTGGGAATGACAGCAATGTGCACTGTTAAATTGACAGCATTCACACCCAGCAGCAGCCAAGGGTGGCCCCGTGGACTGGATTCCAGCCTTTTTCAGCTACAACCTAGTGCCGTTTCCTGGCGGATCTCCCACATCCTAAAGACGTGGTGGGAGGAGGTGGTGCAGGGAAGGTGGGTCCTACGGGATCCCACAACCCTTCCTCCCACAGCATCCACGTACACACAACCTCACCAGGGCTCTCCAAAGCCGTATTTGTGCCTCCAGGCAAATCTCTCAGGTTAAGGGCATCCCTGAACAGCTCTTTTTTCCACATCTGCCCGATCCAGAAGGGCTCAGAACCGGGAAGGGCAATAACAAGCTGCACGGTGCAGGAGTTTGTCAGCTAGATCTAAAAGCCTGCAGAGCTCTTACCAGACTGTGACCTCCAGGACACGCCGTCAGCCAGGTCTCACCCAGCCTCAGAGGGCTCAGAACCTTCTCCACTCCCTCCTCCTGTGGGGCTCAGGACTCCTCTGCTGAGATTTAAAGCCCGCCTGCCACCTCCTGTTAACTGTTTGTCCTGCCCCGGGAAGAAGGGCATGAAAAGTCACACAAACTGTTGCACTAGGAGAGCCGAAGTTATTTTTCAAAAATATCACCCTTTACGTTAAATAAACAACTCTCTGACACGCTGCCGTTCCTCGGGGAAGAATGTAAATCTAACGGCTCCCATATGTTCCCCATGTGTGACATGAAAATGCCCAAGAAAGGAAAAAAGGTGGGCAGGGCTGGGCTGCCAGGTGCGCTGGAGGGTGGTGACACCTCTGCTTCGCTGGACAGACGGACCAGTGGTCCTTCAGTCCATCACCAGCTCCCTTTGAAGGCAAGGCAGCCGTCCTGCCCACCCACGGCCCCTCACCGCCCCCGGGGTCTGTGGGGATGTTATTCCCAGGGGTGCCAGACCTTTTTTGCAGCTGAAGCACTGTCTGCAGGGCCTTAATTAAGCTTGTCACAGCCCGGGGCCACCGCAGCCCGGGACCCTGGGGACCGAGCGTCCTGCAGAAAGGCCAGGGGATCACCGCCCCCGGGGTCTGTGGGGATGTTATTCCCAGGGGTGCCAGACCTTTTTTGCAGCTGAAGCACTGTCTGCAGGGCCTTAATTAAGCTTGTCACAGCCCGGGGCCACCGCAGCCCGGGACCCTGGGGACCGAGCGTCCTGCAGAAAGGCCAGGGGAGCACCAAGTCTGCAGGGGAAGGGTTTGACCCTGCAAGAGGGGAGATGGAGCTGAGATGTGGGGAAGAACTTGTTTGGTGTGAGGGTGGTGAGAGCCTGGCCCAGGTTGCCCCGAGAAGCTGTGGCTGCCCCATCCCTGGAGGGGTTCAAGGGCAGGTTGGAGGGGGCTTGGAGCAACCTGGGCTGGTGGGAGGTGTCCCTGCCCAGGGCGGGGGGGGTGGACTAGGTGGCCTTTAAATGTTCTTTCTAACCCAAACCATTCTAGGGGTGGGCTGGGACGAGCTCCTGCGGTGGGGGGCGCGTGGCTTCTCCTTCCTCTTCCTCCCAAGCCAGAGGGCTGCTTCGCCCATGAGACAGCGCTCGGCCCCAGCCCCAACAGCCAAAACAACCGAAGCAAGGAAGCCTGAAATAATCTATTATTAAGCTCTGGGAACTGCTGGGAATCCAAGCAAAAGGAAAGCTTGGGTTTCCGCTGCTTTCCTGCGGTTGGCATTTTGGAAAGGCTGCCGGAGGACACACACGTCTCGGGGCGGGTGAGGCTGCGGGTGCCACGGGGTGGCACGGCGGTGGGTGACCAGGGCCAGGGCTGTAGGACACCACGATGCCATGGACCATCGGCCCCTCAGAGGCGCTGGCAAGGACCAAGGGACCCCCCCAGCCTGAGCCTGGCTCTTGGTGATGCTCATCCCTGTGGCTCTCCCCGTGCCGGGGTACAGCGGTGCTCTCCGTGCCCCCTCCACACACCCCACCTCCAACAGCCCCCCACTGCACCCCGGACCTCCCTCCCCACCATCCCCAGCCTTCCTTGAGCACAGACAGAGGGTTGTGCCAAACCCTGTCATGCTGTGCTAACTGAAGTAAGCTCTTGGGACAGCAGTTCTGTTCCCATGTGTGCCCTGACTCTGCTTTAAACCAGTCTCTGCAGCACCCTGAGCTATGGGGGGAGTTGGGGTAAACCTCTGGGGTGCTGGGACAGTGTAAATCAGTTATTTAACCAGAAACATATTTCCATGGGGAAGGTCGCATCAGGAAGAAGGGGGGGAAGGTCTGGCCAACCTCTGCCTCGAAGCATCACCACGGTTAGCACAGGTTGGGCTGTTTCTGAGCACGTGCAGCAATTAGTTCTGGCTAGTGCGGGTGGCCTGGGGCAACCACTAATCCCAGCTCTCAGGCTGAGCCCCTCAGGAGGAGGGAGGGAGAGGCCCCCCCTTGCAGCCCGTGCTCTGCCCGAGACACTGAGCGTCAGGAAGCTGCAGCTTAAACCTCAGTGTAATCCCCACACAAAGAGGTGGTCACTGGTAATGGGTTTACCTGCTTAAATCTCCCCGGACGTCCCTGGCTCCCAGGGTTTTCCCTTCCCCACTAACTCGGTGCTGCAGGAAACTCTGCTTCCCACATTAAGCAGCTTGGCTGCGGCAGCACAGGCAAATGCATTTATCACGCCGAATTCCCGAGCTGTTACAGCGCGGAGTTTCCGGGATATGAATCCTCTGTCGCTCACATCCTCCCTCCTGCCCCGTTTCCGGAGCCAGGCTGCGACGCATTTATCACCCGAGGCACAGAGCATCTTCACACACCCCCCTCAACCCCGAGGCTCTTCCCCTGGGACCATCTGTCACCACCAAATGCACATGGGAGCCCTGGTGGACGCAGTGACCCCCAAAACCACCTCCCACTCCCCCTGCCAGGGCTCACGTCTGCCCCATGTGAGGGCTCCTGGGCAGTGGGGACATTTGGGACAAGCTCAACCCACTCCCCACCACCACAATCCACTTATTTCCCTGCAGAATTCCTCCCCCCCTTATCCCAAAACGGATTTCCTCCTTGCAGCACAGGAGCTGGGAAGGGGGGTGGGTGGGCACCTGCACCCACACGTACCCAAAGAGCCAACCTCTGACCTGCGCCTCAATTAAAAGGGGTTTCTAGACTCAAATTAGCAAACAGGAGCCTGATTCTGGAAGGAAAGGCTCTGTCACAGCACTGCTGAGCAGGACCCTGCTCCCAGCCGTGCCTGCGCAGGGCTCTCAGGGAAACATTTGCTATTTCGGATGCTCCCGTGGCATCTGGGGAGCCAGCAATGGGCATCTCCTCCAGGCTGCCCTTCCCAGACCATTTGAACCGCACTTATCCTGCAGTTGATGTTCTTTCTTTTTTTTTTTTTTCCTTCCGAGATGCTAACAACTTCTGTGGATCCATCTGGATGTTATTAGGAAAACATCTCGGGTCTGCTGAGGCTGCTGGCAGCAGGCTCCTTCCTCCCTTCCCCTGTCCCGGACCCCCCGAGGCCGATGCAGCGCCGGCGCAGGAAGAGCAGCAGTCGCATCTCTGAGGTGCTGAGCACCCCGGGACACGCTCCCAGCCCCAGCAGGGTCCTGCACTCCCCCCTCCCAGCACAGAAGGGCCACGCAAAGACCCACTGGGGTGGCAAACTCACGTGTGGCTGAGCAGGGGAGCAGCCAAGGGTGGAAACTTCTCCGTGTGCTGCTCACCCCTTGCTCTCCCCAAGCTCTTCTTCCCAGGGCAACTTCGAGATTTACCAGGTGTTAAGAGATTTTGGCTCATAAGACCCCAGGAAAGAATCACAGAATGGTCTCGGCTGGAAGGGACCTTTCAGATCACAGAGTCCAACCATCAGCCCAGCACTGACAAACCCACCGCTGACCCGTGTCCCTCAGCACCACGTCTGCCCGGCTTTGAAATCCCTCCAGGGATGGGGACTCCACCACCGCCCTGGGCAGCCTCTGCCAAGGCTTCACAACCCTTTCCGTGAAGAAATTTTTCCTAATATCCATCCTAAACCTCCCCTGGAGCAACTTGAGGCCATTTCCTCTTGTCCCATCTCCTGTGACTTGGGAGAAGGGGGGGGGAACAATTCACAGATCTACTGACATAACCAAAATTGCACCCAGTCTCAGGAACAACAATGTGCCTCAGTTTCCCCACTGCAAAAAGGAACTAAATACCTCTTGAGGCAACACCAGTGAGAAACCAGTTCCCCAGCAGAAGGGACGAGCCCCTGTGTCCTACCTGCCCCCTTGCTCAGGGCTTTGGCGTGTCCTGAGCACCCCAGCTCCAGCCTCCAGGAACCAGTGTGGCCTGATCCTGCGTCTGCCAGACCCACAGTAGCCGTGGGGCTCATGTCTTCTTCTCTTTGGCCATGTACCTGGGCAGTCACCTGTGGCACAGAGGGGATGACAACATTATTGATAAACACAGGGGCTCCTTGCTGCTGATTTCAACTCATCATGAATGTCCTTCACCAGGACACCCACCTGCCCCCCTTGTCTCTGGTCACAGAATCCCAGAATGCTATGGGGTTGGAAGGGACCTCTGGAGATCATCTCCTCCAACCCCCTGCCAGAGCAGGTCCACCCAGAGCAGGTCCCACAGGAACGTGTCCAGGCAGGGTTTGAATGTCTCCAGAGAAGGAGACTCCACCACCTCTCTGGGCAGCCTGTTCCAGTGCTCCACCACTCTCACAGTAAAGAAGTTCCTCCTCATGTTTAGATGGAACTTCTTATGTACAAGTTTGTGCCCGTTCCCTCTTGTCCTGTCCCTGGGCACCACTGAAAAAAGACCAGCCCCATCCTCCTGATTTAGTATTTATAGGTGTTGATCAGATCCCCCCTCAGCCTTCTCTCCTCCAGACTAAAAAGACCCAAGTCCCTCAGCCTTTCCTCATCAGAGAGATGTTCCAGGCCCCTCAGCATCTTTGTAGCCCTAAGGTCATTCAATCCTTTTCCCATTTTCTGAGCAGGGACTTGCAATAGTCACTATTTCCTTGCACAAAAGCCCAGTTCCCCGGGGCCGTAGCTGACGGCTTCCATCACGGGGAGGATGGTTTTATTTAGCTGTTACAGCTACATCCTGAATGCGACCATAAAGTACATTTATCCTTTATGGCTGAGCTCGGTGCCAAATTAGTCCCAGTTTAGGGCTCGTGCTCTGTAGGTGGTGTTTACCAGGGGCTTCTCCTACGGGAGCCACCGGGGAAATGCAGGGGAGAACAACGGGGGGAGCAGCATTAAGTGTGGGGGCTGCTTCTCCTTGCAGGGACCGGGTCTCCTCGGTGCCCCCGGAGAGGAGACAATCTCCCCTCAGTCCCCCCGGGGCAGGGGACCAAGCCGTGCCACATCCCAGGAGCAGCAGTGTCCCCCCCAGTGCCACAACCACCCCGAGGGGCCACTGGCTCCCGCGGTGCCGCACAGGCAGAGCCACCCCGGGAAGTGTTTCTGGGGCAAATTAGTGAGAAAAATGCACCTGTTGGACAAGAGCCCATGTCCAGATCTACAGGCAAACACAAATCAAGCCTTTCAAACTGCAATTGCCAGCTTCTCGGATTAAAACCATGTCCTGAGCACAGGATTTTAAAAGGAGGGAAAAATTTAGGCGCAACCACGAAAAAGTGAACAAGCAGATAAATCAGGCTGCGAGGTTTCTGCTCTTTAGAGAATATGGCCTCGAGCTCAGGTCCAAACCCTCCTCTCCAAGGACGGTTCCAGCTTTCCAACACAAAACCAATCGCAGCCCAAAGCCATCTGAATCCAATCGCTGCTCACTCAGGCACATCCATCCTTGTCACCAAGCACGGAAATTCAATATATGGCAAGAACTTGCAACAAAAAAAGCTAAATTCTGTTTATTTTCATAGCAGTAGGTTTGGCCTAAACCCTTTATTCTTGTAAAGAGAGTCAGTAACTCCGCTGCTTCTTTTTTTACCCTCTTTTAATTACTTTTCTTAATGAAATGAAAACGGGCAGGAAGGCTGTGGGGCACTATCAGAGCATCTTTGGCCAGATGCACGCTAGCCAAAGGTGCAATTCCAAAACAAGACACTGCAGTAATGAATTATAATTAAGATACAGTTTTACCAATTTTCCTCAGTCTGGGCAGGTTTTCCACGGCTTCCCCAATACAAAAATCCTTATTTTTTTCTAGTTAAACAAGCTTTCTAACCAAGAGTTTGAATTGGGCAGATTGTGCCCTTACCATGTCTGCCCCTTTCAACACTCTGAAGGTGGGAAAACCCCTACAGGCAACTTGGGTTTCCCCATCCAGGTTCCTCCATATGCCAGGCATAATCCAGTGGGAGCAAGAGGGGAATTTAGGAAGGGGAGGTTTTGCAGGGTGATTTTTTGCAGAGAACAAATGAATGGCACAGCTAGAAATGCATGAATGGGACGGTTCACAACGTCCAGCTGGGCCAGGCTGGGGGCTGTCACTGGGGAGTGAAGATGCTGTGGTCCCATCTCCTAGTTCAGGGACTGTGAAACATTCCCTGTATACAGGGGGATGTCATGGCAGTACTGAGCGTGGCCCAGGTACCTCCACATGAGGGCTGGAAGAAGGGAGGAAGGGAGGGAGGGATGCATCTGATGCATCCAAGCAGATGAGAGTGATGGGCAGAGCTGGAGCCCAAAGGATGCCGGTGGGAAGCCCGCTCACTCCAGCTTGGGTCATCTCTGCTCCCAGGCTCCTTTCTAGATGGTTTCCTCCCATCCTTCTTATGGAAAAAAGAATGGTGATGAAGTAGCAGGAAGGGAAAAGCAACCCAAGCATCTCGCAGGCTCTGGGTCCAAGCAACACCGTGCGGGAACCACCCCACCCCCAGCTCCCGTTGGGTAACTCCGGTTCCTTCACCATTTCAGGCTTTAACTTTCAGCCCGTACCGTGTAGTTTATATTGTGTTAAGCCCATCTAGACAGCGAGCAATTTCCTCGTGCTTAACAGCCCTTCTGTTCCTCCCTGACATCCGCCGCACGCTGCTAAGCCCGGCCGATTAACACTGTCTCCACCAAAGAGCAGAGAAAGGTCCCCACAGCTCTTAAACACATCCGTTCCTCCAGCCTGCCCGGGCAATTAGTCCTGTAGGCTCCGGGGCTGTGTTTCTGTAACATCCCTTCTTCCCTCCTAATGCTTGTTAGACATTAATTTGTTTATTTCATGCCCGTGCTGTGGATGCCAGCATGGCCACCACAGCCTCACGGGTCAGTCTGCTCCCCCGGCCAGGGGTTGCTCTGTCCCATCACTCCAAACCCTTCTCTTCTCTCTGCACAGATCTGCAGGTTTTAAACCTTGTTTTTTTCTCTTTTATATTATTAAAATACTTTTTCTGGTCATTCCTCACAGCTCACATCCATACTGCCCCGGTGCTGCCCACCGCAGGCTCCATCCCTGCTGCCCACCGCTCCCAGCCCACCTCCCCCTGCCACCAACCCAGAAGTTACACCCCCACAAAAGAGTTAAAAGCCAGCCTGGAGAGTTGCTTCTGCCCCACTTTGGTGCCTGAACATCATCCAAAAGCAATTAGGCAGCACACAATGACTCCGTCAGCGAGGTCCTGCACGGACAAACGATGCGACAGCAGCAGCACTGTCCACCCCACAGCTCACATCCATACTGCCCCGGTGCTGCCCACCGCAGGCTCCATCCCTGCTGCCCACCGCTCCCAGCCCACCTCCCCCTGCCACCAACCCAGAAGTTACACCCCCACAAAAGAGTTAAAAGCCAGCCTGGAGAGTTGCTTCTGCCCCACTTTGGTGCCTGAACATCATCCAAAAGCAATTAGGCAGCACACAATGACTCCGTCAGCGAGGTCCTGCACGGACAAACGATGCGACAGCAGCAGCACCGTCCACCCCTCTCCCCTCCGGGATTTCCACCCAAAGCCGTTCCCATTCACAAGCACAAAATCAATGTTTTTTCCTCCCATACTGCCAGCACTGACCCCCCCCAGCCCAGGCTCCCTCTGCCTCGCATGGCACTGTCCCCCCACGGTCCTCATCCCACCCCAGGTCCCCCCAGCAGCTCCTCTCAGAGGAGACCAGCTCGACAAGAGGAGAACCCAGCTTCCTCGCAGCGCTTTTCGGGGGCAGGAGGGACCCAGCAGCCCGCACAAGAGTGTTGCTCAGATTTAATTAAGCCCATTTAAAAACTGATGCCTGTCTCACTGCTGCCGTTTCCACGCGTCCGGCGGCCCCGGGCAAAGCTGGCATTTCCCGAGGGGGCCAACACAAACTGCCACCGGGACACAACCCTCTAAACTCTGACAAATCTGCAAATAAGTTAAGCGTCAAGAGGAAGAAGAAAAGAAGAAAGCGCGGGAGCCAGAGGCAGGAATCTGCAACGGGGAACAGCTCCATCTGGGCTTGGCATCGGCGTGTGCTCACCACATCACTGCACCGGGGGACGGCGGGTTCTGGCCGGAGACAAAGCTGCTGGCTCCGGCCCCGCGGGGATCAGGCCAGTGGAAACGCCGAGGGCTGCAGGCAAATTCTCAGCTCAAACGGGGGCCACACAGCTCGCTGCCAGGGATTCCTGAAAAATACAAAATAAATAAAATAGGTGGGCGCTTCCCTGCCCTGTCCCTGCTGGGGCCCGAGCGGCGCTGCCGGCGGTGGGGGGCCGGGGGGCTGCCACCAGCATCACCTCTGCTTTCTGTCCTGGGAAACCATCGCTTCCTGCTGGCGCTTTATTTATCCCCCGTGTTTATTTTCTATATGGTTTCTCCTGAAACACGTCCGTGTGCGACTTTCTAGGCTTTCCCATCCCGCTGGGGTGAACCCAGCGTATGCGGGATGACACAGAAGATTAAATCAGCCATCGCTGCTATTATTGTGCTCCTGCTTCTGCCAGCTCTGCAGAGCCTTTGTGAGGTTTGGGGTTTTTTTTTTGTTTGTTGGCTTTTTTCTTCCCCCCCTTTTTTTTTTTTTTTTTTAAACTGAACTGGTGTTTTTAACACTTGCTGGCTTCAGTCTTTTCAAAAGTTAGAAATAATAAAAAAACAATCCCAACTCTGCTCAGATCTGCTTTTCCACATTTTCATGAAAAGAAGAGCATCTCTGGGGATGATTGGTGGGATGTGCCACCGGAGCAGCGACCGTGGGTCCTGTTCTGCCAGTTGTAACCGTGCTCACAACCCTCACAGGACCTCAAATCTGCGCTTGTTGGGACAGAGCATTTACACACACACCTTAGTCCAGAGAGAAGCAATTTCCTACCCACCAGCTGGTTTTGTCTGTGTCCTACAGTGCCTTTGGGGGACAGTGGGACATGAGACTTTGGAGAAAAGCCCATCTACAACCCACCCCAGAGAGTCAGCGTAACCATGGGACAGACACTCCAGCGTTGTAAACCAGAGATGTTCTCCTCTCCCTGTCACAGGGCAGGAGAAGGACAAGAACCAGCATTGAAACACTTCCACAGCGCAAAAATCCTGCAGTGACTTTTATTTTTCCCCCAAAACTGAGTCATGGATCCAAACTTAGCCCTGGTTGTTCCACATGAGAAGGTCCTTTGCTGGTGACCTCATGGAAGGTCAGTGACTCCAAAGCACCACTACTTTTCCAGAAGGACCCCATGGTTTTCCTTGCCCTCATTCCACCTCCCAGAGGGGCACAGCCTGCTGCACAGCTACCCGGGTGTCAAGGCACAGTGTCCAGGACAGCATCTGCCCCTCTGCTTGCCTCCTGCCTGGTCCTGGTGGCCTGCCCATCTAGGGACCGTCAGCTGCCCGGGGGGAGATGACAGGATGCTGAGCCCTGGCTGGACCAGTGCTGAGCCACCATCACCACCACCACCATCCCCCAACCCAACGATCAAGAATGAGAATTTTAAAAAAATAGAAAAACTCCCTTTGAAATCAGTTTTAAGTAAACAAAAAATTGATCTCACAAGCTTCAGTAACCACAAGCATAAATTTGGGTTTGGCTGGGTTCTGTGTTTTGCTTGGGTTCTTCTGCATCGCATATGAAGCCTATTTTAAGATGATTTGCTCGAGCGGTTCAGCGTATCACCAGGGCCAACACGCTCTCCAGAGTCACCTAGGAGCCACTGCTGTCCCCATGGCCACCAGTGCCCCCGCAGCCGTGAGAGGCAGAGCTGGCCTGAAGAGCAAACAAAGTCCCTTATTCCTTGGGCTCCTACTGCCACGGGTGAGCACTGGCATCAGCCAGTTTGGTGTGCCCAGGAAAGGCAGAGTGGGGAAAGGTAAAAGTATGACCTTTCCAGAAAACTTAAAAAAAAGAAGAAGAAAAAAGAAAAAATATAAATTAAAAAAAAAAAAATGGATAAAAAGGAAGGAAAATTAAAAGAAAAAAAAAAAAGTAACTCTATACCCTCATTTTATGGCAGCAAACGGCACGGTATTCAGCCAGCAGGACTGGAGGAAGTTTTGGGTCACACACCAGGAAAAATGGCACGCTTATGAGCGTTAGCCCACTTCCTTTCCATCTCTGCACCCAGCAGCAGTCACTCTTCATCCCTTGCTCTGAGCAAAGGCATTAAAAGAGGCCAAAGCTGTGCTGGGGAGATGCAGAGCTGCCGTTTCGAGCTGGCCCGCGTTGGAAGCGGGGCTCAGCACGCAGCCAGCGGCGGATCCAAACCTCCCCGGGGCTCCAGGCAGCAGAGGATTGTCCAGCCGGATATTGGCTTGGCTCCACTCACCATTACAAATTACAAAAATAAAATAAAAGCAAGCCAAGTCATTCTCGCTTGTTGGGCAATTGCCCCCAAATCAGGCATCTGCATCTTCAGCAGGCGTAAAGACATAAAAAAGGAAGGGAAACGAGGGTTTCTGGTGTCTGTTTGGAGATTGGCCTGGGCAGCTGGAAGAACATTAAGATATATCCTAAGTTTCAGAGTGAAAAAAAGGGGGAAAAAAAGAGAAAAGAAAACTAACTAAGGAAAGAAAATATCTTGCTTGTGCACTGAAGCCTGTCAGCCACACAACCCAACAAATGGCTTAAGAGAAAAGCGAGGGAAACCACCACCAACCGCCCGCTGGGGTGTGTTCCCACACCATCCCCAGCAGCTCTGTCCCACCGAAGGTCCCCGGGGGTCCCTCTGCAAGGCCAGGGGTGAGGGAACTGCCGTGGAGGACAGCAAGTGGGCAAACTGCTGAAGGAAAAGGTAGAGGAGACGCCGGAGCAAAGGCTGTGTGAGGCCAGGAATCCCAGAGCCTCGGCTCCTGGCTCCTTCTGCAGCAACAGAAAACGGGACCTGGACCACGACAGTGAAGGGACCAGCATCACCATCCTCTGAGCTTTGGGGATCTGGGGCGATGCTGAGATTGCTGGACTGGGCCCGCTGCAGAAACACAGCACAGGACACAACAAGGCAGACTGCTATGGAATAAAAGTATTAGTTACGTTTCTTGGGGCCGACATATCATTGATGTGGCATAAAGCCACATACAGCTGTGCCTTTACCTACCAGGAAAAAAAATTACCAAACCAAATTCACACCCATAAAACACTGACAGCTTTTCCCCAGGTATTTACCGTTGGAAGAACAGCTGGTTTTATCATTTGAAACTGGGGTGCTGTATAACATTTAAAAAAAAAAAAAATTAACTAGCTTGATTGTAGGTTGGCTTTATGTATTCATTCACCATCAGCGAATTATTCAGTTTTCTAGAATCCCAACAGAGGAACCCTTCCCACTGCCTACGCTGAGACGTGGTACGTGCTTTTAGTGGTTTAGCAGCTGTGCATCCTGTCTGTCCTCCGTGACAGCCCTGAGTCCAACCGCAGTGCAGAGGGCCTGAAGTACATTTGCACTTTTGTATTAACTTGAGTATAAATATATATTTATATTTGTCATACATCCAGGAAGGCTGATTTTTCAAAGGGCTTGGAACAAGCAACAATTATAATCAGGAAGTGAGCGGAGCGCGGTGTCTCCCATCCTTTTATGGAATAAAAGTCTTGTTTCTATTATAGGGATATATCTGGAATTAAACTCAAGATACCTGAATATAGGGGGAAAAAAAATCAGGATTTTACCTAGAAATTTCATACTGTTGCTGTCAGCTATGATTTGGGGAAAGATTTTCACATTTCAACACAGAAAGAAAAAGTATTTCTAACTGCTATCACGGAAAACAATCTGGGACCTCTGTGAAAAGCAATCTGGCTGAACTGCTGAAGCACCTGGAGAAGAGCACATGGAGGTGGCAGGGCCAGAACATCATTTAACTTACCCAAAGGTAGCTCTGGCACAGGTGTGTACGTCACCTTTCACGAGTACTGGATCTCTCACCCACACAACAGCACTTTCAAACCCCTTGCACTCTTTGTGCATCCCTGGATGGAAAGAATAGTGCAAATTAGCCATTAGCCAAGATTATTCAGCTTTAGTGAGACTCTGCACCTTGCTGCCGCAGCAGAAAACCTCCCACCATCAGCATCTCAGCAAAGGAAGCCTGGGGATGGCCCAGAGAGGTGTCACAGGATGGGTGATAAGGGGTTATTTCTAGATGTTTCATTTTTTAATGATTTTTTTTATGCTTTTGCCCTTTTTATTCCAATTGGATAGATCTTAACCTCTCTGCCAGCAGCGTTTGTACTGCTGCGGAGGAGCAGCATCTCCACCAACAGACCCAACGGGACACGAGAAGCAAACCCCTCATCCCCGGGGCTGGCCTTCCCCCTCTCCCCATGAGGAGCAAGTCCAGCAGGAGCCTGTGAGGGACTTACTGGAGAGCACACAGTGGCCTTTAACCACCTGCTGCAAACGGAAAAAGAAAAACGCCAGGGAGAAAAAGCAGATCCTATTGTGTCTGGAGAACCGTGGCTCCGCGAAGCACAAGTATTTAAATAGACAAGAATCTTTTGTCCAGGAAACTGAGCACTAATAATAACAATTTGGCTTCCTGCAAAGAAGGCTTCTTCCCCAGCTGCTTTCCACGCTCTCTGCCTCCTCCCATCCTCCCGGCCCTTCTCGTCCCTCTCTCCCCCCTCAGGCTCCTGAAAAACCCATGATTTTCCAGGCTGCCTTCACTGCGGGCTCCAGCTTTCCCTCCTCCACCAAACATTCGGATTTTTCTCTTTGATTCCCTACTTGGTTTTCTCCTCCAGGCTCCCTTGGCAAACACACACAAAGAGAAAGCCTCTCCAGATCTGGTGTCCACTGCCACCACATCTCCTAACACCCCCAAACTCACTGGGAGAGCCTGGTCCTGCTGGCACAGACATCCCACCCAGAGGACACAGGGCCAGGACCAGCACAGGCTCATCCCAGAGTCTCCACCGGCATCTTTTCCCAAATTCCCATAGTTTGCCAAAGCTTGGGGGAAGTTTTAGCAGGGATGAAGGAGGACAAGGCTCAATGTCCCTTCTCCCCATCATCTTGCCAAACCCTGGCCAAAGCATGGAGGTGTTCCAGCTCTCCAGACAGCTGCGAATTAGTTCTTTGTTCATTCATTTTGTGTGGGCAAGCTTCCCAGGTCAACCCTAAAAAACCTACCTCACCCCAGGACACTGGCCCCGCGTGGGGGTGTTGAGATTTGCCGCTGTGGGGGCAGACAGGCACTTTCTGTGGCCGGGCACCTCATCAAGGGAGGACAGGAAATTTCCTGAAGCCAAGACAATGCCCTAATTTGTTCCTGCCAGCGCAGAACAATGCTCTTGAGGAGCCAGCAGCCATCGCCTGTGAGAACCAAAGTGGTGGTCCTCATCCGGCCCCCCTGGAAGAGCCATCCCTGTCACCACGGTGGGTGTCACAGAGGGCTCCTGCCGGGACCGTCCCCACCGCAGCCCCCGGAAAAGGGACCCCCCGGGGCACAGCCCCTCACCGCTCCCCTCCTAGGGAAAAAAATAAACTGAAGAAAGACATTGAGGTTTTGGAAGTGAAGGATTACCTGGAGGAAACGTAGGGCTGAGCGAGTTGTGTCTGGCGTGGAAACAAGCCGGGTCAAGGGCAAGGAGATGGTGGTGCTCAGAGGTCCCAGCTCGAGTCCCTCCACGTCCCACCGCTGGCCGGGGTCCAGAGGGTCTCAGCAGAACCAGCTCTTCGTAAGGTGACAAATTTGAATACTGATGTGCTTGGTAACAAGAGGAATATAAAAACAAGTAAAAATAAAGGGGTTTAAGGAAAACGTATCTTGTTCCCATCCAAAGGAGTTGAAGAGAGAATTTTTTGACACTTTTCCCCCATAGCTCAACAAATGTACTGGAATCAGTTTAAGAACAGAAAATTCACAGACAGAAAAAAATATCGTTCAATCAAGAATTAAGTGTCATGACACTGTTGGTGCAAAATCTTCACTGGTTCTACTAAAGCAGATTGGATTTAATGTTGTTTTGACCTCTTGACTTCGGCAGGGCCCCCATCCCGCTCCACATCCTCACCCCAGCTTTAAAGCAGAAGATGGGTGTGGGGTCAGGAATGGCTGCAAGACACATCCATGTGCTGCGGGCATAATATTAATGAAAATATATAAATTGGGGGTCAGATTACACAAAACCTAAAGAAATTGAATCCAAAGTGGCAGTTTTAATTAAATAGTAGCTCAGCATTTCTTGGAATATTATAAAAAAATCCCAGAAAGTAATATATAATTATGCGTCTACAAAGCAGCATTTAGACTGATGGCTCCAAGTATTCTATTGATTTGAAATATATTGTCTGAATACATTTTACATATGTAATACTTGTTATTTTAATAAATATGTGGAGAAAACATGGAAATGTGTATCTGTTTTTAGAAACAAATGGCTAAATCACCGATCCCTTCATTTGCACGAGAAAAGTGAAGCAAAGGCTTCACTCCTTTTATTTTATTTTATTCTTATGCAAGTAATGATTTAGAACATGTACATTATCATCAACACTATAATCACGGTCCCGAGTCTATAATCCCCCAAAGGAAGCCTGCACTGCACATAAACTAAGTCTACTGGGGGCTGTTGAAGCTTAAAGTTCCTTAAGTATTATTTTTAAGTTCCTCTCCATCAAGGATATTATGAGTAATAAGAGTAGCTGCAATTGTGGCTTTTTAGAAAGTGTTCTTCCCAGCTTGTTCTAGAAAGGCTATTTTAAAGGTCGCGTTGCTGAGCTCGTGGCGCGGTGCCTTGGCGAGCTGGTATAAAGTAAGTGCATTTTAGTTGGCATCTGGTTGAGACTATATTTTCATTCGCAAAAAAATTGAAAAATTCTTGGAAGAACTCCACAGCCTACAAATAATAATAAAAAAAAATAATAAAATTGCTCTTCTTGAAAACTAGTTAGGAGTTAATGATAATTCCACTTTGGGCAGGAAGGAAGGGTTTAGGCTGGACGTCCCCGAGTGAGTCGGGAGGATGTTCAGCACAGCCCTGCTCTGCCACTCGGGTCCAGTTCACAGCCCCAGCCCCCGCCACACAGGACAAAACACCCCGTTTCCAGGAGATATATTAAACATATTCCACAGGAGCAAATTACTTTTATAGGCACTAAGTAATTCTGAATATGTGAAAACTTTCTGAATGGAGTTCAAATCCAGCTTTTCCTTTGATACATCCCTAGAAGGAACTTCAAACATTAATTCCTGAGAAATGTAGACGAAACCACGTAAAAGCCGTAGCCATCCTAAATACGTACAATGGGATCCCTTGTGCCGAAGATACAGTGAAACATTCATAGACATTGCAACTCAAATTCTGATTTATTCCTGCATTTAGCTACCGCCGGGTTACAATTCTGGTTAGAGCGTCCATTTGCCTAAAATAAATATTTGTAACGACCTTAATGAGCTTTGGAGGGATCCTGTGTTGGGAAAAAAACTGGTCATTATTGGGAAGGACCTGCTGTAACTTCCACACGAGAAGCAGGCTCTGGCACTGGGAATCACCCAAACAGAGCCGTAAGAGCAGAGGCAGATACGTGACCTCTCCTTTTGTACAGAAGAAAAAAACCCCAAAACCTGCTGTGCTATTTATTTATTTTCAATAAAACGTCCAGATTGAAGGTGGCGAGTGTGAATTGGCAGAGGTATGGGCAGGTGCAGGGGTTTGTAGCTTCACAAGGACTTACCGGCAGCGGCACGGGTTGGAGCCCTGCACATCAGGGCACCTGGGGATGATTCACCTTGGGCGAGGGGAATGAAAAATCACATACACGTGTCCTGTTCACTCCTTTGTCAACAGCCTGCGTTATCTGGGATGCGACACACATCAGAACACAACTGCCCCAGCTCCCCGGCAGCGAGCTGCGCCACGGCCCGGACTCATAAATGTTTCATTGCCCTCCTGGAACGCAGACGGCCGCTTTTTTAGCAGTCTATGAAACAATATTGTAAACAGCTCAGCTATTCTCCCCTCTGGCCTTGGCAGAGCCAAGAACAATGTGCATTCAGAGACCAGAACCCTCAGCCTTGGCCATCCCGCCCCGGGGATGCTCGGCGTGGCCGTCCCGACCCGCTGGCCCCGGGGGCAGCTCTGGCTGGATGGAGGGACAGGGTGGAAGATGAACAAGGCAGGAGAGAGGGCTTAGAGTGAGCAAAAAGGGTGAAGCCAGGGATGGGAGGATTTAACCCCGGAGCCGGTGAGCACGCCCGGCTGGATGCGCCTGCCTGAAAAACAAGAAATCCAATA
>NW_015090893.1:18608687-18663687 GCF_001431845.1 Calidris pugnax | reverse complement strand
TGGTCATATTTGAACAAAGTTCAATTGGAACCCATAAATTTGAAGTTTACGAGTACGAGGCCAGGCATACAAGGCCAGCTGCAGCACTGCTCCAGCACTCAGCACGGTGGTTGAAGGAGCTCGGCAGCACGCTGCTCCACATTTTGAACAACTATTTGGCCTGAAAATTAAAAAAAAAACCTAGCATGCAGTCCATTTTAAATTTATTTTTTTTTAGGCACTGTCTACATCTCTGCCTTCCACCTTTTTGGCTCTAGTTTCAGACTTTCTTCCCAGGAAAATGTTTGTAAAAATAATTTGCTATAATTAGAAAAATGTTTCATTGAAAATTCATTACTGGATCCCTGTCCTGCCACTTGGAGTTAGGCAGGCTCCAAGACAATTTTCTCTGTGACATGTTACTGCTGAGCTGACAACCAAAGTGATGCCCGTGTTTGTTTCAAAATAACCGGGTTTTTTGAATTCCAGCTCCCAGAATCAAATGATGCTGTGAGGTTTGCTACGTTTATTAAAAATTATTGATTCTAGCCCCCCGTGCCTGGTGAGAGCCCTGACTCCCAACAAGAATGGGAATAACAAGAACTGGATATATATTAGTTTGATGGTCTCTCATGCAATATCTCCTCAGACACGGTAGTGTTGCTGACAATTATTACTCTGCCTGTTCCTAAAACTCTCAGTATTTGGCCCCCAGAACCATCACTCGCACAGCCCCTGCATCCTGTGCTGCGGAACACCGGGGGGTTATCACCACTTCACCCCCCAGGAGAAGGGGGACTGTCCCTGCAAGGACAAAATCCATTTGGATGATGTGACCAAGCCCAAACGATGCCTGAGTTTTAGGTCTTCAAGTGCTCTGAGTGAGGAGCTCTGGGATGCCGGGGTCAGCACAAAGGCTCCCCAAAACTGGAAACCAGCAATTCTAGCCAGGATGAGTGGTCCCTTCACCATCCCTCTGCACTGGTACAGAGCCCTTTGGGTACAGCATCCCACTGCCCCCCTGCACTGACACAGCTCAGCATCCCACTGCTCTTCCCATCCCAGAGCTTCACTCCCAGCAAAGAAAAGCAAAGCCCAGTTCGCTCATATTTGTTAAAAAAAGAGGGAGATGGGAAGAAAAGGCAGCCCTTGAAACACATCCCCCCAACCCAGGATTTTGAGCTTTCAATATCCCTTCAGGTCTGGGACTTTTCAAACCCAGCAGAGCAGGCTGGGGCTGAGGGATGGTGACTCTCCGACCAATTACAAAGTAATTAAAAGACCCACCGTGGGCTCCACAGAGAAAGCTTTGCATATGGACTTTAATTATTATACCACAGTCTTGCCAGAAAAACACAAAAGAGGATCTGAGGCAGCTCAGAGGATGCATATGGCTTGTGTAGGTGGAGAAAGCTAAGAGACTGTTACTTTGGGTAGGAAGTGGATTTTCTCTCTCCTATAATCTTGTTAAATTACCCTGTTTTTAAATCAATGATTTATATCTCTCTCTTCAAATCCAGAAGGGGAAAAAAAAAACCTCTCTAAACAGCAAGTATGTGACAAGCAATACATTTTCACTTTCATTTATCCTCACATTGCAAAGTTCACTCAGCAAACCAAAAGTGTTAAAGGAAAATACTGGGAAGGACTGGTTAAAAAGAAAACCTTGGCTGAAATGAGATGGAAAACAGATTTCCCGGGTTAGGCAAGTATCAGAAAATAATACATAATGTTAGACATCTGAAAAAAGGAAGTAGGAAAATATTTAGGAATTTGCATAACCATTTGCAGCCTAAGAAAAGCACAGAAAAACAGTTTCATTACGAAAGGATATTTCAAATAGGCGGCCGTGCCGGGAGGGGCTGGGCTCCGTCATCCTCACCAAGAACCGGTGATTCCCCGTGCACAGCACTGCTTTTCTTGCAAGTGCCTGTGTAAAAGTGGCTGAGGATTCCCAAACAGACTGTCACTTCCCGTCTGGGTTTCGGGGAGTCTCCCCTCCCTCTTACACCACTTTTGCATCTGGGTAGGTCTAGCAGCTTCCGTGGGGAACCATCTCTTAGCAACGCTCACAAAACCAAAATGAAATGAAATAAAACCCCCACACAGACCTGAGGCAGAGGCCACGCTGCAGCCCACCTGCAACGGGGGGCACTCGGGAATTTACACCAACAGCCATGGATTTTCAGGCAGGGAAAAGGGAAAAAGCTCCAAAACATTTAAAATCTCTGCTTCATGGAGTTATACACACTCTCCCAGCAAACTGGAAGGAAATACCAGCAACCTCAGCGCTTCTCGTAGGTACACCACCATCACCACTGGCTGTGACTGTCACCCCAAAGAGCTGGGTGAGGGAAATGTGGGGCTGGGAGAGGCGCTGCCCACTGGGATGCGTTTCCCCTGGTGCCATCACCAGTGCGTGCCCCATGGCAGCACCCCCCGGGGACCAGCACCCACCGAGCTCACCACAGCTTTGGGATGTGGCACTGGGAGGAGCTTCCAAACGAAGAGCAGTGTCAACAGGTGGGAACCCAGAGTCACAGAATGGTCAGGGTTGGAAGGGACCTCTGGAGATCACCCAGTCCAACCCCCTGCCAGAGCAGGTCCACCCAGAGCAGGCTGGACAGGGCCACATGAGAGATCACCCAGTCCAACCCCCTGCCAGAGCAGGTCCACCGAGAGCAGGCTGGACAGCTGGGGAGCCTGTTCCAGGGCTCTGCCACCCTCACAGCAAAGAAGTTGTTCCTCTCTCATGTTGAGATGGAATTTCCCATGTCCTAGTTTGTGCCCATTGCCCGGTTTGTGCCCATTGCCCCTTCTCCTGTCCCCATGCACCACCGAGAAGAGTCTGGCCCCATTCTCTTGCCCTCACCCTTTAGCTATTGCTCAGCATCGATGGGATGCCCTCTCAGTCTGCTCTTCTCCAGCTGAACAGCCACAGGGCTCTCAGCCTTTCCTCGTCAGAGAGATGGCCCAGTCCATCATCATCTTCATAACCTCCTCTGGACTCTCTCCAGTAGTTCCCTGTCCTCCCTTTCACCTCCGTTGGTGAAAGCATCGCTGCAGCAACACCGGGGCAAGCGGTAGCCAAGGCACCACAGGGCATGGCCATGCCCCCCTGCACACCCCCATGCTGTGGGGTGCAGCCATATGATTTTCTGCAATATATGAGAATTTGCCCTTGGGGGTGCAGACAAGTGGCAGTGGGAACATCAGCCCACGCTGCCACCCCAGCACACAGCCCCAGCCCGAGAGCAGCCCCAAAGCCTCTGCCCCACAGAGGCATCTTTCTCCTCTCTCACCCAACCCAACCACTATGAAGTGTCCCAAACCCATTAAGCTCGACACGCCCCAAACTGGAACAAGCCAGAATGATTTACGAGGTACCGAGGTTGGCATTTGGGGACAGTTTGTCCTTGCTGAGCTCTGAGGACAAAGTCTTGTTTTGTTTGCTTATATGGAAGCTTTATTTTCCCCTCGCAGCCTGCGACTCGCGCAGCAAGCTCTGCCAAGGGGCACGAGTCTGCTCCGGGCTGAGGGACAGGGATGCTAGAGGTGACCCCAGAACAGCCCCTGATTTTCGTGGGCTTTGTAAGCTCAGAAAAGCATGAAAACCCCACACGTCAGAGCCAAGAAATTCCCTTATTCGAAATGATTGTGTCCGTTCCCGCAGAGGGGACGCGTGACGTGTGTTGGATGTTGTCCCTTTGCCTCTCTTCAAAGCAGGGTTCAAATGACTCTGAAGGGTCAGAACCTGTTTGTTCAGGCTGCTGGCGAGTCTCTCCCCTCGCTCTGAGGGACACTCTAGAGCATGAACCAACCACTTTAACTCTATTCAATTAACATCTCATCCACCTTCCCATTTCTGAAAGCCCCACCCTGGTGCTGCCATCGAGCACCAAGTCTTCGTTACTGCCCCGAGAGCAAACGGCTCTGTCCTACCACCCCAAGGCCCAGGGTCTGCGAGGGGAGAGGAGCAGAGCTGCATGTCAGGGAGCCAGGAGGAAGCACTGACATCACGGACAGACGTCTGCAGCTCTGCTGACTCACCCCTTTCCCCCCTCCATCCCCCAGCAGGGAAAACACGTCCCAGCACCAGGAGCCTTTCCCACCGCAGCCCACGTCGCTGTTGGTAGCCCCCTGGTTGAGCAAGACGTGGGGAGCTCACGTGGGGAGCCCCTTCCTATTTCTGGACCCTGGGTGAGGTGGATGGAAATCACAAGGCTCCCGGTTCCCGTGGGAAGCCATTAATAACCTCCTATATGCCGTCACATCCTCTAACGTGCGTGCTATTATGGGATGCCAAGAGAGAATCCGTTGGGTTGGTTTCTGATCAACACCTATAAATACTTAAAGGGTGGGTGTCAAGAGGATGGGGCCGGTCTTCTTTCAGTGGTGCCCAAGGATAGGAAAAGAGGAAATGGGCACAAACACGAGTATAAGAAGTTCCATCTAAACATGAGGAGAACTTCTTTACGTTGAGAATGGCAGAGCCCTGGCAGAGGCTGCCCAGAGAGGTGGTGGAGTCTCCTTCTCTGGAGACATTCAAACCCCACCTGGATACATTCCTGTAGGACCTGCTCTGGGTGGACCTGCTCTGGCAGGGGGTTGGACTAGATGATCTCCAGAGGTCCCTTCCAACCCCATGGGATTGTGTGATATGTAAGCACATGGGGCTCCTTCCCCCACGCTGCCCACCAGGCACCACCAGGACGGTCCCACCGTGCCCAGCCCTGGCACGGCTCAAGAGGTGACTTTGTGCCAATGTCCCCACTGCTGACAGTGCTCTTGGGAAGGAAATCCTCCCACGTGCCCTCGACGGCTGCGAGGGAAATAAAGGCAACAGTTCACTGAGACGTGCCTGCTTCATACCAATTGATATAAAGAGCTTATATTAACGGATCTCACTCAGATGCAAATCCCCTCTTGTAAACAAACCTTACGGGTCCCAGCCCCAGTCTCTAAGGCAAGTTCCAATCTGATTAGTTACTGCACATGCCTTAAATTCCCCATTATAGTTACCAAGGAATAAAACTATAAACTATCTTTTTGATGAGACATATTAAACACTTACTGAATTTCACCTTGAGGCACCCTTTCCAGTGATATTTAGTGAAACCGGGACCTCTTCTGGGTGAAAGACAAGTACTTTAATTTGTTTCTTTGCCCTAGTTGTTCTCCAGACCACCACCCACGCACCGCAGCCCGAGACCTCCCCAACAGTACAGCACACACTGAATTATATCTCCCACATACACGCCGCTGCTGACTGTTTTTGGATGCCTGCCTAAACCAGAGAGCACAGCACAAGGTGCACAGTTCAGTATATTAAAAAATGGGAGAAGGAATTAATGAGAAGGGTGCCCAGCAACAGTTTTCCGACTTAACTCTGGAAAGCATCTGTGGGAAAAGCACTTTGTTGAGGCGAGCTTACCTGGGGGGGATGAGGATTGAGCGTTGCTGCAGGAACAACAGGCGTGTGTGGAGTCTGTGAACTCTGGAAAAGCAGTCGGATGAGGAAACACCATCACCCCTACGCAGGAAACACATTTGTTGGCTGGTGGTTTAAACCTGGTTAAAAACAAACGGATCTACAGGCTGCTCCTCTGCAGCTCAAGGAGCCCTGAGGAAACTCTCCCAGCTCCTTTGAGCACGAGCCTTTCACTGATACCCACTTTCTTTTCCCATATAATTATTTTTTCCCCTTTTAGCTTCAGCCCTGGGCCCCTCTGTGCTCCCCAGAGCAGTGAAGTGGTTCCAGGTCACCTCAGTGGGTACATGCCCATCAGTAAAGAGGACTTGATCCTGGGTCAAAAATAGCCCGACTTCTTTCCCTTGCCTCTTATGTCACTTTTTTACTGTAATGTTTAAAAACAGGCAGAGAGAAACAGGAAAATGATCCAACTATGAGAGCTAATCGAATATTAAGAAGTATATATGTCATTTATTTGGGTTTACTCCCTCTCTTTCTAAGTAAAACAGAGACCCTAAGTGGTACCTGAGGGGGTTCATACAGAGGTGTGGGCTTTGCTTCTCTTTTCTTGCTTCGAGTTAGACTCACAATCTCAGTTCAGGAGGAAAGGTCCCTTTCCAGTAATGAAAATCTCCCAAACGTGGACTGAATCATTTGGCCCTGCAGTAGAAGACAGTAAAAGATGCATTTCTGGAACAAAAAGGAAAAAAAAAAGCTTTTCATTAAAGGTGAGCCCAGTTCCCCAGGAGGTTTCCAATGGCAATTCAACTCCTTGCCCAGGAACTGCAGCTTGTCAGCGGCAGGCACTGGGAGAAGAAAAGAAGAAATCATCTCAAACCTGTTGATGGAGCAGTAGACACACACACACTTGGCCATCATGTCTCCTTGATGTCCCTTCCCAAGGGAGAGCAGCTCTTCTGCCAGCCCCAGGACTTCCCAACCAGTACAGAACAAACATCTCCCCCTTGGCCTGGAGACACCAGAACGGGAACATTAAATTCATCACAGAAAATGAAACTGTGGGTGCCCCATACCTGTGTGAGGGGCAGAAGCTCCTGGAAGCTGCCGAGTTGCACTGAAACCAGTGCAAGTAAAGGAGGAGCCTGAGGGAAAGAGAAGAGCCAGTGCTGGAACCCTGGTGATTTTGGCATTGAAAGCGTTACAGAAAACATGCCATCCAGTTCCTCTGAGGCTTCAATTTCCCTCCCCCCAATCTTCCTTTGATTTTCACCCCCTCCTTTCCTCATGTCCTTTGAACTTTTAAAAAGGCGCTTTGAAGACATGTCGTAAAGCAGCATTTTTATTCAGCATCTCCTCTTTGATGCTCCTGCTGCTGTGAGTGAAGTGCAGCCGCGCAGGATGCGGAGCTGGAGGAGCCGAAAGCCCCAACGGGAAGGAAAGGAGAGAAAAGTAAAAGTGTGGACACGGTGTTTGTCAGCAGCTCATGGGGGACACGCCAGCAGACACTGGCAGCAGCCCTTATTCCTGCCAAATGTGCTGATTTCTGGGCTGTACAACCTGGTGTGATTCTACCCAACCTCCAATATACCAATCCTCCCATGGCACCACAGGTGGGCAAAGCCCAAGGGGAAAGAGATGGGAATGAAGGAGAGAAGTCACTCTGGGAAGTCCTTCATCCCAAATGCCATCCCCATCTCATACTCCCGAGACCCAAGATTTAGGAAGAAAGTGCCAGAAGAGGCCACCTACCCTGGGAAGAAGAAGGAACGAGCAGCCCATCCTCTGGTCCTGTCCCTTCTCCTGAGTATCTGCCTCCAACCTGGGGGGTTTAATTTGGCCTCTCTGCATCCAAAACTGCTGGTCAAAGGCAGCTGCCTGGCCCAAACCTGTCCTGTTGCAAGAGCTGGTCTTCAACAGATAACACAATCATTCTAAAGAGAGAGGACACGCAGCTATTTTGAAGTAGTTGCTAGATGCAAGATTTACTGTATCCTTAACTCTATTCACTGGTTCTTCTGTGTCAAATCTGTGTCACTTGCATTTAACCAAATCCTGGTTAACCAAATCTCATAATTTTGAATCTCAGGGGATGGAGATGTTCTTAAAGTGCAGAAAGTGGGGATACTATGGTGTGGGCAAAATCTTAATTTAAGTTTTAAAAAGATTTCTCACCACACTGGTTAGTGCAGAACAGCTGAAAATAAACAAGCCAAAAAAACCCCAAAACCTAATTAAATGATAATAATAATGAACTAATGTAAGTAAAATGAAACTTATTGCAGGTTTAAGTATTATGAACTCTAACCCTTGAATTATAACCCAGCCCTCTGATGAGGAGATATGTCCCAACTCCCAGCATTTGAGATTTTTGACACTGAAATGCCACCACAAGCTGCCCTGGATGTCCTTGCCACCAGCCAGTCCCTCCCTGCTCCCCAAACACCAAACTGAGCCCCAAGGGTCACCGGGGGGGTTCTCTTACAGAAACCCCAGTCCCCAGCATCCAGGCAGGATGGGGATGGGCTGGCTCTTCTTGTGAGAAGCCCACTCCAACACACAAGCAGGAGGTTTATCCTTCTGAAAAGGGATGGCTCAAACATGATGCTAACTACTTGCCACGGCAGATAGCATCTGGGCCACGTGCTGTGGAACTGCCACTGGGTATTATTGGATCTGTCTGTTGGGGAGAGACAGAGAGACCAAAGAAAGGATTACAGGCAACCATATTATTCTGCGTTTACAGCTACTTAAACATTGAGTCAGTGCTACAGGATTATATACATTTGATATTTCCTGGATCAGGCAGCCTGTGTAATCCATCGTGATCAAAGTTACAAGGAGGTTTTTTCTCTTAAAAAAACACCAAATCCCACCTTCAAAATAACTCTGCCAGCAAGCAGGTGATATTCCACCAAACTGTCATGGAGTTGTCAGAGTTGGAAGGGACCTCTAGAGATCCTCTAGTCCAACTCCCCTGCTAAAGCAGGGTTGCCCAGAGCACATCACCCAGAAGGGGCTTGAAGATCTCCAGAAAAGGGGACTCCACACCCTCCCTGGGCAGCCTCTTCCAGGGCTCTGCCACCCTCACCCCAAAGAAGTTACTTCTCATGTTTGAATGGAAATGACACTCTATTTCTCCCAGCATCAAGGAGTCTCCCTTCATGGTTTAGAAGCCGAAGTCACAGTCTCCATCACCACCACTACTATCAACTCCCAGTGTGCCCATCCAAGGGCACAGCCCACGGGAAAGCAGAGTAACCAGCAGAAGGAAGAGGATGCAGAGCTCACCTCCAGCTCTTCCCACCCACCAAAGCCCATTGCTCCCATCACACTTTCCATATTACAATGTCTTCCCCTCCAACTGCACAGCTCAGGGCTTAGGCTGGGCAACATTCTTTTCCCTTCCCAAGTTTTCTTTCTGAATTAGACTTGGACATTTCTGCAGTGAAGCTGTTTTTGCATCGCAGGCCCCCGTGGCACGACGCCACCGGCCGGAGCCTCTCAACTTTATTTAACCTTTGTGTAGGGAATTGCATTAACTCATCGCAAGAGAACCTCTCGGCAAGGGAGAAACAGATGTTCAGGCATTAGATAAGCTGTAAGCAAGTCCACGGTGTTTATCAGCAGGGATGTGGGGTTGGTTTGGGTTTTGTTATTTTTAAAGGCTGACCAGTGGTAGGAGTTATTCGGAAATAAGTGCAAATTATCCTGAAAACTGCTTGAGGGGCTTTTGAAAGAATGTTTTTCCTCAGTTGTTCCTTTTTACCTGCAATACCAATTACTTACTTTTTTTTTTTTTTAATATATATAAATTACAGCCAAGTATCTGCTCCTGAGACTGAATGCAGATGCAGCTGGAACAGAAAATTTTAACTTGCTTCCAACCTGGGAATTTTGCACTTTAAACTCAAAATAAGGAGAGAGCTTTATTTTAAAGACACATGTCCCTTAACAAAAGACAAATATATTTCCAGAGGGGAACCCTACAGTGTTCCTGAGAAACCAGTACTGCAGAAAATAGCAAAGTTTAAAGAGCTATTATGATTCTACTGCGCATTTATTGAATTATCTCCGTTTAACACACTCTTCCCTGCTTGGTCTTTAAAAAAAAAACCCACTAAAATATCCATGTTCAAATTATTTCTCTTGATTTTGTCTGACCTGTCAGGCATCTGTTGGTTGTGCTCAGAGCTCAGACCCTCTGCTCTGCAATTTAAGCCAAAGCAGGTCTCTGGAGGGAAAATCTGGCCATCCCTTCCTGGTGAAGTGTGTGTACACAGCCACAGACACACTCGCACCCGGGTGGAACCTCCTGATGGAGTTTCTCAAAGCGCTTAACGTGCAGCCGGTAATTTCGGGGCAGACCCGCTCCCTCTGCTCAGAGATGTGGGTTTGAGCCAACGGACTGAAACCCTGCACAAACCACGGCAAAGTCACTCGTATTTCAGTCGATAACTGGCCGACTTCTTACATAGATAGAAACCAAACTATTGCACCAACTGCAGCACCGACAGATGAGTTCTGGTGGGTCCCCACACAGCCTTTTGGAAGTTACTGTCCTGACCAATGTCAGTGGGACCAAACTTCCAATCTACAGAGGGAAAATAACTTGTCCAAAGCCACGCAGACACACAGTTCTACGTCTCAGAAGTCGTGGATAAAGGAATTGTAATTGCAACTCAGCAAATTCAATAGAATCAATTTAAGTTATATATTTATACACACACACACTCTCTCGAAGGAGAATGAGATTCAGGGGGTGACAGCCCCTCTGTGCTCAGGATTGTCCTCTTAAAGTGTTCAAAAGAGAGGCCAGGCCCTCTGTGGTGCCACGAGTTACCAACACCCACGCAAAGCAAGTCCTGCCCAGGAGATCTTGGAGAGGACAAGCAAGATCTGGCCAAGCAACCACAGCTCTTCTGGGTGCCACCAAGCAGTGCTGGGAAGCGCCACAGCAGCCTGGTTCCTCTGGCAGCAGCTGCCTTCACACAAGGAGGCTTGAGTAAATCCACCAAAGAGAAAAATTTTACATAGTCAAATGAAAACCCAGTATGTTTTGAAGGGCATTTTGTTTTACTAACCTACAGCAGAATTTTTAAGACATGCCCAAACATCTAAAGCTGCAAACATAAAAGCTGGCACTACCGAGAAACCCAGTGGCCAGCCTGCCTGCAGCTTAGCTCCCCAAACATCACCCAAACCTCCAGCCCTGAGGTTTTCATCTTCTCTAAGCCCTGCTCTCCCACGCACAGGAGGCATCTCCCCCACGCTGCCCCAGGGCTTCCCAAGGACGTGCACCAAGGGGAGGGCAGGGGAGGAGAGAGCTCGGCGCCCGCCCTGCCACCGCCAAACCCACTCTTCAGCAAACTAGGTCAAATTCAAAGGCTTTGCTCCCAGCTGAAGGTCACTACTGTCTCCCCAGCCCGCGCTGGGCCAGCTGAAATGTATTTACACTGAGAAGATGCAGAGAGGTTTTGGAGCTGGAAGTGGTTGGAGGAAAAACAGGCTGTTAAAGAGAGCGTGTGCATGAGCGCGCATCCGAAACGATGAATGTAGAGGGAGGAAAGAATTAAAAAAAACAAATCATCAGCCATTTCCCTCAAAGGGCAAGAGCACCGGCACTGCCTTCCTCGCTCCCGGTCAATGGCTTGTAGGTGTTCCCGGTGCAAACCACAGCATTCACTGGAGGTAAAGGTCTTGGATAACATTTGCAGAGCACTTTGACACAGAAAGCCCAAATCCCCCTTAACGGAGGCAAAGTCTGACAAAAGCATAATGGAAATAGGCTTCCGACGGACAAAAAAGTGACTCCCTGGCACACACACAAGCCCACGCAAACTTTCCGGCCTGCCCTCCAAGTGTGAGCACTGGTGTTTCCATTAAGCGCCTGAAGGCTCAGAAAGCATCCAGAGAAAAAGTAAACTCACAATTAGACCGAGGCATGATTTCTGTGCTCAAATGTCTACGGAATTATTACAAGTAGTTTTGCAACAGGGGTGAAGATGACCCTGTAAATTTGAGTGGCTCTTCTGACTGCCATACAGATAGGAACGCAGATTGAGCCGTCTGAGAGCATTTGTCTCAAATCAGTGTTAGCAAGATCTGCGTGAGGAGACTTCATACAGAGGAAGGTTGGAAACAGCCCTAGGTCTGGAGCCACGCTGAGCTTTGGGAAAGCCCAACTGTGGACCAGGCTGCCTCCCCTGTCCCTGTCTCCCCAGCATGACCCCACCACCAAGGTAGGCTCCCCGGAGCCTCAGGAAAGGGACACATGATGACATGGAGGTTGCATCACGGCCATCATTCACGCATTCTAGAGACCAGCTCTTCTGTCCCGATGGCCTGGCTGTGAAAGCTATAGCATTGCCTGCACGGGAAAGTTGTGTTAGAAGACTAATTAATGTATTTTGGCTGTCTTCTCATGGAACCCGGCAGCTGGAAGCAGGCACGGAGCCAGCGCCACGTGACCGCTCAGTTCTTCCTTGGACACGTTTCAGGAATCTCTTTGCTGAAGCATTCAGTTGTCCTGCACCACTTTTTTTTTTCCCCCCCTCCCCAAACTGAACTAATCAATGTCTGGCTGCTAGTTATCGTGGAGGGACGGGGAGAAACACGCACGGAAAAGCTGTTGTACATCAACCGCTGTATTATAAATATGCTAGTGATACAGCCATACACGGTATTTTGCTCCACCATTTATCTTCACGCAAGCAGAAAGGCTCTAAGCGGATGAGTGTCTGCCGTGGAGAGCAGTTTTAACCGAGGTTATTGCATTCTTGACTTAAGCCCATTTTTCTGGTTTCCATGCTAACGTCAATGAATTTAAAAAGGGAGCATTGAGTCCGGACCTTCCAATTCAGACAAAATACAGTATCTCTCTATACGGGGATTACACTCTCGCTTGGCAGAGGGATGAATCCAATGGATTCCTCCTGCCTCTCTCAGTCACGACCCCGGCTGGTCTCAAAGCACCCGTTGCCTCCATCGGCTGCTGCCGCCGTTCTCACGAGCGCTGGGCAGGAGCGTATATTCTAAATGCACAGGGATATATATGCTCACACCTCATACATGTACATACGCACACATACAGGTGTGTGTCCGGGACCAAAGACAACAGGAATGTAAATATATTTTACGCCTAATTATGGAAAGTACTTTGGCAGGAGGCGGCCGGGGGCACAAAGAGCTACTATTGAGATTCCTCAAGGCATGGCCTCCATTCAGTACACAATCGACAATATTTAGACAGTATGGGCTAGTTCCTTCCTTCGCAAGGTAACTTCCTCCGCCTGGCAGCCCTGGGGCAGGCTATAAAATGACCTTATGTTTAAGGACAGTGTCAAGTTAAATAAGCAGTTAAAGGAAAACCGTGCCTGCTCGCTCTCCCTGCTTCTCCACCCTTGGTTTCGGTAACTTCCTCCGCCTGGCAGCCCTGGGGCAGGCTATAAAATGACCTTATGTTTAAGGACAGTGTCAAGTTAAATAAGCAGGAGTGCCTGCTCGCTCTCCCTGCTTCTCCACTCTTGGTTTGCAGTTCTCTGCTGCTTTGTCTTCAGGGCACAGGCAGCTTCTCCAGCTGAAGGGAGCTGAGAAGCTGCTGGAGCCCAGCAGCCTGGGTGACCCCACTGCGTGGCACACACCGGCCGCACAGAGCATCAGGAAGAAAAGTGAAAAAAAAAATAAAATGATGGCATGCACATTCAGATCAGGAAGAAAAGTGAAAAAAAAAATAAAAATGATGGAATGCAAATTCAAACTTACATACTAATCCCGAAGGAACTCCGTTTGGGGTTCTGCCTCTCCCATCTCTCCCCCTCCCTTTTCTCCTGTGAGATGCCCAAAGGTTTTCTTGCCTTTCCACCGTGCAGCTCCACTGGCAACCCCTTCCCTCCGCGCCGTGCCCCGTTCCCATCTGCTCCCCTAACGCTTGGTTCCAGACCACAAGGCACATTGGCTTCTGAAAGTCTGGCTCTAAAACCAAATAAAAAGCTTTTCATTGACACTCAAACGTATGTGGAGCAATTCAAAAGCCTTATTTTCGTGTTTTACAGTGCTCCCACCTGAATAAATTCATTTTAAGTGCCACTTTTCCATTTGTGGATTATGAAATGTTGGGAGGTCTGGATGCCCCAGCCAGGTACCAAAAGGCAATATATTTCCCACTTGCAGGAGTCTGTCGGTGCTGCTCTAACACGTACAGAGCCCTGGCCCATGCAGCCTCCCAGCACGACCAGAGCCCTGCCTTGGACCCACAGCCACGGACAGACGGACGGACAGCGGGTCCTCTGCTCGCAGGGAGGGATGGGTGAGTAGCCTGGTAAGCTGTAAAGCAACGGTGGGACTTGAATGTGACATGGCCCAGTGGAAAAAAAATTACCAATATAAAGTTTTTCCTAATCCACCCACCTTCCTGCTCCCCTTTGGAGCAGAACAGCTCCATTGTACCGCGGGGTCTGCTCAAAGCCAGATCCTGCGTGGGGGAAGGAGGGCTTCCACCCCACCTGGGTACGAACACACACACAACTCCCATCAGACTGGGTTTCTCACAACCACCCTGTTCAGATACAGACATGATTCTGCCACTTTCAGCTACAAGCACAGCACTGCCTTAAATTACACGTATATCAGTGGGTGCAAATGCCTGCGTGCATGATAGATGCAGGCACACTCACCTTACATGTTCACATCCACAGCCATACAAGCACAGCACTGCCTTAAATTACACGTATATCAGTGGGTGCAAATGCCTGCGTGCATGATAGATGCAGGCACACTCACCTTACACACCCACAGCCGAAATCTGGAGAAATAAAGCAGCATGGAATTGTTGGCTCTGCCTATATTTAATTTTCTGGACATTTTTAATCACATGGAATGACAGCTTAGGTGTGTCAGAGCACCCCTGGTTACCAATCCAGGGGACAAAAATGCTCTGTGTGCTAAAGCTCTGTCGACCGTGGGAACACCTATCATCCTATCAAACACATAAAATACCAGCAAGTTCAGCACTTTTCATTAAAAAAATTAAAATCTAAATCACAATGACTCCGAAAAGAAGAGGTACTATATACGCCTGCTTCGCCCCAGTCAGCCTATGCCAGGTTTGCCCCAGCCCTCGGTAGCTCTCGAGCAAAAACCAGAAGGTTTAAGCTTATTCCACTCGTGCAAGGAAACTTCTCTGACAAACCAAAGGCGCCTCTGGCCGAGGAGGCTGCAGCAAATGGTTCCTCACTCCTCACACGTACCAACCTCTCACAGTAATGCAGGGACAGAAGCACTAGGTGGCAAAAAAAGCCAACAGGTCCTTATTAGTTACACTCTGGAAATGAGCATTAAATGCATCTATAAAATTTCAGGCAGTTGAATGCCAACCAGGATGGATATCAGCCCATACACCCATCAGCACGTTTTATTGCTCCCGAGGAAGCGAGGGCTCACAACTGTAGAAAGAGAAGGGGGAGAAAGGGGTTAAACTCCAAATTGTTACTGAATAAATGTTAGCAAAGTACAAATAGCATCTTGCTGGATTTCTGTGCGCTGTTTCCTTCCTGCTAATGGCAGTGTAATAAAGCATCAAAATAAACAGTAATCAAAAAAAAATGGCTAGAATTGGTCTGTATTCCAGATGAGAAACATCTGCAGGGGGAGATCAGCAGATCTTTTCTCTGTTTCCTGGGCAATTAGTTGGACAATGCTGCACTCTCATAGGTAAAATTATTCTCCCAGCCTCTTCTATCACTTCATAAATTAAATCAGTATTTTTGGAAAGGAAGGGGAAAAAAAAAATCAATAAATACCTCCAGATAAATAAGAGCAAAAGACTCCCTTAGATGTAGTTTAGATCCTGCCTTCATGAACATTTCCTGCACAGCCCTTCTCATTTCTAGCTGCGTTTTCTCCGACGGATGAGGGGGAAAAAGAACCCTCAAATGCTTTAAAATGTCATTCCTTTCCTACACCAAAAAAAATATAGGAGAAGGGTATGGTTAGACTAATGTATCCACTCTCTGACTTGTTACCAGACAATAAACAAGGACAGTCTCATTAAGTTTGGAACCACTACAGCCAATTATGAAAGCATTGTGTTTGCCATACACATTGATTAGAAAAGCTGTTTATTTGAACTAATAAAGCAGTAAATGAGCTGAAATTGTCTTTTCTTTATTTTTAATATGATAAATGGAATAAACTATGAGTACATCTGTTCCGAGCCTCTTTTCCACAATATGGTATGCCTGAAAAGCCTGAAAATGTTCTTTGCTATTCCAACGTTTCAAATTAATGATTTTCTGCAAAGCATCACCTACAAAACATCCATCAGTGGATGTTTTCATCCACTGATGTTTCCATCATTCTGCATTTAGTTCACATTCTAAACTCAACCACATCACGTGGGGAGGAGAAAACAGGCATTAGCCTGCAAACAAAATATGGGCATCATAGCCATGGACCTTGAGCCTCCCCCAACAGGATAAGCCCCTGACTGAATGGCATGAAGAAAAACTACTCTTAATTTGATAATATACATAGTCCAGTCTTAGGATCTCCCGGGATCAGTTCAGCTGGAGCTGGGAACACAGCCCTGTTCCCTGCACCACCTCTGAATGGGAACTCAATACAGCAGAAAATGGTGAAAAAAACATCAGCAGATAATGAGCACTTTATTTTAGGCTGCGGTCAAGTAATTTTCTTTTCTGAGAAGGTTTTTTTTTTATTGTATTTAGTGATTTTTTTTTTTTTTTTAAGGGGAGCCACGGTAAAGTTTCTACATAAAGGAAAAGCAAACAGCTGAAGAGTCCTCCCTGGGCTTTGATCCTCCCTGCTGACAGCAAACCATGAAGTGTTTGTTAAAATCCTAATCCGATTTAAAACTGCTTTTGAATGTGTTAGGGGAGGAAGTGCTGGCTCTCGCTGTCCCGTCCAGCCCAGGATTTTAAAGCTGAGTTATTCTGCTTGTGCAAAACCAGTGTTCCCCCCCCAGGCAGTCATTGCTTCGGCCAAAAGCACCCACCCGGAGATAAAGCCCATTGGAAATGGACAGTTAATACATCTATCTATTCAGGGAGCAAAAGAGTACCCAAAGAAAGACTCATTTTCTTGGCAGAGGCACCAACACGCCCCACTGAGGTGCAATGGCAAGAGGAGGGGGCCTCCCACCAGCCCAGCCAGACCCTGCCCATCTCCCCAGACCCCTCCCTGCATTCCTCATCTCCAAATTCAAGTAGGAAAGGCAATCCCTGCCGGTGTCCTCCTGGGCTGGGACACACAGGGGGTGCCACCTCCACCTCCTTTCCAACACACGATTCCACAGTGGTTGGGAGGGGGGGGGTCAGCACAGCCCCGTTCCGTGGGGGTAACCACAATCACTGCTGGGCACTCCCAAAAGCCCTGACTCCGCAAAAGAGAACAGAACACTTGTATTGGCAATATTGCAGAATCAGCCAGTTCCTATTGATCGCTAATTAATGAGTTGCCGGAGCTCTGTGCAGCTCCCCAGTAACTAAGCTCTCTCTCAACCACCTAAAGCAGGGGAAAAGTCCAAGCAAGAGCAAGACGCCTGCTCAGAGCTGGCAGTCACTTGGAAAGACTTGAAAATAAGGCAAGTTGGAGAGTTGCTTAACACACACTGAAACACAGGGGAGCCCGAGCACTGTACGGTGCACAAACACACACATCTCAGGACATGGAGTGTGAATCCCAACACAAACAATGCCATGAACCCTGCTGACAACACGACCCTGCTTACACAGCATTGTAGGGCCGAATCCCAACACAAACAATGCCATGAACCCCACTGACAACACGACCCTGACCCCAACACAGAATTGTAGGGCTTGGAAGGGACCTTTGGAGATCATCTAGTCCATCTCACAGCCATCCCAACAGCAACAGGCAGCTCTTGCACCAACTGCTAAAGAGCATTTCTGTGATGTGGGTCTGGATTAGTATTTTTCTTAACATCTGTTGAACCTAGCACATAAAACTATTTCTACGTTTTTCTTTTAAAAACACCATTTCAAAGGGAATCAGTATCAAGCAACCTGCAGAAGACTAATGTAGTGATGGTTGACCAAACTTCAGCTGCTCCATCTTTCCCTTGTTGATGAAGGGAGATGATCTGGTGTTGGGAAAATGCCGTGCAACAGCTCACCCACCCTCCCAGCACCTCTCCAGAGTTCCACCATTCCCACCCAGATCCTCAGCAGGTGCCCAAGGACCATCAGTCTCATCCAAAAGGCTTCACTGACCGGCTTCGGGACAAACTGTTGGCTAGATATTTTGGGACTTATGAAAATACACAGGCACAAGGAGTGAGGAACCATCAGAGACACTCATTTCACTGCAGGTCCGAGCTCTGGGCAGGCTCCTGACGTGCAGGCACTGCAAAGCCTAACGAGGGAAGTTGTTTTGAGAGCACAAAGTGTCCTTATTCTTCACAAAATGGAAAATTTGTAAGATGTCCGCAGGCAAGCCAAGCCAAACACAAACTGCATGCCTGCCGTGGCACGGGGACACAAACGCTGTGATTGTTAATGTGACAAAGTCACACATCTAGTCACACAAATCACCAGAATGCAGAATTCCCCAGTTTAAAGAAGGAAAGCAAAAGTACTGTCAAAATGAGCCGCGCTCGGGGCCAGGGCAACTGCACTCCTTCAAATGGTGCACTGCTTCCTGGCTTTGGGGAGAGAGAGGGAGGGATCCCACTTACTCTATATCAAGTGGTATCTGTGATTTAAATGTACAACAACAACAAAAAACCCCATAAATGCCCGAAATAGGCTCCAGCTGCCGTGGATAACACATCCCTCCCCCCAGGCATCCAAGAGCCCAGCCGAAAGCCACCAGCATCAGGAGCTGGCCCTTGCCACCGACCTCTCACAGGTGCAGCACCACGGTGGAGCACCATCTGCCTTCTCCACAGCCAGCTGCACAGCGAGGGGCCAGAGAGCATCCAGGAGATCAGAGGCTGAAGACTACTTATCTAAAAAGACCCCTATTTCTACTCAGGGCAGAGTTAATGAGGGCTTAAAGCACTTACAGTCCGCCCAGAAGCACTGGCCGCGCTCCATTCGCAGGAAGAGCTGGGCTGTCTCTGTGAACACTCGTGTGCATCGCAGCGGTACCTTCACAGCAGAACTCTTCCAGGGTTGAAGATGTCCAACTGGAAAATACCCACAGTTAAGACCAGGAGCACAGAGGTGCAGCAGGAACACTGGCCAGGGAGCAGAGCTTGCTTACCTACAGGTCTCATGGCATGTCAGCAGATGGGGTTTTAAGTCCCCCATCGTTTATTCCAATACATTATCATTCTCTGGACCCTTGTGTTTTGCTGTCAAGAGAGCATCAATCTTTGTTGGGGATTTGAGCAGCCTGGGAGGTGTCCCTGCCCATGGCAGAGTGGGTGGAACGAGACGATTTTTAAAGTCCCTCCCAACTCTAATCAAACTACAATTCTTTGGTTATCTGGAACTGTAACTTGGCACAGGTGCTCCTGTAGCCCAATGACTCCGTTACTGCAGCCAGAGAGGTGCAGGGCCCTGCTGCACCAGGAGCCACGCACCCAGAAGGACAGCCTTCCTCCTTCAAGGAGTTCACAGAGGAGGAAAACAGGAAAGTTAAAGATTTAGGATCCTCACATCTGGATTCTGTCATCACAGCAGGATAAAACAAAGCTGTGATCCAACCTTCTTTGGTCAAGTGTGGATCAGAAGATGAATGTACACACCTCAGCTTGGCGTGTCCTTATTTTCTATGTGCACAGTCCACCACGAGATTGTCAGGAGCAGAGATTTCGACAGGAAAACTAAGGCCCCAGGACACCAGGATCAGAAATGTGCTGGTAACTGGCAAGATGTCAGAACAGTTTCCTTGGCTGGAGCCAAAAAGCAGCAATTTTGCCTTGGAACTGTTTATGAATCCCGGCTCCAGAAAAGCTTAAGAGACTCAATGTGATCATTTAGAGAGTAAAACGAGCCTGCGTGTTCGCAGGACACAGGTGTCGGTTCCGGGGAGATCGAATGGCCTGGTTCTTCGGGGGGGGAGCGGGGGGTGGAAATGCTCTTCCATGTGCCAACACGCATTTAGTCATGATTGAGGCTCTCATGTTACTGGGTCCCAGCTCGAACACGGTCTCAGAGCTGCTTCAGCCCAACAATCAATTACCTCATGTTTTTCAGAAAGTTTCAGAAGGTAAGAACGGGGGAAAGACGACACGAGGCACCTCCCCTCCCTTCCAAGAGCAACTCCGAAAGAGCAAAATGACCTTTACTTTGGGAGGATGTGCTTATGTAGCAGGAATGTTATATTTTTTAAATGATCTCTTTTTAAACAATTAAAATACACACCCACACCATATGCAAGTACGCAAGTCAAAAATCTCTGCTTTACATCACGCACAGTGCTTTTAAATGACATCTCCTTTTTCCGGGGTGGAAAATCACAGTCAGCATTTGTATATAAATATTATTACACAGCTTGAATGTACAAGCCAGGAAACAGAGAGTACTGCATGACAACGTGCTAAAAATTCCTCGCTACATTTTATTTTTTTTTTACGTTCAGAAGGCAGCAGTGTTTGAGCAGGGATCCCATTGTCACACACCGCACCGTGCCCGCAGCCACTGAACCAACACTTCGTCCAGAACCAAAGTACCACGGCACACAGGGTGTTGTCTCCTCACCCCGAGACACTGATGCACTGCTCTCCTGAAAATCAGTGATTAATTCAACCTGCACATACGTTAAATCCCGGGCTATCGTTATGCTCTGACTACACGTATGCCTACAAACAGTAACATTTTAATTAAGAATGTAAGCACATCCTCCAAAACGAAACAGATGAAGAGATCATGCTGGCATGCATTCTCTTTAAAGTAAGAATAATATTACTTGTCTAATAATATTACTTTATTTTAATAATAAAAGTAGTTTTCATTATATATTTTCACTCACAACAATCCTCCTCCATAGCCTACAAGGCCAAAGACTAGGAATTGGCTTCATTTTGGACTAAGATCACGCTTAGGATCAATTACAATTCAATAGTTTGCCCCTGTCTGTTGAGTGGCACGAGATCCCAGGTTCCTAGGAGATTTTAGCTTGCTATTCCAGGGCTAGAGACACAGCAGTTTAATAGTCCAGGGCTTTTCCATCTCCAAGCAACAAATGACAAAACCTGAAATTGGGATTTTCATCAAATCCTAATCCCCCCCTGTATCAAATGGTGAATTCTCTACTTTGCTGCTAAAAATACACCCAACTGGCCCACGCTAGCTGTTTAAGCATCCATAAACACTGGTTTGTTTTTTGAAAGCCACACACTTCCATGTGTCCACAATGTGCTGTTTGACTTTGAAAACAAAAACACTTCCACTGGAGATACACAGTGTTCCATTAAAACAAGTCTATCCAATCCCTAAGGCATGAAAGCCTTAAATGGGGATAAACCACGTCCAGAACACGCCTGTCACAAATATCCTGCTGACGAAACGCTGGGCACTTTTTGGGAAACTGCCGCATTCACGTTAAATTTCTGTTTGTAGGCGCTAAGATCATCAAATACAGAGCAATAAAGAAAGTCCATTGCTAACACAGATTCCCTGCAGGAATTAGCAGGGGGTGCAGGTGCAAGAAAGGCCCTAGGTAGGGCTGTCCTTAAAGAATCTTACTGGGTTCCTGCTGGACAAAGCAGAAGTAACATAGCATCGTTGACAAGTCATTTCAGGCTTAGTAAGAGAACCCGGGGCAAAGAAGAGGACACATGACATCCCCCAAAAGTATATTAGTTTTTTTTAGAAAAGAAGTAGCTTGGTGCTGCTTGGGATGCAGAAAACAGGAGTGGAACAAGGAGGTGGTTTCCATTCAACCTCAGGTTTCACCACTCTACAAATTTCACTATAAACTGCTAAAGAGCATCAGCCAAACCTCCCCCACACCCTTTGGAGCCCTTCAGTCAAGTCAGCAGCAGCTGGACGAGGGCTCCTGCCCAATACACTCCCAGGATCTTATCAGTAGGATAAATCCACATCATTTCATTAATCATCTCACTGAATTTGTCTAGATATGTCAAAAAATGATGAGGGCTCCCTGCTCCTTCAGCTGCCAAGCTCCTGTCAGGGATATCAATTAGCAGATCAGCTATCAGAACTTAACATTCCCAACAGTTTGGGGGGCCAAAATTTGATTTGATTATGAAATTCAGGGTCATTTCCAGATTGTAACCACTCAATTTCTGATGACTTTGATAATTAAGACAAGCTTTGAGCTGAAGTCTCAAGTCTCTTTCAGCACATGCTTTAACGAAAAGGAATCCACAAAACCAATGAATAAACAGGTCAAAATCCTTACAAATAACTTTTCCCTTCTGACATTAATCCTTTCAAAGAATATTGGACATCACTCAATAATCCTGGAATGGGTTAGTATATGGACAGTAGACTTAGCTTTCAAACTGAAAAAGTGGGGGTTTAGACTGGACTGAAATACAAATCTCATCACAACTCCTGTAACTCTGGGCCAACAAGCCCTTATGTATTTTTCTCTTTTCTTTTTTTCCATTTCCCAAACATTTTCCATTTGTCCCACCGATACGAAAAGCTCCTGCACTGCACTGTGCACCAAAACGTCTGTGAAGACGTGCACAAGGACTTCAGAGTATTTTCCCCTCAGAGGAACTTGACGGTCACATCCCATTGCATTTGAAATTTGGGCTATTTTTGCCCGTGTGCATCACTCAGCGCTTGTCCTCATCGGCTCTCGCCTGCCAGGACGATGACTAACTTTCTCCCTTCACTTGTTCCCTCCACCCCTGAGAACATTCACATCCATCTGGAGTTTCTCACAACAAAATATTTTTAAGCTAACCAAAACACCGTAAAACAGGATCAGCAAACTCCACTCACTTGTCCCCGTGTCCTCCCGAGTCCCAGCACACGACGGCACCGACATCCCAGCCCCGAGCTGGAGCTGAGATGGTGCCCTTGACCTGGGGCTGGTGGAAAGTGAAGGCTCCCATTGATGCCAACACAGCTCTGCAGAGGACCCTGGGGGAGAAACCCTCTTTGTATTAGGGTCTGTACAGATCTCTTCTTAATTAGATCCTGTTCGTTGTCTACCATTTAATACAGCTTCCCATTTTAAAAGAAAAAAGAGAATCACAGAATGGCAGAGGTTGGAAGGGACCTTTGGAGATCATATCCTCCAACCCTCTGCCCAGAGCAGGGTAACCCAGAGCAGGCTGGACCAGGCCACATCCAGGTGGGTTTTGAATCTCTCCAGAGAAGGAGACCCCACACCCACTGTGGGCAGCCTGTTCCAGGGCTCTGCCACCCTCAAAGGGTGGAAAGAAGTTCCTCCTCATGTTGAGATGAAATTTCCCATGTTCCAGTTTGTGCCCATTGCCCCTTCTCCTGTCCCCGGGCACCGCTGAGAAGAGTCTGGCCCCATCCTCTTGCCCCTCACCCTTTAGCTATTGCTCAGCATCGATGGGATCCCCTCTCACTCTGCTCTTCTCCAAGTGAACCGTCCCAGGTCCTTCAGCCTTTCCCTGGCAGAGAGATGCCCCAGTCCCCTGATGCTGGGGATGTCTTCAAGCAGCCCACCTTTCCTCATGCTCCAGGAAATCCAGCCTGACTTCAGCTCTCCATCCCAGCAGGAAGAAGAGGCTCAGGAGGACGCTTTACACAAACTACCCACATTCTACCCAAGGAACAGAAAGCTAAGGAGGGACAGAAACAAAGGGACGTTATCAACTGAACATGAATTAGTTACCTTAATTAGCAACTGGGAACTGAACAAGATGTAACAGCTCTAAGCTGCAGCAGAGGACACGGATTCTGAGGTGTGGGAAAATCCTGGTGACTAAGCCTGGTGTGACAGAGAGACCAGGGAGAAGAAGGGCCAGTCACCAGCAGGGACGTGCAAGGCTGGCCTGGAAACACGGGTGCTGGGAAGGGCTGAGAAGGAGCTGCAGCCTCTGGAGAGGTGATGGGGGGCCAGCACCTCCAAAGCCCAGCCACCCCCGAGCTGCTGGCACCCCCCACCACAGCCCCACGCTTTCCCCGTTCCACACATCCTCCTCCAAACCTTAAAGTCCATGTTGCAGAGCCGCCGTGGTGCTTCCCTGCCTCCCCTCCACAAGGGCAGGAAAACAGGTCTCGCAAAAGCAAACTCTTACTAATTTCAAATACTATCTGCTTTTGTTCATCAGCAGTCGGGGCTAATTACCACAAGGAGGAAATATGTCACCTGAAATTCATTGCCCAGACTGTTCATCCTTAGGCTGCGAGTCTCCGACATCAATAAGGTCACGACTCACGGGGGGGAAGAAAAGCTCTGAAGAGAACCAGTGACAGCAGAAAGGAAGAACGTGAAGGTGCCCAAAAAAGATCTCATGAATAACAAAGTAATAATAAAAAAGAAAAGAGCTTTTTGAGGTCCATTAAAGGCAAATCATTTCACATTTACTTTTCTTTCTGTTGCTGCTTTAAGTTTCCACATTACTGCACCATTAATTAGGCAAAACTTCAGGAAGTGATGGGTATTTTGACAGAGCAGGGACTGCTGGACGCGGCCCAGCAGAACTGTCATAACATTTTGATACACAACATTAGGGCTGCTGTGGGTTTGAGATTTTTTTTCCTAAAGAAAGAGGGGAAAAAAACCCCAAAACACTAAATCCCAGTAATTCTGTGAAATTTAACAGGTTAAGGCCGCAAAGAAAAGTGGTTTTTAAGTGTTAAAAAAAAAAAAAACCTTTGAAATCATATATTTTCCAGTCTATAACTTTTTAATGACTATAATCTGGGTATTTTCAAAAGAGGGACAGGAGGAAATTAGTCAGGAAAATATTTAAGTGTTAGAATATGGTAATTATATACAAGTATGTGACTCGGTAATACCCAGCGACACTTCAAAGAGGGAAGGGCTGAGTTAATTTTATTCTCCTGCCCTACCCTGTGGGAGGGTAAAGGCCCACGGGACGGAGCCAGAGGGGGATCAGAGCTGATGCTGCGGGAAGAGACAGACCCCCCCGTCGCCCACACAGGTCTGGGGGTGCTTTATTTTGATTTCTTGTTTGTAAATCCACTTGATGAGCTAAATCAGGACCCACAGTGACTCGGTTCCCCAGAGCCATCCAGGGTTGGATGCTGAGGGAGGAAAACTCTCCTAAGGACAGCAGCGAGCTGCAGGGCTGGTTTTATAAGGGTGCTGTCTGCAAGGCTTAGCTGGCAGGGGTGGCATAATTTATTAGACCAACAGATAGAGCTGGAAAAAGCTTTTGGGAAGACAGTGCCTTCAATGGGCCCTCGAGAAGCCGCCAGGCACAGACGTCCTTCTCCCACTTGGGATGAGGAGGGAGAAGAGGGACCTTCACCTGGCACCTCTCTGTAAAGAGATATTTTGATTTCTGCATCACCCAAGGCTTTCCCTCAGCAGGGTGCAACGGCAAAGCTGCCTGTCACCCAGGCAGAGAGATCCCAAAGGGAACCAACACCCCCCGACCTGCTGGAGAGTCCACACCAAATGTTAACTGGGAACAAACCCACACCAGTTGCCTGAGCCCAGTTACTCTCCTGAAGGAACTTCAACTTGGAGGAACACTTTAGCTTGCAGCTTGTTTCAGGATTTATAAATCTTTAATGAAATGTTACATTTCATCTGTTTCTATTGTAATATGTGTGATACGTACACATCACACGTATTACACATCACACCAAAATCAGAACCAGTTAAATATTGCTGCACGGGGATGGAAACAGGAGCCACATCAAACCATACTAGTGCTACAGGGCACAAAGGAGCTGTGGTTAAAATGCGCAGTTAATCATCAGCAATCCTGGAAAAACAGCAAAGAACTACACTACAGAATGGTTTCATAGTATAAAAAAAACCCAAGATACCCAATTGTTTTCCATCAGCACAGCCACCTAACCAGCCACAGCATCCACACACCACCTCCAGGGAAGTTCTTCTTGCATTTTAAACCTTAATCTCAGAAATAACAGAAATTGGTCACCAGAAATACTGTTAACTACTGCAGCAGCTCAACTGGAATTCAATATGTTCCTTTTTGCTACAAGTTTCATAAATTGAAGTCCAGAAATGCAACAGGAAAGAAACATTAGCGGTGCCTTGGCAATCCCGCAGCTGTAAGCTCAAGTGATTTGTACATTTGCATTGTAGGACTTCAGCTCTTTTTAAAGAAACAGCCCCAACGTCTTACCCAACAAATCAAAACTAATTGCCCACAAAAAATACTTTAAAGCTGAAAATAGATTATTTAACTGAACAGACCTCAGAGATCATTTTGCTGTAGTCTTTTTTTCAGGGAAAAGTGAGTTCTACAGAAGGGAAAGGGAAAAGAACATAACAGTAACTTATTTGAGTTTTTATGGTGATACAATTAATTCAGCATGGCTACTAGTGATGACTGTCCCTGTCTATACCAGGTGGAAGGTACAGATCCTATTCCTGCCAAAATAAGGATGGATTTGTTGTCTGCTTTTGATCATTTCATTGTAATATACGTGCAAAATAAAGTTGATAATTAGGTGTTTGCTGTGTTGGTCATTAATAACATCATTTCTAAATGGAGCCTTGCAGTGAAAAACTATATGGCTTTTTAGGAAAGTGTTACAGCTTTTTCTGTCCAAAATGTAAGTGAGTATTAGCAAGAGTTTCAGGGAAGGATGCAGCATTTTTTTAGGCTGCTGTCAATAATTTGTGGCTCTCTTTATAAACCGGTGCCAGAGAAGTGAGAACTATCCCAATACTTGGATTTTTCAGGCTCAAACCGGCCTGCTGCAGCAATGCAGACACCAAAAGGCTCAGTAAAGCACTGCTTTACAGTCACTATGACTTTTAATGTCAGTGCTTTTCCACGGTATTGCTTTTGTTGTTGTTGTGTCCCGTTTGCCAGGGAACACAAATTCCTCCATATGAAAATTCCTGTCCTGCATCCCCATGCAGCCAAGGGGACAAAGCTCCACATGTCCAGTGGGGCCATGGGACAGAGAAAGTGTTGTCCTGCAACATTTTTAAGTTGCATATGGCCAACGTCCCTGTGCCCACCCTGGGCAGACCAGCCCTTCAATTGCCAGCCCTCCCTGGACACGAGCTGCTCCGCAGAAGGGACCTCCCCCTTGTCACCTTTCAGGAGACCTGGGGCCAGGGCTCCCAGGCACTCGGAGAGAACATGGAGAGCAACTTTTCCACCGTCCTGAAAATATGTTTGCGTTTGTTCACTTAGTTGCTAAAAATGCTCGAGTCACATGGGAACGCCTGGGAATGCAGCCCAGGAATTTTGTTTGTAAGCAGAATCGTGTTTCTGGAGATCATTGACCTGAACCGTAAATAAATATTCAGAAAAAAATTGAAAAATTTCACAATTTATGGTCCCTCAAGATGATCTCTTCAATCAGAAACAGTTGGAAATATTTCCCATAGGGCCCTCACCCATCTACTATCAAGTGCCTGAGTCCTGTAGATTGGAAAATGACCTGCAGCCCTTCTGGTGAGGCTGCGTGGGACCAGTCTCAGACCTGGAATCTATGATGGGAAAATCCATATCGTAGATTTACAGAGTCTCTGCCTGATAACAAGTGCTGTCATTCTTCCAGTTGGGCAGCAGGAACGATCCCAGCAGCTTCAGAATCCTGTTTATTCATTACAACCGGGCCATATCTGCTCTCTACCCCCAGAATTTCCACCTGCAGTTACACAGAACCACCAGTCTGAAAATGTGTATTCTGGTAAGGTACCAGCTTCAGAATTTGCATTTACCTCAATGGAATTTTTTTATCCCAGCGAATAGAAAATTGCTGTGATATCCTGAGTTCAGATGTTGAGACTAAGAGACAGCCAGCACACAGCAAACATTAATCAGAAAACATCCTCAAACCAGCTTTGAAAAGCAAATGCAAAAGACAGTACACTCGGGTGGAATTAAAGTTGCCAGACAAGTCAGATAGAATTCCAAACAATGCCTGATCCTTCAAAAAAACCTTATATACAAACCTACAACCCTGTAAGCCCCAAATGGGTATTTTATCACATCACTGCCAGTTAACTGCAGGTGTCCAGAGGTTTAAATGGGCCAGCACCATCCTGTCACCTTAACACTGAGAAGTTTGATATTCTTTGGGATTCTCATCAGGAACTTGTACAGAATTTCCCGCCACAGACCGTGGCCTCAGCACCAGCTCAACACTAAAGGACATCCCTTACATCAGACTACACCCCTCTCATCTTTCACAACCTGATATCCCAAAGCTGATTACCATTCCTTGTGTGAACACTCAAAAATAACAGGGGATATTCCCACAGCCAGGTAAGGCCACGGAGCAGAACTGGGAGGGAAGGAAGGAAATGAAGCACAGTTGGTGCTAATTATGCAAAACAAGATGTGACTTAAAGGATGTGAGTAATGTCTGGATACAAGCAACAGGTGCCTGATAAGAGAGGAGGAAGCCCAGACATTTCATCCCTGCCACAACAGCGGACAACAGGGATAGCTTCATTGTAACAGAGATAACGATGGTCACCTCCAGGGTGGATTACAAAGCTTATAAAGTAATTTCATAGCAAGAGGAGGAGATGTGCTGCCCCCGTGCCAGGGAGCCCAGTGGCTGGGGAGAGGCCCCCGCTACGGGCTGGGGCGTTTCAAGGCAGCAAGATAAGGCTCAGGAACACTCTTTCATGATTTATCGCCGCATAAATAGGACCAGTCCTGCCCTTCACCCGCCACAAATACAGGGTCTGACTCAACATCCATCCATCCATCTCTTTCTGGGTTACAAGAATGGGCTTTTCTCTTCCTTTTCCCAGGGAGGCTGAAGGGTAGGATGCAAGAGGGAGCTCTGGAGAAGTGGTGTCTCCCAGGGGAGCAATAGGCTTGATCATTTCCAGTCCTCCCAGATCCTGTGAATCTTAAAAGCTCACAAACACAGCCCTGCAAGAGCTGCACCCAAGCCTAATATCTCTGCATCTAAGCAAACACTTTGTCTGACATATCTATGACAAATATCTGGCAGGATACTTCAGTAAATTTATCAGTAGGTCCAATTTTTCCTGCTCTCCCTACAGCTAGAAGCATCACACGTGTCAAACACATCAGAAATATATGATGCTGTCCTGGATGGATTTTGAAGCACTGCATTTCCATGCAAGGGGCACACCACCTCAGTGGATTAAAAGATAAAGATCCTGTTATCCAGGTTTTATAAACTATTTCTAAGAGTTAGGCGATAAAAAAGTGAAATTCCCTTTTCTCACTTTTAATTGGCAATTTTAATCTACAGTTTCCACCCTTGTAACATACACAGAAATGGTTAAGCAAATAATTAGAAGGAAAAAGTTCTCCTCCTTGTATCACCAACATATGGCAAAAACCACCCATAAGGGCATCCTTTGGTTTCCAGGGGCAAGGCCAAGTTTAAAAACCACCTCTTCTGTGAGAACTTGAACCCACTACAAGCAAATTAGAAAATTCCACATGCAAGATCAGTTTGGGCAGGGAATTAGCTCCTTCTTCACGCAGAAGTGCTGCTTGCACGCTGACTTGCCATAAGCCTAGAAACACCAGCCAGAAAGGATTTGGAGGTGCAGGAAAACCTCAGCAGATCAAGTCTACACACGTGCTCTTGATCCAGCTTAAAGATAGTAAAATGCCAAGTGACCAAAGATTTAAGACCGAACACGGCTGCACATTCAAAACGTCTCTGGAAGCACAAGTTGCACATTCCCCAGGGGGTTGCACTTTCACTTTACTAAATTGCCTGCATATTTGCTTTTTTCTGATGGTAGATTAGGAACCGTGCATTTCCTTAAACCGCCAGCTTTTGGCCAAGACACACACGCCCTCCCTGGAGGGCTGCCAGCCCAGGCTCGCAGCAGAGGCGGATCTGCAGAGCCCCTTCCAACCCGAGCTGCTCCCAGAGGAGTCCAGGAACCAGCCACTGGCCACCCCAGACCCTCCATGGAGCCAGCTCCCTCGGCCAGGCGGGTGGGAGGGCAGTTCAAAACAGCCAAAAGCTTGGCCAAGGAGCCTGACCCCTCTGAACCAGGCCCGGGGCTCAGCCTGGGGCATTTTGTTAAATCTTTATACACTAATTTTGTGATGGTGAAAAGTGCAAATTTGCAAGCCCAGGGGAAGAAACGCATGTTCCATTTAACATGTCTGATTGTAAGGGCAACTTTTTTTTTTTTTAAAGGTAGGGAAAAAGGTATATAACCTTAAAACCATGGGCGGTAACACGCATTCTTCTACAACAGACTCCACTTCTGAGCCCTGAAACCCCTGTGTGCTTCCAGAGGCAGGTTATGTGTCTGCTGCACATAGCTATATAGCTTTAGTGGGAAACCCCCTTATACACTCTGTATCTCTGGCTCTCAGCTCAGTGCTCACTTATACACTGGGCTTCATCATGCAATGCCATCTCCTGCCACAGGTATCTGGGAAGAAAACTGCCCTCCTGCTGTCCCCGGGTGCGAGATGCTGACAGACCCCGTCCTCCAAAGGGGCCCCGTTCCCTCTTCCAAGCACCCGTATAACTGGGATATCCCACCTGCGCTGTGCAGTTTGCTGGGGGGACTGTGGCCTGGTGAGGCACAGCACATCTAGGGGACATGACCAGATGGACATCTGACATCTCACCACGCTCATCCCACTGGCAGGGGTGAGGAGCAGAGGTGGCCACTCAGCACCACCTGGGCAATGCCAAGAGGGGCTGTTGGAAGAGGTACCTTTATCACCCACCAGTGCTTCAGCAGGGTGGCAGCTGTTAAGTACCTGAGGCTCCCAGGGCTTTACAAATAACTGATAACAATAATCAATACAAACAATTAAAGCACACCTTAGGGAATGAGCAGTGGTCAGCAGAGTGGGGTACCCAATGTCCATTTTGGATGTCGTCTTGCTGTAGTCTGTTCATAGAATCACAGCTCTTCCACTAACTACAGGACATATAAAAGTTGGCAGCAAAGGGTTTATCTAGAAGATGATGATGAGTATTTTCTGTCCGCATTGGAAAGGGAAAAAAAGACAGACAGATAGTGGAGGTTCCAGGAACAGGCGGTATTAGCTGGGCAAATATTTCATTGCTCCATACTGTTTCAGTAAAACAAACAATATGACCTGAACCTGACAGTCAATGTAACACAAAGCCCTACAGAAGATAAGGATGCAGCCTCTATCACACACCACAGGCAACTTTTCAGCTTTTCTTTACAGGCAATGCATGAATCTATGATTCTGTGATTCAATGCAGTTGTGGCAGCGCCACAATTCACCCCAGTGAAGAAATCCCATTCAAAAATCTATGGCCATTTCAGGGTGTAAATGCACATGAAATGAATAAGCAATTAATTTCCGGCACAAGAAAGGAACGTAGAGTTCTGCATCACTGGTACCACCAACACAGATAAACACGTATGTCTCAGGAAAGTGTTATTTCTCCTAAAGCCCCAGCTTCCAGCATCCCTTGATAAGGTGAGGCTCCTCCCTGGCAGCCTTCATCAACCCCACAGAGCCCCCGCCACAAGGACAGTCTCGCCCTTGTAGGCAGCAGCACAATGTCCTTTTTACAGAAGAACAAGGAGATCTGAGCAGCAGAGGGTGGCAGAGACACCAGCCCTCCCACGCACGTCCCACCCCAGCAGGGCAGTGAGTGCATCTTCACCTCCTCCTGCTCCCAAAGAGAAGCGGAAAGAGCAGGAGGTTGCAGAGAGCAGACAACCAACACACAGCCCTCGTGCTGGTGTTCTGCTTCAGTCACCAACAGTCCAGTTTCTGAATCCTGACCCAAACTGGGTCCCACTGGTACAAACGGGAATGGCAGCTCAGAGGAACCCACACAATTCCAGTGCAAAGCAGCCACACGCACCCGAACACAGCAAACACAGGCTCTAGCAAGAAACAGCCCTGTCCAGAGGGAAGAACGTCAAATATGTGTTGGGGATAGAGGCAGGAAGAAGAGAAGGATTAACTCAAAGATTAACAATTTCAGAATTCTCTGCTCAAAAAGGTCTCGTACAGTCTGCAGCAATACCAGTAATACTGTTTTCTTACTCCAGGTTTTCTCTCCCCAGAGGCATATGGCCAGACCCCATCTCCTCCTCACCCCGCCCACAGGAATAATAATTTTATTTCCTCTCTTCAGTTTTATTGCTAGGGCTTTTATCAGGAGTGTACTGTCTAGCCGGGCTTTGCCTGTAACTAGTGGATAATTATAGTGTCAGCCTTCTTTGCCATTACACAGCAGTTTGCTGCTGCCACGGCGGCGGCCGGGGGCTGGTGGGGAGATGCTCACTGTACGGCAACAAAGGGCTTCCCTCTGCCCATTGTACGTGTGGCCCTGAAATACAGGACTCAGCATTCATGGAGAAAAGCCTTTCATTCCAAGATGCTCGACTCTCACACTACTGCAACGTCACAGCACACTTGGCAGAACTCAAACCAAGGTGCAGAATTTATGCACTCGCTGGTGTTGAAAAACGGTGGGATCAGGGCAGAATTTTATTATTATTTTTTTTGCTCAGGCATTCGAGTCCCTCAGCTTTGAGCTGGTTTCCAGCACTAAAAACAGTAGATGGGATTTTTCCATTTATTTTTTCCTCTCTATAAGCTTTTTAAAAATTGCATTGTCTTCCACTATCCATTTATTTGCCAGTTTTCAGAATCACAGCCAGACAATTCCTGTGCTTACCTGTCCTTCAGGCAGCATTAGATTGTAAAGAACATGACCAATAACAAAGCAACATTAACAACCAGGGTCTATTTATTCCTGAAAACAAGCATCGGTCTTGTATGCTTGAAATCCAGCAATATTTTCTGTACCACTCAGAGCAGCCGATCTTTAGCAAATCTCCTTCTTCCGCCCTTCCCCTGTTAAATTGCATTTGCCCGTGACCCATGAACACGGCTCCTGCCTGGAAAGGTCCCTGCCCTCGGAGACAAACACACCCGTAACTAAACTGTCTTCAAGCAGACACTCTCAGAGAGAGAAACCTTTTCTGTGGGGCATATCTGCAATAACAAACAACGCTCACATGAGCACCAAATAAATAAATAACATAGAGGTCTCTTCAGCGCTGCGCAAGCTTTTGAATATACGTGTCATAAATACAGCAGGAAATGAGAAGGGGCTCGGTTTGTTCTCTGAAGGTGCCTCGTCACACATATTAAAAATACATCATTATTCTTAATGCATTTTCAGTGGAAAGGAACCTGCCTCCGAGGTTCCTGAGCACAGAGACCCAGCCTGGAGCTGCTCCTGCACCAGCTGAGGATGGAGAGAGATTCTCCATGTGTGGGACAGAGCTGAAGCACAGCAGGACACACGGAGCTGAAGCAGAGTAGGACATTTCAGCAGGACGTTTCCGAGCCCTGCACACACCGCGAGGGCAGGGTTTTCTGGGGAGCTCAGCATCGAAGGGCAGAACAGCAGTTATTTGCTAAAGATTATTCCAAAATGTGGCCCCCAGGGCCTGCCCCGCGTTGCCTGCGGGCGAGCTCCGACGGGCTGCACAGAGAGTTAAACCTGGAAAAAATGGGGAGGCGTGGCCCCCAGGGCCTGCCCCGCGTTGCCTGTGGGTGAGCTCCAACGGGCTGCACAAAGAGCTAAACCTGGAAAACTCGAGAGGCAGGAGCCATGAAATAAATCCATCTATAGCACGTATGACAAGCGGATACACCACGGCTTGTCTTTCCACGCAGCCAGCGCCAGCCACGGGCACAAACTGGGGGGCCGAGGGGGAGGGGGTGACAGCCCCGGGGCCTGAGCACACGAGGAAAGCCGGGCCCCAAAGCGAACTCACGGACATCACCGACAGCCCCCCAATTCACCGCCGCGCACCCCAAAAACGGGGCTCGCCAAAGCCTCCGGCCTCACACGCCCCCGCTCCCCCCGGTACCGGCAGAGCGGCCTCCCCGCCCCCCCAAGCTCCATGGGGAGGGGGGGGCTCCGGCGGTGTGTGTGTGTGGGGGGACACCGACCGGCTCTGCCGCGGGGCTGGGGGCATCCTCGGGGCGGTGGGGGGCTCGGGACGGCCAGGGCAACCGGCAGGGAACGGGGGGGGCTCGGCGGGGGCCCCCTCGGTGGTCGGGAGCGCGGTGCCCCCCGCTTCCCCCGCCGTTACCTCCAGCCCCGGGCGGGGGGCGCGGAACACGCGCAGCTGCCGCCTGCCCTCCATTCATAAGGGGGGGCTTTGTGTGACCTGCACAGCTCCGTCCCACCGCCTCCACCCTCTCGAGAGGCAGGAGCCATGAAATAAATCCATCTATAGCACGTATGACAAGCGGATACACCACGGCTTGTCTTTCCACGCAGCCAGCGCCAGCCACGGGCACAAACTGGGGGGCCGAGGGGGAGGGGGTGACAGCCCCGGGGCCTGAGCACACGAGGAAAGCCGGGCCCCAAAGCGAACTCACGGACATCACCGACAGCCCCCCAATTCACCGCCGCGCACCCCAAAAACGGGGCTCGCCAAAGCCTCCGGCCTCACACGCCCCCGCTCCCCCCGGTACCGGCAGAGCGGCCTCCCCGCCCCCCCAAGCTCCATGGGGAGGGGGGGGCTCCGGCGGTGTGTGTGTGTGGGGGGACACCGACCGGCTCTGCCGCGGGGCTGGGGGCATCCTCGGGGCGGTGGGGGGCTCGGGACGGCCAGGGCAACCGGCAGGGAACGGGGGGGGCTCGGCGGGGGCCCCCTCGACGACCGGGAGCGCGGTGCCCCCCGCTTCCCCCGCCGTTACCTCCAGCCCCGGGCGGGGGGCGCGGAACACGCGCAGCTGCCGCCTGCCCTCCATTCATAAAAAAAAAAGAAGGAAAGGAAAAAAAAAAGAAGGAAAGGAAAAAAAAAAAGGGAATGAAAAAAAAAAAGCGCAAGCCGTCTCCGTCCTCCGCGGCTCGCACCGCGCTCCTCTCCAGCCCCCATTCATAAAAAAGGCAGGCGCGCAGGCGCGCTGGCGCCCCGGTGCCCACCCATTCATAGCGCCGGGCGGGCGCGCAGGCGCAGAGGGCGGCGCTGCCCTCCCATTCATAAAATAGCCATTTTCCCAGGCAGCGGCGGGGGCAGCATCGCGGCCACTGACAGCGCCGCGCTCGCAGGTCCCTGCCCGCAGCCCCAGCCGCTTCTGCCAGGATTTTCCCAGGTCCAGCCCCCCTCGGCCGCCTCGGATTTAGGATTAACTCGCCTATGGAGAGATGGTCTTAGCTGAATTACTTAAAGTAAGTACGAGATCCGCGTTTGCCGGCCGATGTTAAATATTTTTTTAAGTAGAAAAAAATAAAGCCTGCTCCCCGAGGGGAAATCTTGTGCTCTTTCTAGATGTATTCGTCTAATCCCTTGAAGATCACTGATCATAAGCATATTTCTGGCTATGACTTTCCTAACAGCAATTATCTATAATTATATATATAGTGGATAGCTGCCTGGTGCTTCTCAACCTAAAGGAGACTTTGCATTCTGAAGAAATACCCTGTTTCTTGCAGAATTTGCATTTGTGCTTCTTATTTATACCTCTCTCCTGTGCTCTTTCATCAACATCTGCATTTGGTGTACGTATATGGCAGGCAGGTCTCACCAGACTTGCGTCGGGTTTATTTCCAGGGCTGTTCTGGCAGAATAAGGCTCCTCTTTCTGTGGATGGGATGTCTTCTCCTTCATCCCTTCTTCCTTCCCTAAAAAAGGAGCACAAATATCTGGTTACCTGGGCTGACAAATGAGAATTGGATATTTCTTGCTGTGGAATAGGAGAACCGATTATACGCATTTCCTCTCTTTTCCAAAGCCTGATGTCTTGTTAGTGTCAAGTAGTTCTGAGCTGTCTCCATAATAGGACACTTCAGAGATCAGCCACTGGTGTGTCAGATCTTTCCTGTGTGACCTTTGCTCTTTAGCGTTTTATTTCATATAACTGTCTCTTTTTCTCTTCTTTTTTTTTTTTTTTTTTTTTGGCCTCAGTGCTTTATTCCATCACTGTTCTGTTCCCTGTCTTGCTGTACACTTGGTTGCTTCGGTTTTAAATCTGGGTGGATTATATATTTTAAAGGCTAGAGAAGTAATAAAAATGTGTATCTAGAATCATTTCATAAAGGTATATGGAATATATTATATATGGAGGAAAAACCTGTCTTGGTTGCTCTTCTCTACCAACTGCGTAGCAAAGATAAGCCAGGATTTTATTTTCTGGTACCAGTCCTGGCGTCACAGGAGAAAGACAAGCCTAGAGACGACATGTTCTGAAAATTCATTATCAGAAGGGGAATGGAAAAAACAGAAAGGGGCATATAAAAGGCACCGAGGTCTTAGAGGAAAGCAGGGCTGGAAATGCAGACCTTGGAAATGGAAGTGCAAATGAATGTAAGCATTAATCACAGGGGGAAAAGGCTTCACACTTTTCCTTCAAGTGACCAAGGGTCTGATTTCTTGATTTAAATCTTTTATAGCCTCCGGTTTTTCTTTAAAGGGTGAAGGGAGAGGAAGAAAGAGAAAAGGAAAAGCATCACTGAATTATCCAGAGCAGAAAAGGCACGTTCTAGATTCTTTAAAACTTCTTCATCTCCTGCCTTTCTTCCCTGCCATGCTAAGGATACAGTATGTCAAAAATCAGCTCAGAAATTACTGTTTAATTAGGTAAAGAGAACCCCAGCTTTCCCATTATTAAGGCTTCCCCTCTCTTTCTCTTTATTTGGGGTTAAAGAATAAAGCTCCAATTTGTGCACTGAATCACAATGATCCTGATGACTGGCTTCCCCCCTTCTCCATATAAAAATGAATGATAGCAGGAGGAGGGGTTGTTCTCAGTTATTGGAACCCCGCTGGGGATGTCTCATTGATAAATGTGCCATTTTCCATGGGCTACTGTGTTTTCTGTTGCTAGAAGGGACTCTATATTGGTATTATAAAATTAAAAGGACTATTTCTGAATACTGCAGTCCTTTTGAAATTCTCCAAGAGGTATGTGCAGGGGAGAAATTATTTGTTCTCCCCTGAAACAGCAAAACAAAAGCTGTTTTCATGGAATCATGACTAATTCCCAAATCACATGGGGAAATGCAATGTCTCAGAAAGCAACCCCCTCTCCTCCCGCCCCACTCGCTCCCCAAAAAAATCCTGTTACCAGAATTCAGTGAAATTACATGTACAACCCTTGCAACGCTACAGCAATAATTAATTCTGATTAGTTTTCCAAATATTGCAATTAGTTCTGATATTCCATATTCCAATTAGTTCTGATAGTTTTCCAGATATTAACTGTAAAAACAAAAAAAATTCATTAATCATATTGCTATGCAAATTTCCAAATTCGGCCCAGGACTTAAAACTGCCTCTTTATGGGCAAACAGTTGCACAAGACCTGTTTGGCTTTTTTAAATGCTATACGACGTATTTCTTAAGAAAATATAAAATCCTTCTAATATGGTTATCATTTAGTACCATTAGCTTAATAGATCGTATCTGAGCTTAGTTTTCTGGCCTTAAAATAAATGTTCTTATCCAATAAAAAGCCTTGACTAAGAAATTTGAGTCCCTAGAGGGCTGAACGTTAGTAGGCCAAAATGTGCTTTATTCACTCCCATCACAGGAACAGACTTTAGCTGGACAGAGACAGCTTCTTGGAAGTCTCCAGGTCTCATTTCCCAGCTTCCGAATTTCCACGCTCTGGCAAGGATTTAGTGTCTCGTTTTAAAAATGGCAGGTTTCCCTAATAGGCTTTCTAATTTTTTTTCCTTGTTGCTTGTAGAGAAAATTCTAGCTGTCCTTAGACAGATAAGGCTGCTAAGGTAGGGAATAAGAAGAATTCACATCAATATTTTGTTAATATTAATACACACTATGGAAAATAGCAGCTCTTTTTTTTTTTTTTTTAAAAGCCTTTACAGCTTGACTCAAAATTCAGACAGCCTAACTCAGTCTTAATGAACTCCAACATTATATATTATTCTTAATCGCACATTAAAAACATATGCTTACTGAAAGGTCTCCTTTAACTTCAAGTGTCATCTTCCCTCATTAAAAGCTTTTATTGAACCTTTTGACTTCCGTCAGTCGCAGCGCGTCCCTCCTCGCTGCTGGGAGCTCCGGACCAGAGGATGTCCTTAATTCCAAACAAAGGCAAGGGCAGAATTTGTTCCCCCATCACCAGCTCCTCCTCCGCAGGGACTCGGGGGAGCGAGTCCTTTATTGATCCCTCTTCTTCGCTCTGGTGGAAGCGATCCCTGGCCCAGCACCCTGCCTGCTCCCAGCTCCTCCACACCATCCACCCCACACGGTGCACGTACTCTATGCTGCCCTATAGATCTTCCACTTGCAAGTATTTTTTGAGAGCAAGGACGGGTCTTACACCAGACACCCTGGCTCCATTTTCAACGCATGTCCTGGGTATTTCCCTCTTCTCCAAACCACCGTAAATTGGTGGTGAGTCCTGGCCACCAGCGCCGTGCTGGAACCAGCAAGGCAGGGCTTGTGCACCTCCCCAAAGCAGGGGACGCAGCCGCCATCAACGCTTTCTAGATAAGGTTCTCTAGACCACCACAGGAGAGGGAATAGTCATGATCGTTCTAAAAGCATAAATCAGAGGAATTTTGCACTTCTTACCGTTGATTCAGGATGGTGTTGACTTGCATGGTCCTTGGAATATATCCCTTGGCATTATACTACTTCAAAGTATATTGTTTTCAATTATGATAATTTCTTTGTATTCAGATTTATCTGCAAAGATTCTGTCATTCTTTAATTGTCTTCCTGTCATCCTGTTGTCTCAGAAATTCCTGTTTCCCGTATAGCAAAGAAAATAGGCAAATTTCTGCAGCGCGTTTACTGCAACTATTACTACAAATATGTTAATCTTAATGAGGTGATTGTCACATCTCTTTCAGAGACTGTAATTCAGCTTTTGCATGGATAATAACAGGTCTAGTAGCACAGTAACCCAGAGGAGGTGTGATCCAGCTGTTAGGTGAGGAGGTTCAGAGGTCTCTGGTCCATCCCCTCACCATCACTGACCCACAGCAGGACTCCAGGGGAGAAGTTCAGGCCTTAACTCAGCCCCAGTGCGTGGCATCTCTCTCTGGTCCTTTTTCTGTCCCCTCTTCACAGTGAAGCGTGTGATGCTTCAGGATTTGGAAAATCCTTGGAAACATTATTGAAAACTCAAGTTTGTTTTACTCTACTAGAAAAGCTTCTGTAGCTTATGGTGAGAAGGCAGAAAGCGGCTCCTTCCATACCATTATTCTCCATCCCACCTAGTACCATTATAACCAGTATAGATGCCTCAGAGGTGGCCACCACCACCACAGCGACGGGCAGCACCGCACCGGCTGCGTGTTCAACAGCTCCCCAGTGTTACAGGCTGCAGGTCCAGGCTCAAGAGAGGGGACACCTGCAACGTTACAGGACGTGCAGGGGACAATCCGGTGCCAGCCATCCCAGAAGAAGGCTTGGTTTGTCGAGGCAAACAGCTCTTCCCTGACACTGGTGCTGTTTGGACACAACAGAAGGCACAGGCTACTCCTGAGGTGTAATTAAGGCATAATTCATCAGAAGGGGGTAAAGTGACCCCTGATCTGGTACTTGCAGCTTCAAAAGGATAGAAAGAGCTTCTCTGCTCACACTGGTGGTCTCTCTATAAGCAAACACACTCCAGGCACTACATTTGGGGCTTTTCAGTCCTAAGACATTCAAGATGGTGTTCAGACGTTTGCACATCAGCATCTGCATGTTGACAACTTGTGCATCTTTCAGCGATGGGTTGGGCAAAGCTGTGGTACCTGGTGCAGGGAGGAGAGGAGGTGGGTGGTGGGAACACGTTTTCCTATTGACTTCCCCAGGGCTTTGGGCACCAGGGATGTGTCAGAGTCACACCAGCACTTCCCAGGACCAGGATTTGCAGGATTCCTTCCACAGAGGACCCAATTCTGGACTCTAAGTCCCTTATTCTTGTTATTCTTGTTACTCTCATTAAACATGTGAGAAAATACTTATTAAAATTATTTACTATTATGTAGCCGAGACAGTTATAAATATTATATATATCTGCACTCATTAGACATTTGAGTCAAGATCCATTTTGTTTTTTAGTAACTGGAAGACAAGCTATCCAACTCCACTTTGAAAATAAAGATACTGGAACCTTATTGCTTCAGAAATTGTTCTGCAAACATTAATGAGAATGAGCTTTCCCAGGGGTTTATATGACTTTCTCACAGAATTGCCTACAAGGATGTGGCGTTCTATAAAATCACAGTCAAGTTCAAAATCCTATTAAAACATAAGATCACTTGTGTTTTAATTTCATATGACTAAAGAATCTTACAAAACTTTCGACTCTGAAATAATACCAAAACACTTTAAAATAACAGTTGGTTTCCTACAGCTTTAGGACTTGTAATTACCTAGTACAATAGTAATTTTAAATTGGCAATATCTTGATGAAGAGCTGAAACAAGCACTGCAGCACGTTTGTGAACTTGACTTTTGAGTCCAATTTTACTCACTTGGAAGGAAGTATATTTTGACTTGAAAATTGTATGTGGTGAGCAACCATACAGTCCCTGGATGGCATGGGGGAAGAGAAATTTTCTCTACATGGGAGTTTGTTGACATTTCTGCTTTGAAAAGAACTTCATTGTTTCACCTCCCTCTAAAGAATGAATAAATCCCGATGTAAGAACACACTCATGAATTTTTCTTCCTGTTGTCTACTTTCAGAAAATTGCCTGTACAATTGCAACCAGTGAATTTGTGCCTACGTTAATGCTATAATATGTCTGTAATTACTGGTGATCAAAGATTAACTGATTTTATTTACAAGTACTCTGTATGGCTTTTTTTCTTCAATTAAAATGCAGTCAGGCCAGGTTAGTGCAGTGGACAACAAAGGCACCACATAAAGCTTTGTAGCTTTTGCAAAGCTATAGTACTTAAGTGCCTTATATCTCCTGTTGTACTTTATTATTATCTCTTCTTTCATTTTTCTTTTCTTTTTTTTTTTTTAAGCTATAGTTTTCTTCAAATGACACATCTTGTTATATCAAATCTGTTCAATCTGAGCAATTAATTCAGTGTCTGCAAGCAGTACCCAACTGCCAATGCCAGCAAGAGAAGGTCTGTTCACAACACTGGCATTGCAAACTTCAGTCCTTTCTCACCGCAGCAGATGAGCCCTTTGAGCAGAAATGTTCCTTCTTAGGGGGGTTGACATTTACAGCTCATGACTGGCAACCAGCTCCTTCCCTGTTAGCCAGGGTGGCTGCCACAGGCAGCTTCTGGCCCTCTAGTTAAAGGCGGGGGAAAGGAAAGATGGACATCTCAGCCTGTTCTTTCTTGCTTTCCTTCCCAACTGACCCAACCAGCTCGTGTTTGTCACCACTTCTACCCAGGGCTGCTTCAGGCACACAGTGGCCAGTCCCACGTGCCATACGCTGAATTCAGCCACTTCAACATCTGAGCCCACGCCAGCAACTACAAGACAGAGCTGATGGCTCTGAACCCCACCTTGCTCCCCTGCACAGTCCCCGGAGCCAATGCAAGAGTCCTGAGGTTGCACCCCTTCAGCTCTTGTCCTTTTTCAAGGTCTTAAGTTCTGCCAGGTCACCCCAAGCACTTATTTTGAGGGAAGATGTGGCTGGAGCAGAGGCTGCAGTTTCTAAGGCACTGTTGCCCTTGCTGACAGGAACCCTGCTCATATGGTGGAAGGGGAGGTGAAAAAGGTTAAAGTGTCCTGCTTCTGCAGTGGGAATGAGCTTTCCTGCTGCTGAGTGGACATCTCACCTCCTGATTGTGTGCAGGAGTATCTGGTATCCTTATATCTGCCTGAAAACCAACTGCCTTTCAAAGGGTGACTTGCTTGTGTTGTTCCCATCATCCTGGAGCAGTTTCAGACTTGTTGCAGCTACACGTGTCCCTCTGGGGAACGGTGAAGCTCTGATACCTCTGGGGGTCTTCCAGGGAAATCACCAGGATCCATCCGCAAACTCAGGCAGCCACACCTCAGCTTGCAAGGCTTCACGGGAGCAGTCTGGCTTCTTGACTTGCTTCTGGTCCAGCACAAGTCCTTAATCTGAGAAATCCCCTGGATTCCTCTTCTCTGCCATGAGAGACAAAATACCTTTTCCTTAAGTCTTTCCTTTCACGGGATGCAGACAAAAAGCTGAAATCAGAAAGAGCTCAGGGAAAGATGTGCTCAAAGCACATGCCAGTGGAAGCAGAGAGGCGCAAAAAACTGAAGCAACCACACCAAAAAATATTGTCATTGTTGTCACCTGAGCAGATCCCAGTGGAGGAGAACCTCCTTGCAGAAGTAACGCCACCCAGGTCACTCTCTAGTTCAGCACGTGAGATGTTTGACCTGGATCTGTCACCAGCAATCTTACTGCTCTGCCGAAACTTCTAGAGACAGGACCATCAGTAGCAATGTAGTCACGGTCCTTGGGAAATTCCATAAATATCAGAAATTTATGTCCTTAAGCGTAGCTCAAAAGGTGAGAGGAGTTAACTGAGGAAACCCTCCGCTCAGGAGTGAGAAGATAGGGCAGAAGTTGAAGGACCATGTGTCCTAGCACCAGAAACTGGTGGGGTGTGTATCTGTGGTGTTTTCAAGATGATCTTCAGCAAGAGACACATTGTGTTCAGAGCAGGGATCTGGGAATTAGGAGAGCTGGGTCTTATTTGACTGTCTTCACTCCAGAGGCTCTATCCAAGTACATCTTGTGCCCAAATATCTGCAGGGTCTTTGAGTTTGCCAAGCCAGGGCTTCCATTCCCCTTGCTCGGTGGTAGTTTGCCTGTTAGACAATCTGATACAGGATTTTAATGAAAATAGATGAATAATTTTCAATGTTAACTATCCCAAAGTGTGGCGTTTAGTCCAGTCCATCTCCTTTCTGTGATAATTAACTCTGAAATCCTGATTAGCATTATCTCAGTTAAGCCATCCTTCGATGTCTGCTCGCATATGGCCATGTCTGTGTACCCCAGGGGGGTTTGGGTGTTTTACGGGTGCCTGTGGCTATAATCCTGCTCCAAATTAACCCAATGATGTAACTGCTGGGTGATGCCGTCACCAGCTCAGGACCATCGCAGTCTGGGCAATTATGGAGTTAAGAGAATGCCAAAATGCCAGCCCCTGTGTGCAGCTCCTGTCCCTGGTGGGGGACACTTGCTGTTCTCCAGGGTAGGAGTTCCCCATGGGGTGCCACCAATGATGCTGAACACCCTCAACGTGCCACCTGGGCTCAGATCTGCCATCTCGGGGACAATCAGCATCAGACCAGCCTGGCTGCATCGGGTGCTGCCCGTGGGCTAAACAGCTCTGCTCCACACACAGCACACCTCGGGCTGGGAAATGGTCCACGGGTTCCAGCCTAAACCTTCTCTGAATGGACCAAACTCCAGAGACTCGGTGACGAGCGGGAGCGGGGTCAGGCCAGAGCACAGAGCCCTGTCCTGCAGGTTATTTAAAAATTCTGGAGAGGCAGCGAGGGCAGCGCTGGCGGCGAGAGACAGGAGAGACAGACAGGCTGGGAGCATCGCCCATCGTGCCACCATTTCCTCCAGCTGCCTCCCAGTGAGACCAGCGCCGCGGCACTTGCTCCTGCCAGCCAAAACAGCTGCATCTCTCTCCTTAAAAAAAAAAACAAAAAAAACCCCGTGAAGTCAAAGTCTCCCTGCAGACACAGTGCCCAGCCGACACAGAACTGACTATTTTGCTAACCCCTGCCTTGCAGCAAGTACTTTTTATGTCATGACACTGGATTCTGATGTGCAAAAGAGAATCGAATTTTTTTTTTTCCCTCTGCGTGCCCCACAGTTGTCAGAATCATTGCTGCTTTTTATTTTTTACATGCAGCAAATAGGAATAAAAAACTCTCCTGTTTCTCAAGCCAGGATGTCAATGAGCTATGAATAATGAAAAAAAAAATTTTCATGAATGGCGAAGACGCAGCAGAGAATTTTAACTAGTGAAGAGCTACAGCAGAAGGGACTGTGTTAGGATCATTACTGCTCCATAAAGCACCTCTTCCTGCTTGTCCTGTGCTCTGGACAGGGCTGGGCAGGACGCAGTGCCAGGGCACAGGGGGGGTCTGTGCCGTGCTGCCCACCCTCTGCCCTCCCTGCCCCACGTCTGCCCGCTCTCCTCTCCATCTCAGGGAACTGCCAGAGCTTCAGCCCCCTAAACGCCAGGTCATCCATCAAATCAGCGATTTACAAATGTAATAGTGGACTCTAGTAACATTTTTCAGTGGGTAAAATGCACTTCCCTCTCTCCTTCCAAAAATGTATAAACAGTTCATGCTCCAATTTTTGTAGCGTTGTATTAAATGTAGAGGGGGGGGCTATGCTCTTGCAGGAGAGGTGGACATTTGCTCACACACACATTTCTCATGTGTGACTTGGTTGTAGCTGGATGCAGCTTTTTCCTGACTGTTTTTTTTTTCAAACTACTGTAATATTAAAATCTTTCGTGCTGTTGGAAAAGGTTAATTTGTTTGTCTGAAGACAAACAACTGGCAATGCCTTAAGCTGTTGGCTGTTTCCTTTTTCTTGGTACCAGAAGCTTTTCCCCTCCTGCAACTTGCCCTGGAGCTTTACTCCCCGCTTCTTTAAACTGATCTCCAACATTATATTATTGATGAATAAAGGTCACCCCGTGAGGAAATGGCACATCTACTAGAAAACAATGTGCACTTTCTAAATTTGAACCGAGTCGTTTCCGTTCTTTGATTTAAGTTTAGTTACTTCCTGTGGTTTCTTGTCCTACGCCGCTGCTGAATCTTTGGATCCCCTCCAGGATAAATTGCACTCTTTCAATGAAATTAGAAACTGCGGCGGGGGATGGCTTCGCTGGTACGGCCAGTGAACAGCCCTTCAGCTAAATATTAGCCCACTTAGTGTTTTGATGAAGAGTGCCTAATTACCTGTGCGAGGTGACATGTCAAGCCTGAGCCATGTGTGTCCCCTCCGCGTCCTCTCCCACCCTGGTTTGTGACCAGACAAGCTGCTGGGCAAGAACTTCCAGCTCCTGTAGCCTCTGAAACCAGCAGCTCCTGCTGGAGACGGGGGGATCCTTCCCCCCCGAAGCCGAGCCACCTTCCCATGGGCAGGCTCGGGGTCAGCAGGGACAAGCTCTCAGCCCCACAGCATCCTTGTGCCAGGCCAACGCTCCCACCAGCCACAATTTGACATCAGGGTTTTAGGGATCAGAGCCAACTGGGGAAAACCCCCAGGGGGATCCTTCCCCCCCGAAGCCGAGCCACCTTCCCATGGGCAGGCTCGGGGTCAGCAGGGACAAGCTCTCAGCCCCACAGCATCCTTGTGCCAGGCCAACGCTCCCGCCAGCCACAATTTGATATCAGGGTTTTTAGGGATTAGAGTCAACTGGGGAAGACCCCCGAACCTTAGATAAGTCGTTTCAGGCAGTTTGCTGACGAAAATACACGCGAATATACACCAGTAACCCTACAATGTGCTTTCCCTCAGTCAAAATGATGGTTGGGCACTTCAGGAGCCCGCAGTAGTGGTAGCCCTCCCAGGACCTGGGGAGCTGTGTACGGCCAAGGTTAGGGAGAGGAGCACAGTAGCAAAGGCAGAGTGATGCACTTATAGCAGGGCAAGAGCTCTGACTCCCTCACGCACAATTTTGCCTTGTAAGACCTTCTGTGCAATAACCAGCCTGAGTAGAGAGCCCTGTTTGGGCTGGGGTTGCAGGGTATCAATAACGGTGCGCTCTTTCTCTCCCCCTGCCCCTGTTCCTTCTCCTTTCCTTCCCCCAGGATACTTAAGACCAGATTTTTCACCAGTCGTCGGACTGCTGTATCCATGGAGCCCCGGATTCCCCACAACATCACCGTTGTCCCCAACTCTGTGATGGTCCAGCCCTTGCTGGACAGTCGGATCCCCTATGGGCGGCTGCAGCACCCGCTCACCATCCTGCCCATCGACCAGATGAAGACAACCCACATCGAGAACGACTACACCGACAACCCCACCGCTTCCCAGCTGGCAGCCCAGAAGCGTCCCCGAGCCCCCCACGAACTGGTCTTGACCAACCAGCACCTGCAGCGGTGCGAGCAGGATGTCACCCACCCCTGGATTTCCTTCAGCGGGCGCCCCAGCTCCATCAGCAGCAGCAGCAGCACATCCTCAGACCAAAGGCTCCTGGACCACATGGCCCCGGCGCCCGTGGCGGAGCAGTCCTCCCCCAGAGCCGTCCGCATCCAGCCCAAGGTGATTAACTGCAAACCCCTGGACCTGAAGGGCCCCTTGTCTCAGGAACTGGACAAGCACTTTCTGCTGTGCGAAGCCTGTGGGAAATGCAAGTGCAAGGAGTGCGCGCTGCCCCGGACTCTGCCGTCCTGCTGGGTGTGCAACCAAGAGTGCCTCTGCTCGGCGCAGAACCTGGTCAACTACTCCACCTGCATGTGTCTGGTCAAGGGCGTCTTCTACCACTGCACCAACGAGGACGACGAGGGCACGTGCGCCGACCACCCCTGCTCCTGCTCCCACTCCAACTGCTGCGCCCGCTGGTCCTTCATGAGCGCCCTGTCCCTGGTGCTCCCCTGCCTGCTCTGCTACCTGCCAGCCACCGGCTGCGTCAAGCTCTCCCAGAGATGCTACGACCAAGTCAGCCGGCCCGGATGCAGATGCAAAAACACAAACAGTGTCATTTGCAAAGCGCTGCCGGAGAGCAAAGGGAACAGGCCAGAAAAGCCCTTTTGATAGCTTGGGAGGACGGGGAGTGGGAGGACGCCCCACGGAAGAGTTGGGGGTGGCGTTGGCTCTTTTTAATAACCTGTGTTCTGAGGATGACGTTAGCCTTTTGCCTTCGGAGAAAGCAGAAGCAACTGTTTCCACAAACTGAAGCACTTTGGGTTATTCAGGGTTTTGGAACTGGTCAGAATTTAAATAGTCGGGGCCAAAGGAGGAATCTTAATAATGTAGAGTGAAGGCTGAAAAACCTATGTGTGTATCACGAAGTACAGCTGCTTAAAAACTCCCGGGTCGGAGGGACGGACGGCTGCTCCCCACGCCTGCCCACCACAGCCACCACGGACTGCTGGCTCGGCCACGCAAGCCATAGCCCTTCCCTTCTGCTCTGCTCCCAGCACCTGCCGAGGGTGAGGGGTTCTCTCCCTCCTTCCCACCCACACCCCGGCAGAAGGGCCAGTTGCACACAAAGTACCCGTTTCTCAAAAGCTTTCTGTGTCCCTCAAAGATTTTGAGCCAGAAGTAAAGAGGCAGTTCGCTCGCTCAAGGGTCTCTCAACATGTAGACACGTGGCTTTCTTCGAACCCTCCTGGCCACCGTTGATTTGGACCCTCTTTTTTCAAAGCAAGGTGGTGGCAGGGCTGCTCCCTCCGCGGGAGGACCAGGGGCAGGATGTGTTCAGTTGGTTGTGTCAACACCCTGCCGTTCTGCCCGCCAGCTGATCTGTAGCATCAGGTTTCTCTCAATGGAATATTAATTTTACATCAACGGCGCAGACCCGCTCCAGAAGGATGTTGGTCGAATCCCGTTCCCCCAGCGCTCCCGCTTGCTCCCCCGGTGCTGGAGCAAAGGGGATCTTAAGTTCCACCAAGAGAAGACGTTCAGTGTTTGCTTCTCTAAACCTCTCAAGCTCTGTTAAGAAGTCACAAAAACCTAAGCGTAGGACACACATAGGTGTATTTTTATAGGGATATCAACCCAGTACCTCCTCTCCTGGAACAAGCTCTTCTTTGCTCATTAAATATTAAGATTTTTTTTTTGTCTTGGGGAAGAATGGCATTCACTTGAAGTACAGCCCATTCCCCCATCTCTATTGCTGCTGTTTGACTTTAGCCTCCTCTGTACAAAAGTGTGTCTTTTTAAATGTAGAGAAAATGCTTTTAATGTTTATTTTAGTATTAACAAATGCTAGGGAAAGCCAGGGGAGGGAAGAGAGCGTATTTAAGAAGTTTGCCCATGGTTTTCAGTGAGTGAGTACCATTGGCTTCGTCCGTGCACTCATCCTCGGGCCGGTGCTGCGTTCCCTTCGGATGCAGCAACCCCTTTCTCTTGACAACTACAAGGTGCTAAAGAAAAATCTTTGTCCAAACATGCAACACTGTAATAAGCAGGTAGGTACTTGTTGCATGCAGAAAACTGATCTAGTCTCTCTATTTTTATTTTTTTTTTGTTTAATTAGAGGAAATTTCCTCAGTAAATGCACAGCAGTGACAGTGAAATGTCATCTCTAATTAGATAAGCAATAGGCAGAGCTCATGTAGCATTTCCAGGAATCCCATTTGCTCGGTTGCAATACAGCTGCTGCGGAGGGGTTGGCAGGAGCGTCCTGATGGCAGCTCTGGTGTCTTTTGTTTTAAAGAGTTCATTTAACCTGGATGACTTGGGGTTTAGTTAAGCTTAATTGTAGATATTTATTGAATGAGGAATTTAAAAAAAAAAAAAAACAAAACAAAAAGTTTATAACACTTGCTAGCTTGTGTCTGATAAACCATAGGAAAAGTGTTGCTGTGTCTGTCACCAGATACCAATTCCTATAGTTTATCCTCGTGTCGATCGTATGGGGACACCAGAAAGAAGGAGGCAGGTGGGGATCCAGAGCTGTAAATATTACCTTGCACAAATGAGAGGGGAAAGGGTAAAAGGAAAACCAACCCCAAACTAGCTGAGCTGTTGGTTGAATGTATAAGGTATTGTATTTAATAAGAGAAATCACTTTCCTAAGATGCAAACAGGCTAGAAAAATGCAGCAGGAGAGGCATTTACCTGCTGCCCTCCTCTGTTGGGACCATAAAGATCCGAACAGCCTCCACCTATAGTTGTTTTGCTTTTTTGACCCTCTGTCCTTGGCTGTTCCTGGGGGATTTGTGCTGAAAAACTGCAACAAGCGAAGCCCATGGTTTAGGTGCATGGTCCTTGCAAGCAAATGCAACGCTGGAGTGGTCGCCACTGTGCCAATCTACACTCATGTATATACACCCAGCAACCCCCTATGGATTTCCTTTCCTTGTACATAGTTGTAAACTATTTCTCTGTCGGTTTCTTTTAATATATAAACCCTGCTATGGTGTAAGCCGATCCCACGCTGGAAGGCTGTGAAGCGTTAGTGGATGTGTTAGAGCAGTGGCAAATGTAGCAGAGCGACCCTCCCTCTCCTCCTCAGCCTCCAGACCCTGCTCCATCCCCTCCCGGCCCAAGGCACGGCAGGAAAGTCCCCGAGCTCTTTGCAGGGGGCTCAGAAAGGCTCAGGGTGGCCAAAGCGGGGGCTCTGCTGGCCACACTGTGCCACGGGGCTGGGGGAGGGTACGTCTCCGGTCAATAATGTCTTTATCTCCCTTTTTCCCCATCCCAGCACCCCCGTTCCCCATCCCTTTTTACGGTACTTGGGTCTCCTGCCGCCCCTCAGACGTGCCATGGGCACGGTGCCGTGTAACCCCAGCCCCGGCGAGGGCAGGGAGGTGGCAGCTCTGGGCCACCCGCCTGCAGGTCATGTCCCCCCTTGCAAACTGATGAACGGCTGCTAATTAGCACAGGGAGGTGTTCTCTCCTACCGTGTCAACCACGAAGGCGAGGGGGGACATGAGGGCAGGTCCCCCGGGACCAGCGCTGTGCCACCACAGAGCAGCTCTGGAGGAGGAGGACGGCGGGGCAATTAGGCTTCACCACCCTCAACTGCTAATTGCTTGGACGGTTCGTTGCCGGGTACTGTCCTCTGCCCACACACAGAAGCCCAGAGAGCAAGAAGGGGTGACTTCACAACACGTTGGCAGTGCCACACCATGTTCCTGGCTGGAGAAGCATCACCAGAGTGGCTCCAACAGCCAAATTAACCATCACAGCACCCCGTGTCCCAGTGCCCACCGGGCACAAGGACCACCTCCTAAATCCACACTGTTGCTCCCCGGGCACCGGCTCCCCCTCGCCCTTCACAGCACGGGGTGTTCTTCCTCCCCTCCCACCCTGATAAAGGTTTCCCCCTTCTCCTGTTGGCACCCCACCACATACACACCCTGAAAAGTTACCACAGAAGGTTTTCTTTGTATAGAATATTTATTTTGAAGCTCTATTTTAATAGTATTTATTTTAGAAAGTCTACTATTGTAAGAGTTCTTCTGTTTGTGAAGAAAAACAAGTACTGATGAATGTACTGATCTAGAAATTATATATATATAAATATATATTGTTAAATATATAAATGGCTGTTGTGGTTTTTAAAAAAAAAAATCCCAAAGAATGTTTATAGCAATTATTCTAAAAATACAAGCAGAGAGTAGCCCAAAATCAGTTATTTGATACTACACACAGCAGGAGCGACAGAGGGAGCAGAGACCCGGGTGAGAGAACTTGTAATTCAGACAGTGAACTGGCCTTGGGGACACCGGTGTGGGGGTGTGCAGACACCCCCCACCCAAAGGGGGACCACAGCCCCCGATATGCCCCAGTGATCATTGAGATCCACTGACTCCACGTGGGAAAGCCATGGCCAGGACAGAGCTTCCCAGGGGAAGGGGCATCCCCGAGTCCCCCACTCCGCAGCGAGGGGAGCCCCACTGCCCCCAGGCACCCCAAAGGCACCCAGCCCCTCGCCAGGATGCTCTCCAGCCCCATTTTACTCCATCTGAGGACCTCGGGGTGATGCTGGGGGTGTTCTGCCCCATGGCCTGGCTTGTCAGGACCCACATCGTTTAAATATCCCCCAAGTCACCTGCAGCCTCGGGGAGAACATCCCGCTGTCTCCACTTGTAGGAGCAGCTCTCTCCTTCCCTCCGCCTCTAAACCACACCAGCGAGACCTGCACTGACATCAGGCTGCTGCTTCCACGGGGCTGGAGCTCAACTTGTACTACAAAACCGAGGCTGGAGATTAAAAGAACCCCCAAAGCCCGTGGTACCCTCAGCACAGAGGGATTTTGCTGAAGGGCACACCCCACAGAGCCTCCCTCGACATTTCAGACCTGCTCCCTGCTGTCGTGCTTCTCATTTCTAGCAGAGCCCGAGCTGTTTGTACACCAGGCACTTGGGGAGGGGGTCTGCTCACACCAACGACAGGGCTGGACGGAGAGGAAAAGGCCAGGAGGGCTCTACCTTCCCTCTGCCACCTCATGCTCTCACCCAAACGTTCATAAAACCAGAAGTCCACGGCCTCAGGCAGCTGTAATTTCCTAATTTATGAGTCTCCAGGACAGGACAGAGCCCGAGCTGTTTGTACACCAGGCACTTGGGGAGGGGGTCTGCTCACACCAACGACAGGGCTGGACGGAGAGGAAAAGGCCAGGAGGGCTCTACCTTCCCTCTGCCACCTCATGCTCTCACCCAAACGTTCATAAAACCAGAAGTCCACGGCCTCAGGCAGCTGTAATTTCCTAATTTATGAGTCTCCAGGACAGGAGGGGAGCTCTCAGCCCACCCAATGCTCTGTGGTGGTCTCCATCCCTTCCATCGCCCACCCACTCCTGCCACCCCCGGGCACCCACAATTAGGGGTATCTCTGCTCACAGGGGACAGATTTCCCCAAATAATTCAAATCTCTTCCCACACTGACTGGCACACAGTGCCCTGCCTCCCCCCACCCCGGGCTGCTGCCTCCCGCCTCACCAGCATCACGTTAGGCTGCTAAAAATAAATTATCCAGGTTATTTTTCACCGTTCCTGTTATTTATTTGCACGCGCTCCGGAGCTATGACTCATGAGAAGACATGCCGTGTTTGGTGTCACCCGCAAAGGTAACCCCAGTGCTTCACCTGGCCTCAAATAACGGTATCGAAACAGCAGCGTTGAGATAGTCACTGGATCAGCTCAGGAGACAATAACTCCACGGCACACGTCATGGCAGCTGACGCCCAAAAATATGCAACAAGGAAGAGATGCTGAATTTGTTGTGCTGGTGGTGGGGATTTTTTTTTTTTTTTCTTTTTTTTTTTTTAACAAACAGACTGAGCCAGGATGTATAAATTTAAATCTGAGTTTGGCAACACTGACTGATGTCTTGCACATACAGCATTAAAAATATCAACTCATCGTTCACGTCTCTCTGCTGGAAGCGAACCAGAGCACTCTTGCTGATATGACTAGGAGATGTTAAAGTAGTATTTTTTCAATCAGAATCATCACCTATTTTAAAATCTTTTTTTTCCACACCATTTTAATAATTGACCATTGAAGGAAAGCAATTCCAAAGCCACGAGCACAGGTTATAAGGTGGCCAAGACAGATACAGAACTAGAAGAATAACAGGCTTCCCAGCTCCCTCCTGGCTCCAAAGCAACCACAGCTCTCGCAGGTCAGACCAGAAAAGGAATTTCTAGTGAATCAAAGCATCCAAAATACCCATTAAGCAACGCGTTAATTCTAAGCAAATGGACTGAAACCTATAGAAATGAGATAAGAAGCTAATTTCAAAATTTTCTTTACGACTCTTTTGCTAAAATATATACTTAATAAACCTGTTGAGATTTTTCCAAAGGTTTAAAAAAAAAAAAAAAAGCCTCCCAGCCATGGTGGGGTGTGAGATGTGTCAGCATTGCCAGCAGCAGGAAGAGGGGACGGGGAGAGCAAACGAGCAACATTGGGCAAAAGTCGCATCCATCCTCGAAGGCAAACATTGGGATTATGTGGCTTCGCACCAAAGACTAAATAAAGCCCTGAAGATGGGGCTTTTCAGTCCCTGGCAGCTCAGAGATGGCTTTTTTTTTTTTTGGCCGGGGAGCAGGATGCATTTTTCTATGGTGAGATGCCTCTGCAAGAGCAAGGGGAACAATAGCCATGGCAGGATCCAGGAAAAAGCAGGAATTGCAGTGGGCATCGGCTGGAAAACCGGGGCTCAGGCGGCGTGGGGCTCGCTCAGCACCCTGCCATGGGGGACCCACAGGATCCAGCCCCCCCAGGCCACGTGCCCAGCACCACTCACCCTCAGCCCCCGGAGCAGGACAGACCCCAGCCCCGACGTGCAGCTCACCGGGGGCCAACCCACCCAAGCTTCTCCAATAAGGGATTTTTATATATTTTTTTAATTCTTTGCAATTATACCAAGTTCTTCCCACCACGTGCACAGATGCCTGCAGGTCTCCAGATACACACATGGAGCCAGAGGGGGGTTACTCGGTGCCATTGCCCTCAGTGAGCATCTCTGCTCTGTTTACAGGGACATTAGATAAAAATTAGGTAAGGGATTCAAGGTCTAGTCTGTCCTTTAAAAAAAAAAAAAAAATATTAATAGGCAGCAGATCCCCATCCCTGATCATGCTGCTGGCACAGGAGCTTCTCACTCATTTCTTGAATTTCCAGGTGTGATGCTGGGGCAAACATGGCCGGCAGGAGCCCGGCTGTGGGACAGGAGCTGTGCTGCTCTCACATGGGTACCAGCTCCCACAGCCCTTTTTTCCCAGTAATTAATCGTTTCTATCACTGAGATTAGACACCGGTGATGTGTGAAGGGGCACGACGGCAGCTTTGGCAGGAGGGAGAGCCCTGTGCCCTGGCTCCTCACAGGGATCCACAGACCAGCACAGGGCACCCACAGATGAAGTTTGGCCTTTTGTGAGGGGCAGACAAATGGCCGGGATAAAGATAAATTGCCTTTGCATTTTGTTTGACTTCCTAATGAGGATAACCTCCTGTGTGAGACGGTGAGTCACCGGGCTGCCCGCTCCCACCCACCCCCAGCGCCGTAAAACTTGAAGGGATCTCCTCAAAGAGCTGAGAACAACCACGACCCTTCCAAGGGCACCTGCTCTCCCCCACAAAGCCAGGGCTTCCTTTTCAGGGAAGTTACGAGATGGCCATAAAGGTCAAGGCAAAGCCTTCCAGCAGGGAAATGTGGGTCTCACCCCCCCTCTTGCACCCCAGACTAGTTTGGTGTGAGGGGCATGGAGCCACCCGCACCCCTCAAAAGACCCCGGGGACCCGAGTGGGACCCTGGGTGCTGGGTTTGGAGGCAGAAGAGGGGTGAAGGGGGATGACAGAAGCTGCCTGGGCCACCAGAACCCATCGTAGCCCTGGGGAAAGCAGCCCTGGGCACCCAAGCTGGACACACTGAGGCTTCTGCTGCTTCCTCGGGGGTTGTTATCACAAAAAATAACCAGCAAGCAGAGAAACAGCAAAGGCATAACCAGAGGAGATATTCTTCATTATGGATATATTTTTAAACAGATTTTTAAAAACCCACCAGGGTTTCCCTGGTGTCAAGAGAGCTGTATCTATTTCACACGGGCTCAGCAGTCACCCAGCAGCTGAAGGATGGCTCAGGACTCAGTTCCTCCCACCCAGTGATCCCCGGAAAACAGCAAAGGAGGTAGCACGGAGTTTCTGAACCAAACCACCAGGATTTCCAGTCTCTAAGGTTTCTATTTGCTTCTGCCAGACCATTGTCCCACCAGCCCATGCAGGGAGGAGGGCAGCATCCCTGGGGACAGCCCCCGGATCCCCTGCTCAGCTGGGGTCCTCAAACCCAACAGGGTTTATCCTCCCAAGCACAAAGGCCCAATTTCTCAGCAGTCAGTATGAAATAATTTAGTTTTCCATATACCTAAAACCGAGGGGAGACCGTGCCGGGTGCTCCCCTCTTGCTCTGCAGCACTGCAGCTTTCATTGACATTTTTCTCCCCTTACGACAGGGGAATAAATAGAAATTTATGCATGGAGAAATTCTTATGAATAAATCATAAAACCAAGTTCCGCGCAATGCCAGGTATGTTTGTGATTATGCGATGCTGTTATGCAACTGGGTTTTCCTAATCAGAAACACGATATTCTGGGAGCAGGAAACTGGGACGTTCTGCACCACGTCCCCTCGCTCCAATTACCGCTCCCGAGCGGCAAAATCCTCCACCAGGAAACGTCCTGCTCCGAGCTGGGAAGGAAACAGTTCGTGTTGCCTCTTCAGCAGAGCCCAAAGACATGGTAAAGCACAAATATATGAATAAAAAAAATATCCATTATTGTTGACACAGTATTTAATTGTTTTTCACGAAGAGGTGAGTTGTCAGCACAGATTCTCCACTTCAGACCCCACAGGGGACTATGGTACCAGGGACTAAAGTGTCCAGGGCTCCACCAAACCCAAGTTCTTGTCATCTCTCATGTTCAAGGATGAGGAATGATGATTCTGATTTCACCAGCTGCCCCCTCACACTGCAAAGAGCTCCAAGGCCAGCATGAACCAGCGCTCCTGAGAGTCCTGTAAATAATCCTTATAAAGCCAACCACCAAATTTATTTTTTCCCTTTGCATGGGTGTCTGTACCCACTGCTTGGAACCCCCCAGCCATATTTCAGAGGGACTGAAGCACAGCAAAGCTCTTGTACCCAGCCGGGAGCTCCTGGGAACTAGGGACAGGACAAACCCCAGTTCACCAGCACAGATCTGCCTAAAACTCTGACAAAATCCCCTGGAGAGGTCCCTGCCACCCACAGCATCCCTCCCTACCGGAGCCAGGGGAGCATCAGGACACGGCATCCACGTTCTCTCAGCCAGGAGAGAGTTTTGGCCACACAGTTTCTGAGCGAATAGAACATGGGGATGTAAAATAAGGCCAGAGAGTGCTCACTGAGTCCAGAGATAAAAAAAAAAAAAAAAAAAAAACAACCCCGCAATTGGAAAGACCC
>NW_015090893.1:18574765-18591009 GCF_001431845.1 Calidris pugnax | reverse complement strand
TCTAGGCTGTCCTTTAAAAAAAAAAAAAAAATATTAATAGGCAGCAGATCCCCATCCCTGATCATGCTGCTGGCACAGGAGCTTCTCACTCATTTCTTGAATTTCCAGGCGTGATGCTGGGGCAAACATGGCCGGCAGGAGCCCGGCTGTGGGACAGGAGCTGTGCTGCTCTCACATGGGTACCAGCTCCCACAGCCCTTTTTTCCCAGTAATTAATCGTTTCTATCACTGAGATTAGACACCGGTGATGTGTGAAGGGGCACGACGGCAGCTTTGGCAGGAGGGAGAGCCCTGTGCCCTGGCTCCTTGTGGGGATCTACAGACCAGCACAGGGCACCCACGGATGAGGTTTGGCCTTTTGTGAGGGGCAGACAAATGGCCGGGATAAAGATAAATTGCCTTTGCATTTTGTTTGACTTCCTAATGAGGATAACCTCCTGTGTGAGACGGTGAGTCACCGGGCTGCCCGCTCCCACCCACCCCCAGCGCCGTAAAACTTGAAGGGATCTCCTCAAAGAGCTGAGAACAACCACGACCCTTCCAAGGGCACCTGCTCTCCCCCACAAAGCCAGGGCTTCCTTTTCAGGGAAGTTACGAGATGGCCATAAAGGTCAAGGCAAAGCCTTCCAGCAGGGAAATGTGGGTCTCACCCCCCCTCTTGCACCCCAGACTAGTTTGGTGTGAGGGGCATGGAGCCACCCGCACCCCTCAAAAGACCCCGGGGACCCGAGTGGGACCCTGGGTGCTGGGTTTGGAGGCAGAAGAGGGGTGAAGGGGGATGACAGAAGCTGCCTGGGCCACCAGAACCCATCGTAGCCCTGGGGAAAGCAGCCCTGGGCACCCAAGCTGGACACACTGAGGCTTCTGCTGCTTCCTCGGGGGTTGTTATCACAAAAAATAACCAGCAAGCAGAGAAACAGCAAAGGCATAACCAGAGGAGATATTCTTCATTATGGATATATTTTTAAACAGATTTTTAAAAACCCACCAGGGTTTCCCTGGTGTCAAGAGAGCTGTATCTATTTCACACGGGCTCAGCAGTCACCCAGCAGCTGAAGGATGGCTCAGGACTCAGTTCCTCCCACCCAGTGATCCCCGGAAAACAGCAAAGGAGGTAGCACGGAGTTTCTGAACCAAACCACCAGGATTTCCAGTCTCTAAGGTTTCTATTTGCTTCTGCCAGACCATTGTCCCACCAGCCCATGCAGGGAGGAGGGCAGCATCCCTGGGGACAGCCCCCGGATCCCCTGCTCAGCTGGGGTCCTCAAACCCAACAGGGTTTATCCTCCCAAGCACAAAGGCCCAATTTCTCAGCAGTCAGTATGAAATAATTTACTTTTCCATATACCTAAAACCGAGGGGAGATTGGGCCGGGTGCTCCCCTCTTGCTCTGCAGCACTGCAGCTTTCATTGACATTTTTCTCCCCTTACGACAGGGGAATAAATAGAAATTTATGCATGGAGAAATTCTTATGAATAAATCATAAAACCAAGTTCCGCGCGATGCCAGGTATGTTTGTGATTATGCGATGCTGTTATGCAACTGGGTTTTCCTAATCAGAAACACGATATTCTGGGAGCAGGAAACTGGGACGTTCTGCACCACGTCCCCTCGCTCCAATTACCGCTCCCGAGCGGCAAAATCCTCCACCAGGAAACGTCCTGCTCCGAGCTGGGAAGGAAACAGTTCGTGTTGCCTCTTCAGCAGAGCCCAAAGACATGGTAAAGCACAAATATATGAATAAAAAAAATATCCATTATTGTTGACACAGTATTTAATTGTTTTTCACGAAGAGGTGAGTTGTCAGCACAGATTCTCCACTTCAGACCCCACAGGGGACTATGGTACCAGGGACTAAAGTGTCCAGGGCTCCACCAAACCCAAGTTCTTGTCATCTCTCATGTTCAAGGATGAGGAATGATGATTCTGATTTCACCAGCTGCCCCCTCACACTGCAAAGAGCTCCAAGGCCAGCATGAACCAGCGCTCCTGAGAGTCCTGTAAATAATCCTTATAAAGCCAACCACCAAATTTATTTTTTCCCTTTGCATGGGTGTCTGTACCCACTGCTTGGAACCCCCCAGCCATATTTCAGAGGGACTGAAGCACAGCAAAGCTCTTGTACCCAGCCGGGAGCTCCTGGGAACTAGGGACAGGACAAACCCCAGTTCACCAGCACAGATCTGCCTAAAACTCTGACAAAATCCCCTGGAGAGGTCCCTGCCACCCACAGCATCCCTCCCTACCGGAGCCAGGGGAGCATCAGGACACGGCATCCACGTTCTCTCAGCCAGGAGAGAGTTTTGGCCACACAGTTTCTGAGCGAATAGAACATGGGGATGTAAAATAAGGCCAGAGAGTGCTCACTGAGTCCAGAGATAAAAAAAAAAAAAAAAAAAAACCAACCCTGAATTGGAAAGACCCCATGCTGCTGGGAAGTGATGGGCTTTTCTGCCAGCCCCAAAGGATTGAGTGGAAAATGGGGGTTAGGACTCCAGCAAGGCAGCAATATATCTTTAACGATCCCTCGGCCGGCTCCTTTTCAGGGTTAGCCCGGCTAAAACGCTGTAAACTGCAAAGGAAACCCAGAATGACAAACAATTGTAGGAACCTAAAAAACCAAGTTCCTCTGGATTTCATGGGAAGTGCGATTTTAAATTCTCCGACCTGTCTGTCTGAGGGGAAGTGGGCAATAAATAGCAGCCTGGTTGTTATCAAGAGGATGTGAGCTATTTATAAAAAATTCTTGGGCTTTTTGAACTCTGTTTAAAGAGGCAATATCCTTCACTTGGGTAATTGGGGGACTAAAATGCTAAAGCAAACAAGATTACTCAGCCACCTTGGGAAAGTTTAGTGCTTACTTGTGTGTTTCTGAAATTTCGAGCGTATTTAAACAGCTGCGCTGTTATTGTCCCCAAATCCAGAGGGGAGCAGGAAAAAGGTCTTTCAGCCCTCTGGGGACACGGGGACGCACCCAGAGCCCGGAGCTGCTCCCAGTGACCAGGTCTGAGCACCACAGGCTGCAGACAGCTACGATGCTTAATTAACTAATATCTTACATCATCTGAAAAGGGACTTCCACGTGCTCTACAACACGCTGGCTCCTCAGCTGGATTAAATGATCTCTGAGGCAAAGTGGGGGCATCAAGTCCTGTGATAGCAGAAGAGGGGGAGGCTTTGGTGGGAGGGCAGGGAAAAATGGGCACCCACCTGAGGCAGGATGCACCCGACAACACGAACATCCACACAAAGTGATAAAGACCCCCTTTCTCAAGGGAAACTCACTCCATCCCTCTGACAAAATAACTGGTTTTAGATAAATTAGGAAACTTTGCCACCTCCCCATCCCAGAGCTGTACCCAGAAGTTTTTGGAGAGTGGGGCTGAGACCCCAGGGCACAGCCATCCTGGAGGGATGGGAGAACACCCAGGTGGCCTTGGCCACCGTGTCCTTACCCCCACTGAGCCACGTCAGTGACCAAGGAGCAGTAGATTTAGGGCTGTTCAACTGGGGGGCTCTGAGGACAAGCCTCTGAGCTGCTCCCCTCCGCGAGGTCCCCTCGGTGCAGAGCAGCGGCTGAGACACGCCAGGGAAACGTCCCTCCCGCTCCTTCCCACTGTCCCGGGACCCGCGTGTCAGGATGTGGCACCAAAAGGAGCCCTCAAGGGTTTCCACTGGCTGCTTTTTTTATTTTTCTGAGCGCAGCCGTCAGGCAGACAGCATTGCTCCTGTGTGGGAACCACACACAAAGTGTCCTGACAAAATGATGGCATCGTCTAAAATATACAAACACGCTCAAAAGAAGGAAAACCATGAAATTAAGGATAACAAACAACAAAGAGAAACTCATACACAGAATCTGTTAGTGTTTATGAGTCACTAAGGCCTTCCTGTCTCCTCTTATAAATTGTGGGAATCCGCTGTGGTCCATCCTCTCCTCGCAAACCACCGAGGTGCTATTTTCCTCACAGCCCCAGCGCCCGGGGCGGGGGGAGCCCGCTGCACAAATGAAAGATATATTTTTTTTTTTCCATTTTTTTTTTTTTTTCTTCAAAGTAGGAAACCAAATCTGAGGAGCAAATGCTGCGAGGCATGTAAACAGAGGCGACTGCAGAGGCCTTGGCGATGAGATCACCGAGCGCCTTGGCCCGGCGCTGTTTTCCGACAGCGAAGGGCTTAACAATGGAATGGATGGGAAATGCCAGGAAAAGTTAAAGAGCTTTGGACACGAGGGCTTTGCAAAAGCTCATTCTTCATCATTAACAAACAACTTCTCCCCATCCTCCTTCCTTTCTCCCTTTAGCAAATGAGGATGTTCTTTCTTTAATAGATTTTTTTTCTTTTACTCTTAGCATTTCTGACCTCTCCCAGTGTGCCTGTTCAGGACACCAACCCCTGCATCACACCTCCAGGTACCACAACCATCGCCCTGAGTTGTGCTCAGCCTTCAGAGCCCAGGTCTCCCCTCCAGGTCATTCATGGGTTTGCAGGACGGCGCAGGAAGACACAGCAGGAGCACCCCAGGAACTCCCCAAGAGCAAAGAACATCGCCCCTGGCGCAGGCAGAGCCTGTGCAAATGCTTCCCCTAATGCGAGAGAAGGATGTTCAGCCTGTGCTTCCCAGCTAAAACTGGAATACACAAACTAGAACCAGGAACAACAAGGGTTTTTTGGGTTTTTAATGTGAACGCCTCACACAACAGAGGCTCTCGGGTGGCTCCCAGAGAAGCCACCCAGCCTCATGCAAAGCAGGGCCAGCCTTGAATGGCTCATCCAAGCTGGGAGCAAAACAGTGGCTGGAGACGTTTACATAGTTGGGGACTTTTAGTATCAACTTTGTGTGCAAAGATTAAAAAAAAAATACAGAAAAGGATTGCAAGATGCTCTAAAACAGCATTTGATACTGAAAGGCAATACCCAGCCTTGGGGAGAATGGTACCTAACCCTATGGAGCACCTCAACACGACAGTGTCGAGCGCTGCTGAAAGCTCAAGGGAGGATAAATCTTGTGGTCTTACTGCCAAAATTCCCTCCTTGCCTTTTTCCTGGGGAAACATCACTGGCCACTGACCAGTTCCATAGTTTCTAGAGTTTTAATGGAAGGGCAGACCGGCGCAGGGCCCGTGGGTTGGGGGCTCTCAGCAGCACACCCTGCACTGAGATTCCTGTCCAGCTCACACCATTCCTTCTGACAGTTCTCAAAAGGGGTTTTCCTTTTCCCCCTGGATTTCTTGGCTTCCACACCACAAGCAATAGAAATGAAGTTATTATAATAACGATTACGCTACAACAAAAAGGCTGCCCCCAAAATTACAGACTGTGGAAGAAACAGGGGAGTTAAAAAACCCTGAAATGTCAACCATAAGTGTTATAATTTTATGGTTGCTCTCACTGGAGGACACGCTCCAGCAGCCCCTTTCATCACCAATAGCATCTCCCTGGCCAGAGGAGCCCGGAGCAGGGGCTTGGGGAGAGGCAGGGACCCTGCTGCTAACCCGGTTAAAAACACCACCAAAGAAAGATTTTGGTACTAACAGCACAGTGGGTTACGGAGTGGAACCAAACCAGGATTTTTACAGGTATTTTGTACCACTGCAAGTGGCTGCAGGGTGAGCAGAGCATCTCATGGGCACCAAACCCGCTGTGCTCAGAGCGAGGATGGGGCCCGATTCAGAAAGCTCTACCCTTTATGTCAAGAAAGTCTTTTTCACTCTTACACACACTATTAAAAAGCCTGTACCATGGCTCGAGGGCTCCGGGGTGGGCAGGAGTCACTGCAGGAGCAGCCTCAGCATCCGGCCCGGTGCCCGAGGGGAGCAGCCATGGACAGAGGTACGGCACGGAACCAGCAGCACCACTCCCAAATTTCAGCTCTATATTGACTGCCAGTTATTGGGAAGTATAACAGAAACCTCTCCATTCCCTGAGGAATGTTAAAGAGATAGTTCAAGTAAAACCAAAATCATGTAAGTTTTTTCAGCATCCACACAAGTTGTGATTTCTGGACTCTTGTAACGGGCTTGTCCATTCAACGTCAGGTTCTTTCAATGTAGGATCACTTGTATGGCAACTGAGCACAGAGCCAGGGAGCCCGATCCTGTGACCTTCTCCACAACCGAGATGGCCACCAAAGTGATCTGCACAAGCCACACCTGGCCAGGAGCAGCAGAGATGGGCAAGTGATGGGGCAGGGGCTCTCCTGCCTGGCACGAGCACCAGCCTCACCGCCAGCTCCTGGCACCTCCACCTGCTTTTAAACTGTGGGAACACAGCAATTCCCTTTTCTCCTCCTCAGCCTCAGCCAGAGGCTGCAGCTCCACTCGCACACAAAACCACCACCCTCCTCTTTTTCTAGTTTTTATTTGCTTTTGTCCTATTTCATACAAAAGTTGGTCACGTGTTCGCAAAGGTGCCGGGAAACTCGCCCACCCAAAAACACATCTCCTGCTTCCTCAGCCCGGGGGAGGATGGCATCGCCCCCACAACACAGACACGAGGGTGGCCTTGCAGGAGACCCTCGCTCCAGGCCTCCAGTTTGTGCTGTTTGCACCATTCCTGGGCCAGCCTGGAATCAAAGCCATGCCCGAAGGCACAGATTTATATATAACCCAGTGGAAAAAAAACCCCTGGTGTGTCCCCCCTGGGATCTGCTCAGGTCCCAGAGCCCCTCTCACACGTGGCATCAGGCACATCCCAGTTTCAGTACCTCCATAACACGGAGCATGTGGTGGGCACTGGGAAAGGCAGGGCTGACACAGAGCATGAATAAAACAATAGGTACCACTCACCGCCCCGAGGGCTTCCCCATACCGGGACTTCGTTTCCCTGAAAAACAAAGAACAATTCCCTGCATCGTGTATTGATGGGTCTTGGGTTTGGTCCCCAGTACAAACACACACACACACACAATTTTTTTTCTTTTACATTTTTGCGTGATGACTTGCATGACAAGCCTAATAAAAGCCTAGACAAATAACCCAAAACACACAAAAATGTAATACTGTTTCATATTAACTTCCAAAGCACTTCACTGGCTGTAGGAAGAAGCGGCATTAAAACATCAGAACAAAAAAATAAACCATGTATGAAAAATATATATGTAAAAAAAGCCCACTTAGAAATCGTTGACTGTTATGGAGTTGACAATGAGAAAACATGTCATGGTGGGCAGAGCTGCTCTTGGGGCACCGTTGTGCAGAGGTGACTGATCTGGAAACAGACTCGGGCAGCTATACAGAACAAGAAAACCCACTTGCTCATCCATCAAGAGCTCTGTTGCACCCAGGGCCCCCCTTTGGGTGAGGCTTTGTGGGTTTTGGGCCATGGCGGGAAGGTCAGGCTACAGAACCGGGGCAGGTCCCAGGGTGGGAGATGCTCCAAGGAGGACATGTGGATGGAAGAGCCTCGTGGGTCTTGGCACAGCCCCACCAACACCCTGCCAGTGTGAAAGGGTGGAAAAGCCTGGAGAAAGCCTCTCCAAGAGCCTGTGCTGGGTTTGGTGGGAAACACACTCAGTGTGGACGTGTGGGGAAGGATAACATGGCACCAGCCAGGGCTGCTCCATGTGGGACCCATCGGACACTGCAGCTTCAGCCCCAGCCAGCTCAGCTGATCTGAGATCTGCCCCTGCCTTCAGAGCCCCAGGGCATCACCCCACTCCTTGCAGCAGCAGGAGAAACAGCTAGGAAGACACCAGAGCAGCAGCGTGGCCCAGGGGGGCAGGAGCGACCCCCATCCCCGACCTGGGGACAGCCCCCATGGGAGAATAACCCCCATCCCACTGGGCAGAGCGGGGCTGCGGTGGATGGAAAGTCATCGGGTCTCAGCAGAGCAGAGAGGAGGTTCTGGAGAGGTTTTTCTTGGCAGGAGCCCATGGGGCTCTCGCTTCCTGCCCAGCAGGGGGGACACCCCCCCAGGGGACCCTGAGGCCAGAGCATCCCATTTCACGTCCTGCCTCCCGGCCTCGCTCAATTCCAGCCTGGCCAGCAAAGAACAGCCTCTACCCTCCTGCCAGATGGGCCTGCTGGCCAAAAACCCCAAAGAATATTAGAAAAAAACATCCCCAAACCCATCTATACTGTAACAGAACAAACAGACAACACGTGCACTTTAAGCCGGGATGTCTCTTCCCTTCACTCCCCAATACATTTATAATCTACCTGAGGGTCTTGTGAGCTTTTTTTGTCATCCAATGACCCTAATGGTTTGGGGAAACAGTAAAAATTTAAGAGTGTGATCCATATCTACATGAACTGCTCTGTATAGAAAAGGGGAAAGTTCTTCACGAAGCTGATAGTGGGCTGAAAACAACCTTTTCTGCCTCTGATTGTGCCAAGCAGCTGCAAGAAAGAAATACCAGCAGGAATGGAAAAATGTTTCCACTTATTTTCCTAGGCGACCTGCCATGGCAGAGCCCCCGGAGCGGGACGGGGGGCTCCTCGGCAGCCGGGGCTCCCCACAACCCCCCCTTCCCAGGGCTCTGCCCCCTTGCCTGGGTCAGGAGGGAAGCATTTTTGGCATCTTGCTGCAAAGGAGCCGGCCCCTCTCGCAGCCTGGCCAGCCCCACCACGGGCAACCTGAGTTGGGTGAGTGGAAACCGGCCCCCGCTTTGCAATGCAGAAACCAGTAGCTAAACTTTAAACCACTTCCTCTACCTCCTAACAATGCACAGAGGAATTTCCACAAATCCCAAGGCTGCCCTGACTTCCATTTCTAAACTTGGAAAAAGAAATACCAGGACATTCCTTTGTTGTTCCAACTCACTCGCTGTTTGATCTGGGTTTTTTTTTTTTCTCCAGCTGAGCCAATTAAAGAATCCCAATTTCCCCTGGAAAAAGAGGCATAAACCGGTAACAAACAATGCGTTCGCTTCTTTGATTTTTAACTAACTGTTTTCGAGTTGGATGAAAACCTGCCACCTCATTCTCGTCAGCATGGTTTAATGCTGAAATAGTGTTTTGGCCAGAGAGGAGGGAGTGAGAGAGGCATTTATCCTGCATTCCTACCCTCTGAAAGGAAAAGGCCTTGCGCTGCATTTATTGAACAGCCGCTACTTCCGATCACAGGAGCAGCTTGGAAGGTATTCACCCCCCAAAAAAATCACCCCAGCCCCCAACCAGTGCCTGGTGCAGCCCTCCAGTCCCACATCAGCTGCTGGGGCAGAAATTCCTTGACACTTACACCCACTCCTGGGAAACCTTTCGATTCTTTGCTTTTATTTTCAGGGTTTTCATCCTTTTGTCTCCCCATCCCACCTGCTGCCCACTCTGACCTACAAAGACTCTGTCAGTACAAATCACTGCGCTGAAAAACAAACCACGCACTCAGATGGGAGGCACTTGCCTTCAGTCTGCTCCAGGAGGTCATTAGAGAAGGTAAGGGAGTTTTTAGAAGCTCTGAGAATCAGGTCTGGGTGCCTCAGCTGAGCAGAGATGAACACCTTGACTTGCAGCAAGTCTAATTGCTAATCAGAAGCCCCACAACCAAAAATAATCCAAGCAACCACATAAACACAAATAAATGGCAAAGCTAGTAGGGTGACTCCTGCCTCAAGTGTAAGGAAACATCTATTCTTCTGCCAGGAAGAAAGAGAGACACAAACCTTGAACTTGAGGAGGAAGGACCGGGTTCCTGTTGTTCAGCTGGAGTAATTAATTGCATATGTATCAAGAGAGGCCAGAAGGGGAAACACGTGCTGTTCGTGGAAAGCCAGCACGGAGCCAGTGACACTGGCTGGCACTGGTGGGACAACCTCGGGGAGGAGGCGACTCCTCCATCACCTCGGCTGCAGCTCTGCCAGGAGGCTCCAGGGGCCCTGGTCCAGCAGTGCTGGTGGCTGAAGACCATCACCATGGCCTGAATCCAGCCCTGTGTGGCTGGATGGAGCCTCCAGGTACTGGCCCAGTGCAGGCAATGGACAGCCATGTCCTCAGCAGCCTGGAGCCCGAGGAGACCCAAGGAGAGATATGCTGTGGTGCAGCATCAAAGTGGTGTTGGGCATCATTAGTGAAATGTTCTCATGATATGACGGAGCTGAAGCTCAGACCTCTGTCTTTCTCTCTCTTTTTTTTTTTTCTAGTGGTATCTTATCATCCAAGAGCTCATTAGCCAGGAATTCCTCATGCTGTTTATTTTCCATTTGCCCATATGTTCCCCACAAACTCAGCCTAGTCTCTGTTTCAAGTTTATACTTAGAAGCAGTAATTGGACGGGATGAACAAAGGCACGAAGGAAGGCAACACAAGCACAAACAAACTTACCAGATGTTTTGGATTCCTGCATTTCCCCAAGAAGCAGGATCCTTAATGTTTTGATCATGTCATCGCAGCGCAGAGCTGTTGCAGTCCAGACTAGAACTGGCTCCTCTCTTCCGACTACTGGCCACAGAGACAGTCATTCAACTCACCACCAGTCACCCAGATCTGCTCTTACCCTGAGCAAAAGCAAAACCCAAACCCAGGACGTGCCTTTCCGGCATCGGTGTTTACAGCAGGATTATCCCAGGGATGGATTTGGCTTTAGACTTTGAAACAGGACAAAACGGAACTCCTCAGTTCACACAACCTGCTCCCAAGGTGGACCAAAAGCGCCGTGCTGAGCTGAGGGAGAGCCACAAGAACCAGTGCTGACCACAGAACTGAGCCCAGCAGTTCTGACCCCCCAGCCCAGCAAATTCCCCCAGCTCCTTTTCTAAATTCTCCTACCCACAGAAGGATGGCAGTGCTCGGGGAAGAGCTGCTGGCAGGACAGATGCTGACTGCCCAGCAGTTACCTGATGGGCACATGGCCATGTCCCTCCACATCCCCTGAGGTTTGGAAATGCTCTCATGAGCACCCATCAGCCCCCCAGCACTATTAATTGAACTGATGCCACCAAGAGATGCAGCTCCTGCTTCCACGGGGTGAGATGTCCCCCCATGCCCACCTGGGACAAGGTGCAAAGCCCCATAACCACACTGATTTCTTAGTGCCCCACGGCCCAGGCTGGAGGAACACAGGCTGGGGCATCATCCCCGTCCCCTCCCCAGCTTTGTCCCACTGCTCCCTCAGAGACACATCACCCACCCGAGTCCATCTGCATCAGGGATTTGCATCCTCAGAGACCGACACGGCTTTATGTTCAGAAGCAAAAGGAGCTGGTTGAGTTGTGTAGGTGTGAAGCCTTTTGTGCATTTTCTTCTTTCAATCCAAGACTGCTTCTTTCCTTTAAGTTTTATGCCAATTCAAAATCAATTTAAACTTCACCAGAACAAGACAGCATTAACCCTAAACGGGGCTTTGCACTAGTTAAATTAAAATGGTATATGTTTGCTTGTAGATAAGGCCTTGTTTTTCAATACAGCTATTGCAAAACACTCGGGACAACATCGAGATAGTCTACAGAACGGAAAGAATTAAAAAAAAAGGGATACTGGCAATTTTGCACGGCCCAAGAGCAGCAGACAAGAGCTGCTGGAGTGGGGAGATGGCATCTGCATTATGGTTAGCAGCCTTCTCTCCCATTCAGAGAGCAGCAGTGAAAACAGGCCGTAAGATTAATGAGAGGAAAAACTGTGACCGCAGCAAATGGAATGACTCATCCCTACTCGATGGTCTTGATTTCTAATCTGGAATAGTAATTTTCTGCTGGACCAGATTAAAAATATTTCTCCTCCCGCGGAGCCCGCAGCCCGTGGGGACCCAGCAGCCCACACCGGGAGCACCGGCCGCCACACGGGTTTAATGGTGAACAAATCCAGCCCCAAAATTACCCGAGCTCTGCCTCAGCAACGCACAGGAGAACGCAGGCTGGGGGCGAGAGAAAGAACCACACGACAGAGAAATCCCTCCTGTTCTAAGGAGCGACAGAGCCCTTCAAACACCCCCACTGCGGGCTGGCACAGATCGCCCGAATACACGAAATTAATTAAAGGGAGAACACTAAAAGCAGACTAAATACTGGAAATCGTGTACCAAAGCACAGCTCGCATCATGATCGGAAGGGGAACTTCCCAATTTGATTGCAGAGAGCAATTTACTTCAATTAGCAGGGACATAAACAGAGCACTTGCTTAATAGAAGTATTGCATCTCCAAAAAAGCCAGCCTTCTTAATCCCACCTCCCCTCCTGGCACTTGTGGAGCTTCCAAAGCCTGTTCCATGAGAGATGGGCTGAAATAACCCTCTGGTTATCAGTCAGTCCTGTCTCCTGCCCAAACACACCTCCAGCAGGAACATGGGCACATTCCCGTCAGGACATTTAAGCCACATCCCATGGCTTAAGGTCCCAGAGCCTTCCTCTGCCGTCGCCACCGCCTCCTCCTCCTCCTGGCGGAGCCCGGGAGCTCAGCTGGCCCAGGCTCTGCCCAACAGATGGATGAGGTCGTTCCCAGCAACTTTGGAAGTTTGGGCCCATAAAGTGGTTCTTCCTCCCTGTTCCCAGCTGGAGGGTTTGGGGCAGTAGATCCTGATTCTCTGGTAAAAGCCTTTTGACCAAACAACAACGCACTGGGACCAAAGGACAAGGGGCACGTGGTACCCAAAGCATCTCCTCCCCTCTGCCCTGCACCAGAGCCCAGCACCGGATTTATCCCAAGCACTTTGGAGCTGCTTTATGTCCTTCCAGCTGCACATTGAGACAGCAGTAAAATTCCTACAAGAATTTTATTTTTGCTCCAAACTAAAACCAGGGGGAGATGAGGGCACCCACAGCAACACCCTGCACAAACCATGGGGATTAAGCCCAAGCAGCTCATGCTGAAGCTCAGACACCAGGCTCTGCGTCCCACACCACAGGGAACCATTCCCTGGGGACTGTTTGACACCGAAACCCCCAGCCCTACCAAGCAGCAGCCCCTTTCAGAAGGGGCAGCCCCTTACCCGGGCACTCACTGCCCGCCTGATGAGCCACCCCAGCACCAGGAAACAGCCCCGAGACCTTTGCTTTTTGCCAAAACAGGAGCTGCTGGACAAGGCGGGGGGGACCATCCCACCTGGCTGTGCCAGCCCCTCTGATTCTCAGCCTGGGAACGGTGATGGCACCATTTACTTGAACCTGCTTCGCATTTCCCAGATAAAAGCACTCCCTTCTAACAGAAAAATCACTTCTGAAACATTTTGAGAAATGTTTTTGAGAAACAAGGCTCTCACTTGCCCTGGGCACTCACCAAGTCCTACAGCATCTGCTTTTCTCAACCCCGAGCCCCAAAGCCAAGCCCAGTTTGCCTCGATGAAGGTGTTCACAGAGAGAGCTGCCCCAAGCTATGAACCAGACATTCAGTGTCTCCGCGTCGGTGCTGTACTCACCTCCACCTGCTCAGCAGCCTCCATCCCCAGGACCTGGCCCATCACGTCCCACGGAGCCACCCAGACACCTGAAAATGAAGAATTAATGAAATCCCTGGCAGCATCCTTCAGCCCTTGGGAGCTGCAGCCACAGCTCTGCACTGGCAGCCTAAGCCAAGCACCAGCCAGTGCAAGATCCCACCCCTCATCTCTCTCCTCTGGCAACTAGAAGAAAATTTACCCTTCCAGGGTCCCCCACTGCCTGATCCTGAGACCAGGGCTGGGCTGAGGAGACACCAGTCCCAGCTATAGCACTGGGATGAAGAGCTCCCAGCCAAGCTCAGGAGAACCAACTCACCTCTGCACCAGCTAACTATCCCATCACCATTGCTGCAGTCACTGTCCTGGGCTTTATAGTTTAACCTACAGCTGTTTCAGTGGGTTTAATTTACTTTTTTTTTTTAGGGGGAGGGTTTAAACCATCATCACTGCAAAGCCAAGCTCTGTGTTAATCTTTACATCATTGGCTGCACCTGCAGACCTCAGCCAACCTTTAGATTTGCTGGGCATGGGGGGGGTGGGGTTTTGGGGTTGTTTTGTTTTCTGAGGGGCATTTTGCAAAGTCAGAGTTAGGTCTTTGGGTAGAGATAAGTTAATGTGTTTCTGCTGCCCTGCTCCTGAGGTGTGGGGGGCTCCCACCAGTTGCTCCCACCAGCCCCTTCAAGAGCTTCGTCCCCAGCTCCCGAGCAGAGAGATAAGTGCCAACAACCCTCCACGTAGGATTTTATGCTGGTCCCACTTACCTCCATGCAACTCAGAGAAATCTCTCAGGCCTGTCCTTGCACAAACGAGGAGCACACCTCACACCAAAGGATGCTGCTGCAGTTTGTAGCCTCTTTGGGGGTCCCAGAGCTGGGCTGGGGGTGAAGGCAGCTGCCTCTCCCCCCCAGCAGGGCTCCCCATCACCCTGCTGCAGGCACAGAAACCCCAGAACCAGTAACACCCACCCACAGCTGGGGCTTTTGAGCATTCTGCCCCGGTCACAGCTGTGGGAGGGAGTCGGCAACGACCACAGCTGTGTGTGGGGAGCAGGGGGGCACAGCCGGGGCATCCAGCCATGGCACTGCCTGGCCTCCGAGGGCATCCTGCAGCCTGGCACGGCACCCCACAGCACCGCAGCCTCCCATGGCACTGCACAGCTTCATACAGCAGCACAGCTTTTGTGTTTTTTCCATTTTTTGGCTGTTCTGTGCACCCTGAGAAGCCATAACAGCAGCACAGGAGCCATGTCTGCGGTCACAGCACTGCACAGCCCCAGCACCATGCCCCATCGTGCTCTTTTTGCCACCAGACCCTCTGTCCCGGTGGCAGCAGGAGGGTGGCCTCAGCTTCTCCATCCCCTCACACCCCCAACAGGAGTGGCTGGTTTTGGGGCAGGATGATGCTGTTTGGGGGAGCCACGTGCCACAACCCCAAGGGAGCAGCCACTGCCTTGCTCCCGGCCCAGGACCTTGTGTTTCCATCCCACGCAGGAGGGTGTTTGGTAAATGGCCACTGCCACAAGCCCAGGGCAACCCTGGCTTTCAACCAGCCACAGCGGAGGGACCATCTCTGGATGGAAAGTGAACCCCCCAGATTAAACCCAGGGCATGGTGCAGTAACTCACCACCACATCCCCAAACCAGTACAACACGTGTGTAGGGGGACTGGTGGAGAGGAACGTGGTGACAAGGAGCCCAAAAACATTAAAAGGATGGAATCTGTGGGCAAAAGTTACTTAAAGCCCCACCGGGAGGACGGGCAGACCCACAGCAGGAGGGGCAGCTCCACACCCCCCCGGCTGCATCCCGGCCCCGCGGTACTTGGCCATGGAACATCTGCAACCCCTTTTCTTTTTTCTTTTTTCTTTTTTTTTTTTCCCCTCCTCCCAGCTCACTTTAAAGGTCCAGATTAGGGCATAATTAGAAAAGCAGTTAAAGTGGCGACCTGGCGAGGGCAGTGACCCTGGGCGGTGGCAGGAAACACAGCGGTGGGTGGGCTGGGGGTGCAGCCCCCGCAGGGTGCACAGCGCCCCAACGCACACCGGGTGGGGAAAGCTCCTTCTCCACCCCCCGTCACCCCCTCGGGTTCCTCACCACCATCTGAGGCACCATCTCTGGAGGTGTTCGGGTAGACATGGTCCTCGGGAATATGGTTTAGTAATTCTTATTTCCTATTTCTTATTTATTTTTTTTGTCAGAGGTAGGTTGATGGTCGGACTAGATGATCTTGAAGGTCCCTTCCAACCTAGAGGATTCTATGATTCAACTGCCTAAAGAAAACAGGGGGTTTTGGTAAAACGGCCGATGCGATGCCGAGCGCCCGTCCCACGCAGCGTTGGCACCGCTCACCCTCGCACCAGGGGTCCCGTCCTCTCTCCATCCCCCAGCCCGGCTGCACCGTGTCCAACCACGCAGCCAGGGACCACCACACCCTCACGCATCCCCTGGTGCTGCTGTGTGGCCCATGACCCATCCCAGTCCATCCTGAGCGGGGTCTGAGCACTGGACCCCTCGGCTCTCGGCTGTCGGAGCCCCCGGTGCAGCCGCCTGCCGCCCCCGCGCTCCCTTATCGCCGCCGCGACCTTTGCTGGTTGCAGATTAGGGGCTGGAGCCAGTTGGATTTGTTTGATTTCTGTTGATGGTTATTAGGCAGAGGAAGTGCCAGAAGGGATTTTGACCTCCAGTTTAAACCTATTCCAATTAGAGCCACTGAGCCTTTAATTACCGCTCTCCAGCCACTTCAGCTAAAGCAACAACAAAAACAAACACAGGATCTGGTGGAAGACGGGCTTTTCTCCTCATCGGCTCTTCCATCTCCTCTGTCCACGCGCTGCGGGACGGAGGGTGAGGGGCATTTTGCCCCAAGAAGCCTCTCGTGCCATCTCTGGACCTGGCAGCCACCGCAGGTGACACTGCTCTGGGGTGATGCCCATGGGCAG
>NW_015090893.1:18555381-18574755 GCF_001431845.1 Calidris pugnax | reverse complement strand
AGCACAGCACCCATCATCCCAACCCACCACCCGCCGCCCCAGCCCACCCCTGGGAGGTCTCCCATTTAGTAGATTTATTCCTCGGCTCAATCCTCTATTTCACATGGATGACACGGACAATTAGCACCAATCTCAGTCCAGAGAAAAAGGAGGCTGAGGGGAGACCTTCTCGCTCTCTACAGCTCCCTGAAAGGAGGGTGTAGCCAGGGGGGGTCGGTCTCTGCTCCCAAGGAACAGGCGAGGGGACAAGAGGAAACAGCCTCAAGTTGCCCCAGGGGAGGTTCAGGTTGGAGATTAGGAAAAATATTTCCATGGAAAGGGTTATTCAGCCTTGGAATGGGCTGCCCAGGGCAGTGGCTGAGGCACCATCCCTGGAGGTGTTCAAAAGACGAGTTGACATAGTGCTGGGGGACACGGTTTAGTGATGGTTTATTTGTCAGAGTTAGGCTGGTGGTTGGACTAGATGATCTTGAAGGTCCCTTCCAACCTAGGTGGTTCTATGATTGTGTCTATTCACCGGGGGCCGAGCTCCAGCCGGAGCAGGCGGAAGAGCCCAGACAATGGGCAGATCCCATTCGTTTCCTCCACGAGGGTCCTGCCTTCTCCGCGGGCAGCGCCGATTTCCTCCAGCACGTGCTGTTCTCCCTTCACCCCATCCCTCTCCCCTCGGGCTGCTTTCCTTCTCCCATGGGAACTGGAAATAAGATCTCAAGATGGGGACAAAGGTCCCCGTGGGAGGTGGCACGTCTTGAATCCCCCAGGAAAAGGACAGGTCGTGCCCACGGGAAGGGCTGAGCCGATCCAGATGGTTCTATGATTGTGTCTATTCACCGGGGGCCGAGCTCCAGCCGGAGCAGGCGGAAGAGCCCGGACAATGGGCAGATCCCATTCGTTTCCTCCACGAGGGTCCTGCCTTCTCCGCGGGCAGCGCCGATTTCCTCCAGCACGTGCTGTTCTCCCTTCACCCCATCCCTCTCCCCTCGGGCTGCTTTCCTTCTCCCATGGGAACTGGAAATAAGATCTCAAGATGGGGACAAAGGTCCCCGTGGGAGGTGGCACGTCTTGAATCCCCCAGGAAAAGGACAGGTCGTGCCCACGGGAAGGGCTGAGCCGATCCAGGTGTCCCCTCTCCGGAGAAGGGCACAAGGTGCTGCTTTCCACAATCCAAAGACGAAACCTGTTCCCGGAAGATGAAGCCCAAATCTTGTCCGAACCCACTCAGAGGTTCAGGGCTGGAAGGAGAGAAGGACCCGGCCGACAGAAGGCAGGCAGGATTTATTTGGTTGTTATTTGGGATTTATTTGGTCACCGCAGATGACCACAGACCTGCCGTTTAGGCGGGATGAAGTGGCTGAGCTGACACAGACCCAAGATAATTATTTGAGCCTGGAGCTGGTGTTAACCCCCAACCAACACGACCCTGGGGGTCTCTGGAGGTGTCACCCCCCTCTCCCCACAGCACATCCCTCCCTGCAACACGACCCTGGGGGTCTCTGGAGGTGTCAGCACAGCACATCCCTCCCTGTGCTCCCAGAACCGCCGGCTGCGGAGGAACCGCTGGGCTCGAGGTGTCTGCAGCCTCGGGCCACCCAACGGAGAGCAGCAGGAATGCCAAATATTCCACTTCTCCCAATATCCAAGACCAAATAAGGCCCAGACGCCCAGAGAGTAAACAGGAGGCTGATCTACCAAGTTTGGGCAAATGGGATTCAGAGTTCCCCGATGCTGCAGATTTTGCCTGGCGGGATAAACTCCGTCATTCTCCCTGCGGGCACTTTTTCTTGTTTAAAAAGGAAGCCTCTGTGCACCCTCCCTCTGTCCCCACCAGCCCCGGCCACTTCTCTGTGAGGACCGTGCATGGGAGAAGTTCCACCGCTGAACAAAACCCTGAGCAACCCCTTTTGCAAGTAGTGAGAGTAAGAAAAACCCAACAACCCCCCAAAATGTACGGAATCGCCGTTCCCTGCCCTGCCAGGCAGACACCAAGGACTGTCCTGGGGTTTGAAGCCCTGGATACAAACGGGAAGAGAGAAACCGGGGAGATTGTGTCCCACCTTCTACAGAAAAGTAATGAATTTCCCCCAGATCATCTGCATTTGTGAGCAATAACCAGGTGCAATAAAGCATGGAAGCTGAATTAAACACCGCTCGGCAGGAGAGTTTGCTACATAAGTGACATTTATTAATGTTCTGCTCTATTTACAGTTTGAACATAGTAAAACTCCAAAGTGAATTTGCCACTTGGCAGAAAAGCACAGAAGTGCACATTCAACCTACACTGATAACGCGTCGTAGTCTCCGCTAACACAAATTATAAAAGCAGGAATTACAGGTATGTCAGGAATTGTCTCAAAAATCCCAAGCCAAAGGGAAAAAAAAAAAAAAAAGGCCTTAGTTTTGCAAGGGAATTGGTAATATTTTTTTTTTTATACAAAGTTGCAGGGTGATCTTTCAGTTTTACACTAGCAATGTGTGCTGTGAAAATCCCTGGAGAGTCCAAAAAGTAGGGAGTAAGGAAAGGAAATTATGCTACAACACTGAGAATACAGACTATTAAAAAAAAAAAAAAAAAAAAAAAAAAAAAAAAAAAAAAAAAAAAAAAAAAAAAAAAAAAAAAAAAAAAAAAAAACTACTATTCGTGCCACCTTCCAAGTGATGCTCCATCTCCCGGTGACACCTCAGGAATCCGCAGAGCCGGGTTTCCTGGCAGCGGCAGAAGGCGGGTAACCATGGCAACGGCATCACTGCATCCCCGCTCCCGGCGCATCCCCCCCCGCCCCAGGAGGAGGAGGAGGAGGAGGAGGAGGAGGAGGAGGACACAAAGCAAGTCTGTCCCCTGCTGGCCCCGGGGACAGGGCTCAGGCGACCCGAATCACTACAGAACTAGCTACGGAGGCTTCATTAGCACGTCACGGACTCACTGCAATAGCTTTGTCAAACATTAGCCACTAATGATTCAATGATTACAGAATTCTGCGTTAATTATTAAAATTTTACACCTAGAAACAAATAGAAAGAAATGCTTCTCCTTTTCTTTTTTGTTTGTTTGTTTTTCCAACAGTACTTTTATTTTTTTATTATTTATTTTAAAGCAGGTGACTAATTTTTTTTCTTCTGCTCCAGCGTCTTGATTCACTTCCTGCAGGTGTCCTGTTGCTTCTGGAGGGAGAACTCACTAACGCAGGAAGACGTTCGCCAGAAAACATCTGTTGGAGAAGGATATTGAATATTGGAACTATAGTTAGATTGTTATTTTGGATAACAGGAGGATGTAGCTCACAAAAGAGCGCAGGATGTCTGAAGGCTCAGAAAGCAGCTCAGCACACAACGCCGCGACTCCAGCGAAACACACGCGGTAGTTTTGTGCGTATTTTACAGTTTTGAAGAATTATAATTCCTTTGGGGGAAGCAGACACCAAATCAGACAATGCTCTTAGAAACAGCAGCATAAAAACACACAGGTGTATGGAATTATGCTGCATTCGCACTGTGAGAAGAAAATCTGACTCGGTCTTTAGCTGCTGCATCCTCCCAGGATAATTACGAGTTATTATTTTCTGGTTTGCACTAATTACTCCTCCTCTCCTCTCCTTCTAATTTTCTAAATGTATCCCCACTCTAAAACAAAAATCTCCATTCACCTGCTCTTTTCATTACGCCCTACAGAGAAAATCTAATCTTAAGAACAATAATACGCTGAAAATCCAAGGCTTTTGCGGTTTCCCTGCTCAGAATTTAGGATTAAAGATTTACCTTCAGGGGAAGTGTCAAAGTTGTAATATTTAGAAATTATTCCGGACATTTACCTCAATATATCTAAGAGAGAGAGTGCTTTTTGAAAGCTCTACAATGACCAAAAAAATAAACAAAAAAATTTGAAAAAACCTCTCCACCTCCATCCTCACGAATCAAGCAAAGTCTCTAAAATTGTAATTTCTGGAAAAGCCTGTGCAATAAGAAACCACACAGCTCCTTAATAAAGGAAAAATTAGGTCTCTAAAATTGTAATTTCTGGAAAAGCCACACAGCTCCTTAATAAATGAAAAATTGGGTTTCGGTAAAGAAGCAAAATTAAAAAAAAAAACTGTTCAGTGAGAACAAACTACAGGCAATGAAGCTGTTGCTTAAACGCTTACACGACGTGACGGAATAAATGGGGGGAAATAAACCCTCTGGTGACTCAGCAGGAATTGGAGAGGATATTACAAATCCTGGAGGAGGTCATAAACCAGAACTTTGTTAAACAGAACTGAAACACTTCAATAAATGGACTGAACTATTTTTACACACTATCACCAGTGGAAAACTCAAGCTGGAAAACACCACACAATGCCCGTTTTGTGTCGCATGCCCTCACTGCCGAGCACAAACGAAGCAGAATCTTACGCAATTTGCAGTTTCTAATTAAAGGGAAGTGCCTTTGGAAAAATCAAGGCTGGGTTTTAAACGTGAACAATTTAATGACCCCCCAATTTAGAGCGGGGGTTTGTTTGGTTTCTTTATCCCACTGTCCCAGCTGCAATTGCCTCAGTCCTGTCTCGGGGAACCGCAGTGTGATGATGATATTTGTGAAGGGAGCATCGTGTTGCACTCGCCATCTGGGAAGCCACCGATTACAGGATTTCCTTCCCCTCGGGGAGGGACAGTTAATGCAAGGCCATTATCTGCTGTAAGCAGGAAATTACGCTGGAAGGGTTCAACTACTTAAGCCTCCTCCTTTAAAGTCCCATTAAGAGGGCAGAACGTTCAGGTTTGGCCTTAAAAATGAAAAACTTTTCTGCATTCGGGTTTCTGAAGGATGCTGAGGCAGGATGGGATGCTCAGGGATGTGGGAGGGGTTTTCCAAGAGCCAAGGTCTGCGAGAGCTGAAATTTCTTCAGGAACTTGGCAAAAAATTCAAACAGCAAGCAAAATTCCAACAAATTGTTCTTTCTGGGACATAAGCCAAAGACACTGGTACAATCTTCTAACAACGTTCGGTGACCTTTACTAGTGTTTAGGAGACACCACGTGCTCCAGGCACAGTATTTATCCTGAAAGAGACACCTGCCAAATACAGTGCAATACCAAGGGGCTAAGATTTTGTTCTTATAATCCAAGTTACGCAATCTAATGAATATTCAGTTCCTCAAAGGAAAAGCTCAGGCAGAAATGTCAAGCATTCCTCTGTTCCCCACCAGGTCAGCCTGGACTCTGCAGAAACAGGAGCTGCACGTGGGACACCAAGAAACAACCATTTTCTGCCGCCTTGTGTTCTAAAAGTATTCGAGCAAAGAAAATTCTAGCTTAGAAGAGTCACTAAATAGAGTTAAAAACAAAACCGAAGAAATTCAGGAAAGCAGAAAGTTTACCTTTAGTAAATAAAGAGAACTCTGGTTCTGGGCAGATTGGAAAACGTATCTGGCATCTTCCTAACCTTTGCATAATTAATAAATCCTCTGAGAAACAGCAGAAAACCTAGATGGAAGAGACACATTTGTCCAGTTAACACGGGTTTTGCTTCTTCAATTAGAAAAGGAGCAGTTCAACTCACCATTCCCCGTATGGAGGGACATAACTCACTGGGATGCACAACAGCTGATTAAATACAAGAACTTTTTTGGTATCAGTAACACCTAATCTTTCAATTTCACGTAATTTCAAAAACAAACTCTCTTTAGCCAGTCACAAAATTTTTGCCTCCAAATGAGATCCAGTTACTTCCAAAGGAGGAAAAAAAAGGCAAGGAAAAAAAAAAAAAAAAAGGCCTCAACCCACTCTTGTATTTAAAATCTAAGAACAGATACAACGTCAGTTACTATGAAGACAAGCATCGTTGTCTTCTTTACTCCTTCTGGATGATACATAGGATGCTGCCACCAAGAAATGACAACAAAAGGACAGTGTTTATGCATACCTTTAAAAGGTAGAAGGCATTCAGTGAAAGGATGAGGACTCTGAGGGTTTCAGTTCAGTTTTAAATCTATACAGACATATTTTAATATGACCCAGTAATGCTATTTACTCAATCCCTCATTGCTCTTTGTACAGAGTTTTAAGCACGTGTTCCCTCTTCCCCCCAGAACAAACACTCACCTAGTACAAGGAAGACCCACCAAAGCCAGTACTGGCCATCGAAGTAACCGGGAAAATAGGTGGAGAACTGAAAAAAAAAGAAACAAAGCCACACAAACAACAAGTTAGAGCACATGGCACTTTCTGAACCCAAGTCTATTCTCCCCAGTTTCAGCAGCACCCATACCAAGCCCCCTGCACACAGCAGAGCTTACAGGCTGCCACACTCCCTCAGCTGCACAGGCTGCAGGGAACAATTCATCTCCACAAACCTGCATTTAAGGTTTTTCTACACACGTCAGACCAACTCCAGCCAAGGAGAATGGAACAGATTCAATACCCAGCCACGAGCTCTCACAATCAGTGGAGCACAAAGGCACCACTGGGCAAATACTCCTATTTTCCCTGACGTCTTTAATGCTTATAAACCCCAGTTGCAGTTTCTGAAGGGAAGAGCAGGTTTGCAGAGTGCATCACGCTAATTACTCTGCAAGGCTGGACAGTATGACAAATAAAAGAACAGTTGAGAAAGAAATCCCAGATCTGTGGAACCCTCCGATAAGATTTTCTATCGGGAAAATTACTGTCTACTGAACGAAAGGCACCGACACTGTTGGAGCACTGATGTTCACTATGTCAGTGATAAAAACAGTATAATTTGTTTTCATTCTCTTCCAGTTTAAAAACCTAAGAAAAGGGAAAATTGTTATCAAAGTTTAAGTCAAATCCACCTGTTTCACTGTCACACCTCTTAATCCAGCAAATTATTAACACCACTCTTACAAGGTGACCCCCAAAATCTTCACTTTCTACAGAAAAAGTTCACAGATGCTGTATTTACAAATTAAAATTCCTAGCCCAAAAGAGATTAGGTATGAAGTGCCAGCCCTAACACTAATGGTCTCTACCTCTACTTATGCTCAACTAAGGATATTTTTTGCTTGAAATCCAAACTTTGGCCTGGGATGTCTGTATGCCATTTCACAAACACCTTCTTTCCGTCCTCCAAATAATAGTTAGACTTTTCTCTTGTTCCATTCCTTCCAGCATCAGCAAATCTATGCCCTTTTTTTTTTCCCCCCCAGAAAGGTTTCTCTTTATTCCCCTCCAAGTTTCCATTCCTTCCAGCATCAGCAAATCTATGTCCTTTTTTTTTTTTTTTCCCCAGAAAGGTTTCTCTTTCTTCCCCTCCAAGCTTTAAAAACACAGCTTTACTTGCTTCTGTAGGCAGAGGTCTGTGCCCAGCAGGGGCAGCCAGGCTCCCACAACACAAACCAGTCACCCCTTTCCTCTCCCTGGGTGATCTGGTGGAGGGGAGCCCAGGGAATGTTTTAACTGAGTTTATATGGAAATAAAACAAATGAGAAAAGCCTGTTTCCTGCTGGTTGTGCCGCAGGCCCGTCACACCAGAGGGCACCAGCGGGCTTCTCCCAGCCTGGGACAAACCGGTGGCTGCTGCTGCTTCCTCCAGCGAACAGCAAACCTCACACCTCCTCACTTTCAAGCCCTTATTTCCCTCCTCTCCTCAGTCATTCTCACATTTAGCCCACATTTTAGAGAATTATTGGTTTTTTTCAGAGGAGCACCTAAGGCACATCACGCTGGAGAGAAACATCCCTGTGCTGACGGCAGAGCTCGCTCGGTCTGGATAGGTGTTTTATGAAAATCAGGTTGTTGTTACTGCTCAACACAAACACATTTTGATCCAATAAAGGAGCTCTGTCAGACAGAGCCCTCTTTGGGTGTGCAATCTTCATTCTCTTTTATTACAATAATAATTCCGACATATAAACAGGAGAGAATGATGAAAAAGCTCTGTTCTCAGTGAACAACAAACTCAAGATCTATTTTGTTATAAAAAGCTAGATTTATAACTAACTTCAGTATAAGGGAGATAAAAACAAGCCAGGGAAAAAGAGTACCAGGGTCTATGTATGTGGTTTTGCACTACAAAAACTTACCCTGACAATAAGGATCCACTTAATAAGAGACAGACCAAACCCAGAAATGGCCCCATATCGTCCTGCAGCTGAAGTAGTCAGACAGAAAGAGAGGAAGAATCCAATCCAGTTGAAGAGGAATGCCACTAAAAGCAGGAGAAAAGCAGCAGGTCAAGCCCACTTTATATTCCAAGGGAAAAAAAACCAAAAACCCAAAACCAAAAACATAGAACCCCTGCACACAGGTTTTTCCTGGTGCTCCATAAATATAAGCGTGAAAATAACTCCAGTTTTTTTGGGTCACTGCCTGAAACAGGTTTTTCCTGGTGCTCCATAAATATAAGTGTGAAATAACTCCAGTTATTTTGGGTCACTGCCTGAAAAAAAACTGAGTTCCATGATGTACTTACTGAAGAAAGTTAACATGAAAATGCCATCATTTCCTATCCTCAGCTGGTCGGTGTCATCAAAATCATCCCGTGTCACAAAGTCGTCATCCTGCAAACCAAAGGGAGGTGAGAGGTGGGTGGATTTAACCCAATCCAGCCCTTACAGCAACCCCAGAGCTGCACGTGGCTCTTCAAGAAAGGGCCAGAAAATTGTCCAGCCCCAAAAAGCAGTGTACACTGGAGGGATACAAAATTCCTTTTTACATTTAAGGAAAGCCCCCCGTGGGGGCAGGAGAGTATCCTAAATCTCAAAAGGCTCCAAATACAAGCAGGAAACACTCCTGCCTCTCATCCTGAGATGATGCAGAACATGAAATATTAAGTCACTGGCAGTATTTTTTATTTTTTTTAAAGACAGTCAAGATTGGGCATGTTCTTGTTCTTGCTGTAAAGAATTCCTCTACTCATCAAAAAAATTAAACATCTCAGCAAGAAATTTGGCTTCTATGAAGAAGTATAACGAACAGTAGACATCTAACACTAGCAGGGGTTGGGGAAGAAGCAGAACAAGAGATAATGTTGAAAAAAAAACCCCAAAACTTAAAAATTAAAAATAATTATTCTGACAGAATGGTTTTGTCATCCTTGTATCAGATACAGTGACCCCTGGAAAAGTCAACTAAATAAGCAGCACGAGTATCAAAGGTAAATGTGCTCAATGGCTCAACAATTAATCCTGAATCTTCTTTTTAAAAACCAGTGACAGTGCACAGGGACACAGTACAGTCCCTCTGTCAGCCTGCCAAACTCATCTGGGTACCACACGCTGGCATCACCGAGATGTCTTATATCATCAGAGCCACCCAGAGGGAAATTAAAAATAAAAATAAACCCAACAAAATCGGGAACAGAACTCTTTGGGATGTGTCACCCACACACTAATAATACGGGTTAATATTACCACCCCAGAACGCTTAAAAAAAACCCAGTCATGGTCATGCCACTTGATGGGCAGGAGTTAAACCAGGAATTCTACAGCAGAAAGGCAAAGGATGGAGCCAGCCAAATGCACTCACCCTCCCGGGAACCAAGGGAATTGTGGCTTCAGCCTTGGTTCTCTCGGCCTCATCGTAACTGGGCAGCGTCGTGGCCACGTTGTATGACGGAGGCTTCGGAAATCCTGAATCATCCTTGTAGTCAAAATAAACTAAAAAAACCAAAACAAAACAAAGTTATATAAAAGGTAAGTTGTTCATTCCTTAGAACACACCTTGTTGAGAATGAGGAGTGTTTTACTTGACTTTGAGAGACCCCACTACCCCAGACTGCTGAATCCTGCCCCCTCCCCACCCTTCCAGCCTCCTGCCATCCCAAACCAGCAAGGGAAATCCATGGGAGCACCTTACCTAATAGGAAGTAATACACAGAGCACTGCTTTACCACACCCAGCTGTACCTATTTTTAAGATAATGAGACATGCTGTGCCTGTCCCAACTTCAATAAACAGGAGGAGGCATATTTTCAAATCCAAGTGGTTTGAGCGAGTCCAAAAAAGGGTCACTGCATGTCTCAGGCCACTGGTGACCAATTTTGCCAGAGACTCCAAATTGTTTTCTGACAGAAGGGAAAGGGATTGGAACAGAAATCAAACACAGCACTTCTGAGCCCCATTTCTGAGCACTGGGACATGTTCACGGTTGGTGGGCAGGAGCAGGACGCTCAATAGGCAGCCTGAGAACCACAACATTGAAACCTCTGTCCAAAGCTGCTGGCTGTTTGAGGGACTGACAGTATGTTGAGTTTGATTCACAAATCGTATTTAAACAACTGACTATGAAAGTTCTGGAGCAAAAAAAATGCAAAGATTTACCTAAGTCAAAATACTCTGATATGTAACCAAGCTGCCATATATAGAACTGTCTGATACATAAAACAAGCTGTTTTGCTAAAAGCTATTAGCAACATGACAATATGATGATTCAGGAGAGTATAATCCGCATGACCAAGCCCTTAGTTATGGAAAACTGCAGAAAGAGTGAATTCTTTAATCCCTTTTAGCTAACAAGTCCTTTTTGGAAGGAGCACAGCACCATCCAAATGCCAAATACCAAGAGGAGAACCACAAATCTCACAGCACTTTGATTTTTAACTGCCTTCAATCTACTGAGAACACTGTGAAACGTAACTTGAACACCGCCTGATGGGATGACATCAGAGGAGTGTAGCCAAAATGCATCTCCTAAACCACAAGCAACAACAATCTCTCTGGATCAATTCCGATCCTTCCAGCCTCGGTAAGGATGCTGCAATGCCATCCCTCAATAAGGAGAACAATTAAGCAAGAGTGAGAGAGCAAACCTGGCTGCTTCCTTCCCGTTGCACTTACCTGTGTTCTCGGCAGAAATGCTGCTGTAGGGCGGCGGGGCGTCGCTCACCACTGCCGCAGTCTCGCCTGGCTCCTCTTCATTCTGCAGCTGAACAGACCCACACACCAGAGAGGTTAACGGGGCTTCTCCAGCACTGCAAAATTACCTTAATTGCACACAACAGATCCTTCTGGAAGTGGACTGTTCTACGGCACCATGGGACACACGAGCAGCTGCTCAGCTTCCCCCCGCAGCACTCCCGCTTGAAATGATCGATACGCCATCTCACTTTTAATGTGTTTTTAAGTCGTATCCCCACACACCTGGACTTGGACAAAGCACAGCCTACATCTTTTCAGTACCTTTCCATTTCCCTGGCCCTTTCTCAAATTCCTCAGGAGCTGCAGCTGCATCTGTTTCAGCCGCGGGAACAGCAGGAGATACCCAACAAAAAGACTCCATCACTGCCCGTGGCTTTGCCAAGGAAGGGTTTTTTTTTAATGGATACCTTACATAATGACACGTATCAGTATGAATCTTGCCATTTCCCTTCAACCTTTCACACCCTATTATTGAAAAGGAGAGGGTTTATTTTGGGCACTGTGCTTCCCACACGGGCTCTGTATAAATAACCACGGGGCTCATCGAACACGGTGCCGCTCGCAGGGAGCGGGTACCAAACGCCGGCTTTGATCAGGGACGCTGACAGCATCAGGCCAGGAGCCTTCAAAGCACAACACACCGGGAAGGAATTTACAAATCACCTGCCATCTAACATATTTTTTTTTCTTCTTCTTTCTGTTTTTCATCAGCTCATCAACAACGAAATGGAGTTTTGATGCAGAAAGACATAACTCATTTCAAAAAAAGCACCTTGGGACCGAACCGCTTGCCTGCACAGAGCGGTGCTACCCTCCTGTAATCACCACGAAACAGCAGCAACATCTTCCTTAACATCTTCTCAAACTCTCCCTCCTGCACACTCCTGAAGCCATCCAGGATGCTTGGCTTTCTTTGCTTTGGAGAGATGTGCTGCCATTCAAGTCCTTCCCAGGCATTTAATGCATCTTATTTGACTTGTATGGCTCATCAGGAAAAAAAAAACCAAAACCCAACCAAACCCAACAAATCAGCTCACACTTCTAAACCAAGGTCTTATTTTATACATAACTGTTCTGCATCTTAGGTTTTTATTCCTTTTGCTGCCTTTGACCAAAGACCAAACTACATCCCTGTCCTCTGTGGAAGTCAAAACCAGAAGTTTTTCAGAGTTTTAAGTGCAATTCACTGGATGTTTGCATCCCAACCACAGCTGTGTCGGAACAGAGGGACATCCGAGTCCCACAAGCTTGCTGGGAAGAGCGTGGATTGTCTCATTTTCTCTGCCATTAAGCAACAACCGCTCACCTCCATCCAAGACTGGGGAAAGGGAAGACATGACACTGGGACGCACTGGATAAAACTCAGCAGCACTGTCCCACTCAGCTGTACCAGAACAACAGACCACCCCAGCCCTGCCCTGTTCCACGGGCCGGTGAAGCTCACCCGGCTGCTGCTGCTGCCGGCCTCCTGCCTCTCCCCAGTCCCGTTTTCCAAAGAGGAGAGGTGGAAAGAAAAAGAAGTCGGAAAAAAGGCTTAGTCAGGCCCAAGCTCTCCGGGCAGGGACTCCCCACGTGGCACCACGCTGAACCACTTCCTTCAAGGAGGAGAAATGAAGTGATCCCGGGTGAAAAATTAATGGATATTACAGCGAGAGCAGCTCCCGGCAGAGGAGCCCTGGGGGCCACCAGGAGACATCTAAAATGCACCAAACAGGGTGGAGGTGGCAGGGACCTGCCTCCATGGCTGCAGCTTTAATTAGCCTCAGGGCACCAAGCAATTAACAGATAAACTGCAGCAACTCCTACAACAGCAACGTATCTTCATCTTTTCCAAACCAGCTAACTCAGCGTGAGTCCTTACCAAGAAATAAAAATGCCTTTTTCTTTTTTTTTTTTTTATGGACTCCATGGAGTTCAGTCATTAGAAGAAAATGCAAACTAACTTGGGAAGTAATTGCCTATTAAAACAAGCTTAAAAAAAAAATAAAAAAAAGTAGAGAGAGCACTGCTATAGAAATTCAAGAGCATGAGAGGGGCAACCTGAGGGATAACCCAGGAAAATGCTGAGTCAGACTACTTGATTCAGTCTCTTCAGCTCTGTAGTGTCCGAATTTTCAGATAATGTAGTCTATGAATTTTCAGATAATGCTCCACCAGGCTCATCTTCAAGCTATCCATGAAAATTCAATATTTCTCCCCTTTTTTTCTTCTGCCTACACAAGGTCCAGTCTATCAGCAGGGAGGAAAGGCTCCGACAGACTAGGGATGGTCCTGGGTCCCACATGCCCTGTGTTACCTGCGCTCCTCGTGAGGGGGTGGCAGAAATTAAACCCCTGATGTTCATAAGAAAACATGACATTTACAACCTAAAAGTCCAATCTCCAAGGAGGGGGAAAGGAAAGCACTAGATGTGACAATGCTGCAAGAGACAAGACAGAAGAGGATTGATTCCTACCACTGGAATTCTCAAGGTTCTTCTTTCAGGAGTAAAAAGAAACGTATATTCTTACAACTACCCCATGTGGGAGAAAGTCACTCCTGGCTTCAAACCATTACAATTCAGGTAATGACACAAAAAACCTAGTTATTTTTTCAAGTTGAGCTAGAGGCTGTAGAAGGTATACAGTTAGAGAAAACAGATTTTTCTTCTAATGTACAAGGTACACAAATGCCTTCCAGCCTTTTTAATGATTCCAGGCATCTAAAATTCAACTAAGTGCTTATTAGCAAAGCAGAAGGGGTTCATGTGACAGGAAGAATGAGTCATCGCTCGCCTCGCATGGCCCGGCGCCTCCTGCAGCAGTGGGTACAGGCAGTGAGGAAGAGGAAGGCCATGCCACTCGGGTCGGGGGGCAATTCCCCCTGGGGCCACGGCCGAGGGTCTCCAGAACCCTGAGAGCCTGGTGAAAGCAGCGTTTGGGTGAAGTCTGTTTTGCTGAGCTTGTGGAATATTCTTTCTCTGAGTCACTGGTGGATTTTAGCTTTCAAAGCAGGATTCCTGTATTTGTGGCATTAAAAAAGAGGCAGCAGTCTTTACAGCAATGCATACAGCTTCTGGAGCAGAGGTTTGGCTGTGATTTTTTCCCCGGATTGCTGTAACAGCAGAAAGTTGCCTGGCAGAGCAGGAGAAGACCCTGGGGTATGTTTATTTTCCCCAAAACACCATCAGAAGCGCGGCTGTGAGCAAGATGCCGCCTCTTTCTTACAAAATGTTTTTGCCTGGCAGAGCAGGAGAAGACCCTGGGGTACGCTTATTTTCCCCAAAACACCATCAGAAGCACGGCTGTGAGCAAGATACCGCCTCTTTCTTACAAAATGTTTTGAAATACTTCCATGTAAACTTTGAAGAAAAAAGCATTTCCAATAAATATGTTTGTTAATTCTTCCGAATTCTCTAAACTTAGCACTCGGGCTGCTGACACTGGTTTTTACCTTCCCTTGCCTCAAGTCCTCAGGCTACAGGGAAATATTCTTTATCAGCGTTACTACAAGCTTTGCCTTAGCAACGTATCACCAGTGGTGGATTAACTCAGCTTTGCATCACCAGGGTTTACTGCATTTCAGCTCTTATTTTACGTTCTGGCACGTACAGCAGAACTGCATAGAAATCCCACAGGAATTCTGGAATGAAGATAACCCCGATCAGATCTCATTTCTGTTGTTACTATGGTTTCTCTGAGATTTCAAAACGGCAGGTATTTAGGCTAATGACAGAAAGAGCATCAATTTTTTTTTTTAAAAGGGGCTACAATTGATTTTTTGCGGAACAATGAAATCATAACCTTTGCAAGAAAACATTAAAATAAAATGTGTATAACTACTGGATTTGAGAGTACTCTGGCAAGCCAAGAGCCTGCCCATGAAAAGGTTACGCTTCATTCCCATTACAACACACTTTGCTTTTCTCCTTCTCTCTCTCTGGCCCTTGGGAAGCAATTGAAAGTTGCTGCCAACTCTGAAGAAGAGGAGAATTATTTTTATTGACTTACGCTTCACTTTAAACATGCTCTGATTTGAAATCCTGACTTTTGCCCAATGCAGTTGCAGATTCCTGTAATCTAATATCAGCTTATTAATCAGCAGGAATAACGATAAGCTGTTAGACAAGTCAACCCACATGTATCAACCCTCTCCTTGATGAGCAAATAACTGTTTTCTCCCGTAGGTGCTTCCAGCTCCTTTAACTGATGGAAGTGAGAGCCCCTAATGGCATGTCCCCCTTGCTACCTGTGCCCAGGGACAGCATGGGGTGTGCTGTGTGGCTCGGGGGGGAACATTCAGCAGCCACACTGTCTGACCAAACCCTCCCCAGGCTTCTCCCTGCACCGGGAGATGCTGATGCTCCTGCCCAGGCCTCCCACCAGGGAACAGCCCAGCTCCCCCAGACAGCCCAGCTCTGGGGAGAAACCTCCCAAGGTCTCTGCCAACCTGAGCTACTCCTTCATCGTAATAAAGGAGTGAAAATCGTGCCTCCACTCCCCCATCCCAAAAAGCACAGTTTTTTTTTCACCTGGAGGGATCAGCTCCCTGCCCCTCTGCGAGCTCAGAGCTGCACCCAGGGCAGCGGGATGCACAGGGCAAGTACCAGAAATACGTTTGCAACGACCCTCCCACCTACCCAAGGTAAAAACCATAAATCAAAACAGCTCTATGTCCCTCAAAAATGCAACCCGTGTGCACGAGGATGTTGTTCTTCACTGACTCACTGCAGTTACTGGCCTGACAGCACGGAAATACACCTCAGTCCTGGGCAACAGGCTGATCTAATTCCCTTGCCTCTTCAAACGGGGAATCATACTGGTCTGGTGGGACTGTAAACAGGCACTGGGGCCAGCACAAACCTGTGGACGGAGCGTCCTTAGGTCTGAGCATTCAAGGTCCTAATACAGAAGAAATAAGTTTAAGTCTTAGATAGCTGGAATTAAAATTCAAACACTTAACAAAGCATAAGGCCTTATCGTAATATTTAGGACTGCATTAACTTTTTTTTTGTGGACATTAAGACATCACAGAAAGAATTCCAGATCTTTTTAAAAATACTGCATTTCAAAATACCACATTTTTTTAATTGTCATATGAAGAATCTTAAGTATCTTCAATGAAAAAAGAATCCCATTGTGCCACCATATATCAAATGTGGATATCTCACAAGAAGAGGCAGAAGCAGAATGAATAGATACAACTTAATAACGATTTTTTCTTTACAGTCCCAATGATGAAGAATCAGAATTCACAGACACACCACGCTTTTGCTACTTGCTTTCACTATGGCTCCTGTCAAACCGCGACGCCAAGCCCACACAAAGAGGTACCACATCCCTTGGGAGCCACGTAACAACCAAAGCCTGAGGGACTGTTCCTACACCTGTGTCCCAGCTGGGGCTACTGAGCCCCACTGAATTTCAGTGTGAGAGAAAGTCACTGAAGAAGCCCAAGTACGAGTCCAACACAATCTTGATACCTGACATAATATTTAAAAAAAAAAAAAGAAGATATCAGATGCTTGTACCTTTAGTAAGGACATCTTCTGCACGGTGCCAGGACCTCGCCAAGGAAACAAATAGCCACCAACACCACTAATTCTAACTGCTGACATTAAAAAATACATATATTCTCATCTTTCAGTTTTGATCTGCGTGCTCATTTCATCTGAAAAATTAAACACAAGCTTAAGGTGACAAGTGACATCTGAACCCCTATTTCACTCCAGCCTTCCCAGACACTAAGTAAGCACTGTCGTCCTTCATGGATTTAAAGGGTATTCACATTTTATCTTTAGCAACATAATTCTTCTACAGTTTCACTGAAATAAAACCAAACAAATGGAAAAATCTTTCTTCCTTATGTTTCCCATAGACACCTCCCCTTACAAAACAATCCATGTAAGCCTTCAACACGTGGAACAGGAAGAAATATCACTAAAAATGGAATTCGTCTTCATTATTTAACACACCCACCATTTTCTAAGTGGGTTTACATTACTCATATACATCACATACATCTTCAAATGCTTCAAGTAAAAATCCGTTAATGTACACTGTAAATAAACCTATTAAAAGCCTGGCTACTTTTTCCAGCATGCAGGCCAGTTTCTATTCTAAGGACGAAATACAGTTCTGCCACCAAACTCACAGCCCAGGGGTTATGCTCCAAAGGCCTTAAGCCACCTAATCCAATAATATCCCTGGGTAACTTTCCCAAAGGCATGTCTGAATGACCACAGCCTCCCAGTGTCCCTTTTTTGGGACCCAGCACTGCCCAGAATAACGATTCTTTCCTCCCAGACGTGTCCCATTCCCACCTCCACAAGCACAGCAGGAACCCAAACCAGCGTCTGACCCGGTCACCCAGTCCCTGCTCCCAGTGGAAGGGGCTGGGGGAAGCTGAGATCCTTGCTCTGGAGTTTTAGCTTTATTCTGCACAGAGCTGCCCTTCCTCTCTCTGTCAGATCAGGCTGCCACAGCAGCCACCGGCGTCATCGCAGGCTATTTTTTATCAGATTATCTAATGACTCAAAACAAAGCACAAGGGCCAGAAAGTTAGCTTTAGAAAAATAAATCACGTGCCCTTGTACATCCCTTTAACACCACTCGTATCAGCAAAGGGTCACAGACTGTGAGTTCACACTGAAAGAGATGCTTGGGGGGCACCCCACGCCCCCCATCTGCCAGGCAGCATGGACCGAGCAACAGGGCAGGAGGAGAAACACAGCCTTCAAACTCAGTTATCAATTTCTGTAGCCCTCAGTTTATCCTCATTAACTATCACCTTTTTTCCCTTCAAAATACACACACTCAGGGAATTTTACAAATATTTTCCATGTTCAAATAACGTCCACACCTCAACAGTGCTGCTCCTACATGCTGGCTGGATCTCTACAGGCTACCTCTGCTTACTGGATCCTGTACTCAGCTCCAGCCCTTCAGGTTCTCAGTTCTCTACAAGTTCTTCTCCGTTGGCATATGGGATGTTCGTAAATTGCACATCTGTGTACAATTTTCCATACATTTTAATATATAGGAAAAAAAAATGACACATTCAATGCTACAGAGACTGTCCCACCCTCTCCTCTTCACCTAAATACCTACTCTGCATCTTCAGTTCCACAGCTTGCAAGGATTTTTGGAGCAACACAAGCGTCAGGAGCCAGTTCAGCAGTAACACACTTTACAACAATACCAACACCAAGCTTCTGGCAGAGGGCAAGGAAAAAAGCAGCAATTTCTACACAGCCCCACAAAAGTAAATATATTTATATGTGAGTTTCTGATCCCGCACTCCAGTTACAGCAGTCGTTTCATGGGGCCTCCGTTATCTGTTTGTCTTTGGCAGTATAAATCCCTTGGGGCAGAGCCTGCCTCCCTAATCTCCGCAGTAGCTGGCGGCCACGCTCCGCAGCGAGCGCGGTGTCTGCTGTCTGTCTGTCGGACATGTCAGCACGTCAGCAGGACCTGGCGAAGCCACAGCCTCACGCTTTTCTCTCTAAGGAAAGCAGGACCCCGCTTATCGGTCAGGGAGAGAGTCACCCGAGAGGGACGCAACAGCGTCCTTCGGCACGTCCTGTCACCCATCTCCACGGGCTCAAGGCGATGGGACATGGAGCTGGATCCCTTGGTAAAAGACAGTTGTGAAGATGTTTTGTCGGGGTCAACACCGACGGCAGGAGACTGACGGGAAAGGCAATTGGCGAAGAGGCCTGGTGACCTGTACCTACCATTTCCAAGAACAACAAGGAGGACATTTGTCTCCACAAGTCAACACCTTTGTTTAGCACAGCGTGAAAAAACAGTAATTAAAAAAAAGCCTAAGTTTTACTTAACTTTTACGTTTCTAGCACATAAAAACCAGAGACCTCCAGCTGTCACAGGGAGACTAATATCCCACCCCAGTGGGAAGGGGCACCTCGTATCCCAAGGAGCACGAGCCACCCATGCAGAGAACGCTACCGAGGCCGAGCCACAACCCAGTGACTTTGTTACGGGAACCCCGGTTAAGCAGGAGAGTATCACGTACCATTTCGAGGGATTTCTCTCCCTCACTTTAAGCCAAAGACATCAGAAACGCCTGAGCCCGGTGACAGAGCGGGGCCCGAGGGACCCCGAGCCCCTCCTGCGAGGCCGACACTCCCGGCAGGACACGTCCTCTCCTTCGGGAGGCCGGGAAGGAAGAACGACCCCAAATCGGCGGGTTACTCCTGCGAGGCCGACACTCCCGGCAGGACACATCCTCTCCTTCAGGAGGCCGGGAAGGAAGAACGGCCCCAAAACGGCGGGTTACACTCCGTTAAGGCCAGTCTCCGGCCTACGGGGATTTCAATCCGAGCTGGAGGGCGGGGGGGAGCCCACACGTCAGAGATGAAATGAAATTAAGGCGAATTTCAAGACAAAGCCGAACAAGTTCCCTCCCGGAGCCGGCGGGGACAGCGCCCTGCGCACAAGGTCGCTCCGGCCCCGGGAGAGGCCTGGGGGCAGCGCGGACCCGGCCCGGCCGCCCGCGGGGCCTCCCTCGCCTCAACGGCAGCCGA
>NW_015090893.1:18547477-18555254 GCF_001431845.1 Calidris pugnax | reverse complement strand
GAGGGTGAGCGAGCGGGCGGGGGGGTCTCGGCGGCGGCGCTGCCCGGCCGCCTCCCGACGGGCGCTGCGGAGGCGGAGGCGGCGGCACCGGGTGGCTTCTCGCTGCGGGCTCCGCTCCCGCCCTCCGCCCGTCACGCTCGGTCGCGCCCGCCTCCCGCCCCGCCCGCCCGGGGCCGCGTCCTGCCCGCAACCGGGGCTGCCCGGGCGGGGACAGCGCTCGGCGGAGCGGGCATAGAAGCACGGAATGGCAGAACGGGGTGGGTGAGAAGGGACCTCAAAGCCCCCCCAGTGCCACCCCCTGCCCTGGGCAGGGACACCTCCCACCACACCAGGTTGCTCCAAGCCCCCTCCAACCTGCCCTTGAACCCCTCCAGGGATGGGGCAGCCACAGCTTCTCTGGCCAACCTGGGCCAGGCTCTCACCACCCTCACACCAAACAAGTTCTTCCCCACAGCTCAGCTCCATCTCCCCTCTTGCAGGGTCAAACCCTTCCCCCTCCTCCTAGGGCTCCCCTCCCTCATCCAGAGTCCCTCCCCAGCTTTCCTGGAGCCCCTTGAGGGACTGGAAGGGGCTCCAAGGTCTCCCCGGAGCCTTCTCTTCTCCAGGCTGAACCCCCCCAACTCTCTCAGCCCCCGCTCCCAGCAGAGGGGCTCCAGCCTTCCCAGCATCTCCGGGGCCTCCTCTGGACCAAGCTCTGTGGTCCCCAACACAAGAAGGACACGGACCTGTCAGAGCAGGTCCAGAGGAGGCCACGAAGACGTTCAGAGGGCTGGAGCCCAGAGAAGCTGTGGCTGCCCCATCCCTGGAGGGGTTGAAGGGCAGGTTGGAGGGGGCTTGGAGCAACCTGGTGTGTTGGGAGGTGTCCCTGCCCAGGGCAGGGGGTGAAACTGGATGGGCTTTAAGGTTCCTTCCAACTCAAACCATTCAAGGATTCTATGATACAGGGGGCTTGGAGCAACCTGGTGTGTTGGGAGGTGTCCCTGCCCAGGGCAGGGGGTGAAACTGGATGGGCTTTAAGGTTCCTTCCAACTCAAACCATTCTAGGATTCCATGGTATGATTCTATGATATGATTCTGTGATACATGCCCATCACCAACTCGGCATCCTTGTGCCAACGACGTTCCCAGTGGGCAGAGAAGAGGCCTGCGACGTGCTGCACTGCAGCTGAAGCAAACACGAGATGTTGGCCAACTCCTCCGAAAGCGCCGTCAGATCTTTCACATCCACATGAAGCAGATGGCGTCGCAGATTTGAAATCTTGTTCCAAGAGAAGTACATGTAGGAAACCACACAGAAATATAAGTTTGTTTATTCAGAGCGTTTTTGCGTTGAATGTTACATTGATTAAGAGACTTTCCAGCTTGCGTAACCTTTATTTCCTATGTGCACAGTTCAGCGGAAGTCAGGCTTGTGCAAAACTGCCCACATCAATCCTTAAGGTTGATGAGATTTAAACACATCAGCTTTAGGACGAGAAAGGCTGAATCAGCCCCGCTGGGATTCCAAGCTGCAAATTCAGAGTCGTAAGCGTTTAAACCTGAGGACACGGTTTTGAACTGCAGACTCGCTCATAAATACATGCCTTAATGCTCAATATTCAGTGCAATAATCAGGTTGGGTTTTTCTTTTCTGTATTTTGCCTTTGCAGGAGTATAGCGCACCGATGTCTTAGGGAGATGAATGAACATCACAGTTCTCATGTTGAAGGAGAGGCAGGAACCAAAAAGGACTTTAGCCTGGCATAACCTCAAAGAGTGGCTCCCCAGAAACTCCGGAGACACAAGGAGAATGCAGGTACCTTTGAAGCAGCTGGAACGAGAGCTGCAGGCACTGACAGACTCTCTACTTTCACCTTTCCACGGGATTCACAATTTGCACTAAGACTCTCCCAGCAGCAAGAAGCTGTCCTGATGACACACACATGGATTTACTTGCCAGTGAGGTGGGATTATATCCCTAAGTAAGGCTAGAGCCCCAGTGGTAATTAGCTGTACACTGATTGACTTGGACATCGTAGAGACTAAAATAAGAAGCAACCTGTACACGTCCTCAGAAAAGACGCTGCGAAGTATCCTGAAGAAATGGTGAAACAGTTTGTGTTGAAGCCATTTTGGGGCCAGCTGGAGGCAAATCACCACCTAATTAGGCCATCTAGCCATCTAGTCTGAGCAAGACTAATCAGGAGGGGGAATGGCAATTTCTTCCAGCTGCTTTCTGTGTGCGTATTTTATTTTCTTAGGTGGGGAAGCTCTGCAGAATAGATGATGCTGTGGTTACAGCGCATGACTGGTTCTGCTTTCATTTCCCACATGGTTTTAGGCAAATCACTTCATGCCTCTGTGTTTTTTGACTTTTCCTCCAGTGCAAAATGTCTCTTCTCCCAAGAGACGTTCTGAAGATTGAAGTCATTGCGTTTTAGTGACTTCCGCACGGGATGTGCTGTGAAAGTATTTGAAAGTAATTGAAAGTATTACAGAATTGCAGTGCAGGGAGGCTTCTGAAATCCTGGCGCTGTGCGAGTGTTCCTTCAATTATTGTGTGGGACTGAGGGAATGCTTTTAATCTACACTTTGTAATAAATATTGAACTGTAAAAGCTAAATAATAAACCTCAAAGGCAGGGCATTTTAAAGCTAGGCTAATAAGGAATAAACAGGACATTTAAACTAGATCTTTCTTCTAATCTTTTAGTGATAAATGACTCAATTAAGAAAAAAGCAAAGACAAAACGTTGACATGAGCTAATGGGTCAGAGGGTTCCTCTGAAGCTCTCCGGTTTGACAGTTCCATCCCATGCAAGCAGGCTGCAGCGGGCAGGTTAAGAGAAAGTAACTGTGACAGTGAAGTTCATCAAAAGGCTGGATTATCCCCCCATTCACAATGCTGGGCTCAAGGAAGATGGAAAACTTTATGACGACTCTGATCCAAAGGCTGCTGGTGTGACCAGAAACTTCCCAGTGCTGCCCAGAAAACCCTGCTGGGGGGCTGCCAGGGAGCTGAGCTGCCACCCTCCACCTGGTTCCTTCCCTCCCAGTAGCTGTTTGTAGTGTTCACTGGTCGTCGGGACATTTACACTCTTACTGAAAACACTTCTTTGTCATCAAGTCTAAATAATAAAGTGAGCAGTGTTCCTGTGCCCCTGGAGACATACATACTCGATATGCAAGAAATGGAATCGCAGGGTTTGAATATACATACGTGTCATGTCTTGTTTTCACACTGTGGAATAACAGCCTGAATTATAGCTGGATAATTAGGCTGAAGAGATTTATTGAGGATTAATAAATGCTGCCTAACAGATGTTCCTCCCCAAAACACTGTGAAAGACATTGGCAACTGTGAAAATGTAAAGGAAGGGCAGGAAGCAGGAGATGGGTCTCTCAGATGTAACTTGGAGATAGCTGTCGATGGGTTTGAGCAATCTCCTATCAGGAGATTAGCTTTACTTTGAGACACCACTATTCACCTTGATGCTCCTCAGTTTCTTAACATTTTGTACTTGGGACCATGTTGTATTTGAATTTGAATAGCCAACTCTGTCCGAGCCTGATTTTTGGAGCCCTAACTCACTGCTTTCACCAGTGATCTTTGTCGCTCCATTATTTCCTCAGCCTAATAGAGAAATCGCAATTAACTAATGGTTAATTTAATCTTGCTGTCCGTATTAAATCCCTTACTGCAAAGCCTAGCAGTTTTTAACTCCGGGGATGAGAGAGAGAAGCTCTGCCAGCTTTCCCATGGGAGCATCATCCACAAATCCGGGAAGGGACCAGCGTCTGTGCTCTCCAGAGCCGCCTGCTCATGCACCACCCGAGCACATCAGCTCGCTGTGACCTCCCAGCAAACTCCTAACTGGCCTTTGGGTGCTGCAGTGAGTGGGGCTTGCAGAAAAGAGCAGCTCCCCTCCAGACCTATCCAACGTGGAATCTTGTTTCTCTCACTTCTTATAAATATGGGTGAGAAAGGTAAGTGGAACATGCTGGAGCAGGAAGAGGTGACAGATGGTGGATATTAAAAAGACTCTTTAATTACAGGATTTGGAGAGAGGGTCCTTTACGGAGATAATTTTTTAATTGTTGCTATTTGTAGGAAAAAAATCCCAGTGCTCCCAAGCAGTTCCCAGTAGCAAAAGGCCTGGTCTCTGAGCACTGTTGACTCTAATCACTTCAACCCAGAGAAAAAGAAAACGCTGTGCTTGTTAGAACGCCTCGGTTAAACTTCAACTTCTTCTGCAGAAAAAGTGTTTGTTTCCTTCCATCTGCTGCCTTTGCAAGAAAGGAAAAATCAGCCTGTTCAGATACCAGGAAGTTCTTCAACATTTGAACAGCTAGCTGTAAACGCAGAAACAATAACATGCATAAATTATCATACCTAAAAATACCCCGCATGCCCGTCACCCATATAACCCAGCCCTGGAGCAGTTCCTCAGCACCGTAAGCCTGCGTGAAGTCTGCAGAGACACGGGATGTGGGCAGAGCGGGGCAGCTGTGCCGGCAGATGCACGTGCCGGGCTCTCTTGCACCCTTGCAGTTTTTCCTCTCATCAAAACATGTTTTGCTTTCACCGGGAGCTGCCGGCTGCCTCCTACGGCTCCGTGCCACCGTCTCTGCCAAAGCAGGGGAGATTACAGCGGGAGCCAGACCCTTTGCAAGTGGCGGAGACCCACAGCATCTGAATTCAAACCAAATCCATCCTGACACTGGGGCTGTGTGAGCAGCGTGGGAGGTTCTATAAAGCTGGTCCTCAAATTCAGCAGCTCTCCATACCTCAGAGGAGGCAAAGTGCAGCAGAGGAGGCAAGGCAGGCGGCAGGGGATGGGGTGATGGTTTGATGGTTGTCCCCAGCCCACTCTGATGGCAGACAAACCCGACAGCCCTCAAGTCACCCCAGAGAGGGACGTGGCTGTCGCCCCATAGCTCGCTGCTGTGGGAAGCCCATGGTGTCTCTTGCAATCAATTCCTATGCAGTCTGTGCCTCCGGTATTTGCTTTTCAGAAACCTCGGAGCCCTTGCCGCGTTTCCGTGGTAACGCTGAGCGATGCGATGTGGGTTATCTGCAGAATCGAGGTCCTGGGGCGCTCTCTCTTCCGAGCCCTGCAGCAGTTTTGGCTTCGCACCCCAGGAGCTGCAGGTGCACTGCAGTAATGGTGATGTGTTCCTCACCACGACTCCCCATCAGCATGTGGGTCAGGACGTACGCTCACCAGATTGCCTTTGTGCCGGCGATACCTGGAGAATGGACCGAAACAGCCCCAGGACGGGGATTGTTGAGACCTCAGCCAGGTCCCCACTGCCCCTCCATCCCAGTGGAGGCTCAGCGTCTCGGTCCTGTGCTCACAAACCCACCAATGCTGTAACTCCTGCCCTGTGTCCATGGCACCAATGGGTCTATCACACAGTATGACCCCGAAGGGAAAAGTAGAAAAGCTGTTTCGCACAGAGCGAACACCCAGGCTGCCCTGTGCTGCAAGAGAGCTGGGGATGCTGCTGCTGTCAGCCCTTCACCCAGCACTACAGCCACCAAAATACTTTCCTGCCTGCTGGCTAACCACTGCTGATGGAAACACACAGCACTTTGAATTTACTCAGTCTCTGTGGCCTAAAACTCTTCCTGTGCCCGACCACAGCCGTCTGGCTACAGCCCGTCACACCCATCATTCCCCATCCAGACGCAAACCAAGCCAGGGCTTCTCAGCATCCACGATGAGACGGTATCAGGAGCACTCAGTCTAGCCAGGAATTTAAATTATTGAAATAAGAAGGAACTGCACAGGCTGGATCCTAGCAAAGCAATTTGTATATTATTCTTTCTTCTAATGAAAGTGAAAAGCCGTCTAACTTTGAGGTAAGAGCTTTGCATCTCAACAACGAGCCAAGACTTTGCAAGGAGAGGTTGGGCACGTTTCCATCACAGCTTGAAGGCAGCCAGAGCAAGAGCAGAAAGGTCTTTTTGGGGATACCACTGCTGTCGGGAGCAGCACAAACATCCACAGGTCATGCTCTGTTCCTTGTCCCCGCAGCTGAAGCCCCCAGACAACCCTGACGTGCCCTGAAGTGGGTCCTACAGAAGGCTTCAAGTGCAAGAGCTGCTGGTTCCTGCCAGGACACGGCTGGTGGCTTTGCTCTGGGGACAACAGGTCACAGCCAGATGCCCAGAGCGGCCGAGGGGCTGACAGGGGGATCCCCACAGGGATGGGGACACCCCAGCAGCAGCATGAAGAAATTAAAAGATCTAATAGCCTTTTTAACGCATTTGGGGAAAATGTTGGTTCCCAAAGGGCATAAAGCATATTTCCAATGTTTGTAACTGACCCCAAAAGAACATGGTTAAAAAGTTACCTAAACGCTTTGTATAAAGTTGTAATAGAACTTTAATTGAACTTTAGCTGAACTCCTGAAATCAAAACTTAATTGGGCCTTTTGCACCTAGACTAGATGTAGGAACAATTAAACCTAATTGCGTCCTTGCACATCCACCAGCACTAGATGTAAGAACCATTAACCAAAACTTAGATCAAACAAATTGAATAGTGAAAGGATTTACCGTCTTGAGAGCTCACCAAGGGCGAACCCAGTCCTGGTGATACCTAAGGCAGATTTTATGCATTTTATAAGTGGTTAAACTGTAGGGAATCTTCTTTTAGAGAAGAAATGTAGCTATTTTAGCAACCATCCCAAATGGTTTCAAGGACTTAGTAAGATAAGAAAGGATGTCTGCGGCCCTGAGAACATGGTGACCTAAGACAGGGATGCAGTAAATATGGACATTGTCTGACAAACAGGTGGTAGCAGAGGGATCATTAGTTTTAATGAGCAATTAAACAGTTAGAATGTTTTGCCAACATGAAAAGTGAGCCAAAGGACAGGTGAAGAAGATGAAGATTGAGGAAGAAACGACCCTCACTCAAAATAAGGACCACCAGAAGGCACAACTACGCACGCATGCTCAAAAGCTTATTATAATACGTAAATAAATTCTCAGAAATGTAATGAATATGCTAATGTTTTCTTAGAATTACATTGAATATGTATACCTGTTGTATATATATTTAATTCGACAACAGCACCACAGGAGGAGCACCACAGGAGGAGCTATGCCCTGCGCACCCGGCGCCGCAATAAAGAATGCCTGATTTCTGAGCTTTAAGTGGAGTCTCTGAAAGTTTTACCTGGGGGTTTGCGGTGACGCCGGGGGAGCGCTCCCGGTCCCTGATCCGGGGGGCAGGACGACAAGACGTATTTTCTGTGGAACAGAGCCCAGATAAGAGTGTGTCTGAGAGAAGCCTGAGGAGATTATAATACCAAAATGCACACTCTCTTGTAAATAAGGAGCACGCTAATTAAGGAGAGCTCCCAAAACTTTTAAAAGATGAACTGGAGTGTATATAAAGGATGAGGGATGGTAAAGGAACTGTAGCTCACCTGCGGGCTCAGCCGTCGGCCTGTCAGAGGCCTGTGCTCTGCGGGCACCCCGCTCCGTTCCGTGGAACTGAAATAAAGACAAATATTTCGATATAGTGTGTGGATTATTTTTGCACACGGGGCCACGAACCCTTAATTTAGGGTCAACATAACGCCGATTATCCGAACGGCTGGTTAGCAGCCCAAGCGCTTCATTACTGGGTGTCTTTAACCGCTTATTTGCATCCCAACCCTGAAGCGCTGACCTGCGATCCCGGCGGGGCCGAGCACGGCGGGGCCGCCTCCTCCCGCCGTCAGGGGCCGGGCCCGGCGCTCACCGCCCACCGGCGGGGCGGGCTCGGAGGGCGGCCCGGGCG
>NW_015090893.1:18525037-18547151 GCF_001431845.1 Calidris pugnax | reverse complement strand
CAAACCCTTCCCCCTCCTCCTAGGGCTCCCCTCCCTCATCCAGAGTCCCTCCCCAGCTTTCCTGGAGCCCCTTGAGGGACTGGAAGGGGCTCCAAGGTCTCCCCGGAGCCTTCTCTTCTCCAGATTGAACCCCCCCAACTCTCTCAGCCCCCGCTCCCAGCAGAGGGGCTCCAGCCCTCCCAGCATCTCCGGGGCCTCCTCTGGACCAAGCTCTGTGGTCCCCAACACAAGAAGGACACGGACCTGTCAGAGCAGGTCCAGAGGAGGCCACGAAGATGTTCAGAGGGCTGGAGCCCAGAGAAGCTGTGGCTGCCCCATCCCTGGAGGGGTTGAAGGGCAGGTTGGAGGGGGCTTGGAGCAACCTGGTGTGTTGGGAGGTGTCCCTGCCCAGGGCAGGGGGTGAAACTGGATGGGCTTTAAGGTTCCTTCCAACTCAAACCATTCTAGGATTCCATGGTATGATTCTATGATATGATTCTGTGATACATGCCCATCACCAACTCGGCATCCTTGTGCCAACGACGTTCCCAGTGGGCAGAGAAGAGGCCTGCGACGTGCTGCACTGCAGCTGAAGCAAACACGAGATGTTGGCCAACTCCTCCGAAAGCGCCGTCAGATCTTTCACATCCACATGAAGCAGATGGCGTCGCAGATTTGAAATCTTGTTCCAAGAGAAGTACATGTAGGAAACCACACAGAAATATAAGTTTGTTTATTCAGAGCGTTTTTGCGTTGAATGTTACATTGATTGAGAGACTTTCCAGCTTGCGTAACCTTTATTTCCTATGTGCACAGTTCAGCGGAAGTCAGGCTTGTGCAAAACTGCCCACATCAATCCTTAAGGTTGATGAGATTTAAACACATCAGCTTTAGGACGAGAAAGGCTGAATCAGCCCCGCTGGGATTCCAAGCTGCAAATTCACAGAGTCGTAAGCGTTTAAACCTGAGGACACGGTCTTGAACTGCAGACTCGCTCATAAATACATGCCTTAATGCTCAATATTCAGTGCAATAATCAGGTTGGGTTTTTCTTTTCTGTATTTTGCCTTTGCAGGAGTATAGCGCACCGATGTCTTAGGGAGATGAATGAACATCACAGTTCTCATGTTGAAGGAGAGGCAGGAACCAAAAAGGACTTTAGCCTGGCATAACCTCAAAGAGTGGCTCCCCAGAAACTCCGGAGACACAAGGAGAATGCAGGTACCTTTGAAGCAGCTGGAACGAGAGCTGCAGGCACTGACAGACTCTCTACTTTCACCTTTCCACGGGATTCACAATTTGCACTAAGACTCTCCCAGCAGCAAGAAGCTGTCCTGATGACACACACATGGATTTACTTGCCAGTGAGGTGGGATTATATCCCTAAGTAAGGCTAGAGCCCCAGTGGTAATTAGCTGTACACTGATTGACTTGGACATCGTAGAGACTAAAATAAGAAGCAACCTGTACACGTCCTCAGAAAAGACGCTGCGAAGTATCCTGAAGAAATGGTGAAACAGTTTGTGTTGAAGCCATTTTGGGGCCAGCTGGAGGCAAATCACCACCTAATTAGGCCATCTAGCCATCTAGTCTGAGCAAGACTAATCAGGAGGGGGAATAGCAATTTCTTCCAGCTGCTTTCTGTGTGCGTATTTTATTTTCTTAGGTGGGGAAGCTCTGCAGAATAGATGATGCTGTGGTTACAGCGCATGACTGGTTCTGCTTTCATTTCCCACATGGTTTTAGGCAAATCACTTCATGCCTCTGTGTTTTTTGACTTTTCCTCCAGTGCAAAATGTCTCTTCTCCCAAGAGACGTTCTGAAGATTGAAGTCATTGCGTTTTAGTGACTTCCGCACGGGATGTGCTGTGAAAGTATTTGAAAGTAATTGAAAGTATTACAGAATTGCAGTGCAGGGAGGCTTCTGAAATCCTGGCGCTGTGCGAGTGTTCCTTCAATTATTGTGTGGGACTGAGGGAATGCTTTTAATCTACACTTTGTAATAAATATTGAACTGTAAAAGCTAAATAATAAACCTCAAAGGCAGGGCATTTTAAAGCTAGGCTAATAAGGAATAAACAGGACATTTAAACTAGATCTTTCTTCTAATCTTTTAGTGATAAATGACTCAATTAAGAAAAAAGCAAAGACAAAACGTTGACATGAGCTAATGGGTCAGAGGGTTCCTCTGAAGCTCTCCGGTTTGACAGTTCCATCCCATGCAAGCAGGCTGCAGCGGGCAGGTTAAGAGAAAGTAACTGTGACAGTGAAGTTCATCAAAAGGCTGGATTATCCCCCCATTCACAATGCTGGGCTCAAGGAAGATGGAAAACTTTATGACGACTCTGATCCAAAGGCTGCTGGTGTGACCAGAAACTTCCCAGTGCTGCCCAGAAAACCCTGCTGGGGGGCTGCCAGGGAGCTGAGCTGCCACCCTCCACCTGGTTCCTTCCCTCCCAGTAGCTGTTTGTAGTGTTCACTGGTCGTCGGGACATTTACACTCTTACTGAAAACACTTCTTTGTCATCAAGTCTAAATAATAAAGTGAGCAGTGTTCCTGTGCCCCTGGAGACATACATACTCGATATGCAAGAAATGGAATCGCAGGGTTTGAATATACATACGTGTCATGTCTTGTTTTCACACTGTGGAATAACAGCCTGAATTATAGCTGGATAATTAGGCTGAAGAGATTTATTGAGGATTAATAAATGCTGCCTAACAGATGTTCCTCCCCAAAACACTGTGAAAGACATTGGCAACTGTGAAAATGTAAAGGAAGGGCAGGAAGCAGGAGATGGGTCTCTCAGATGTAACTTGGAGATAGCTGTCGATGGGTTTGAGCAATCTCCTATCAGGAGATTAGCTTTACTTTGAGACACCACTATTCACCTTGATGCTCCTCAGTTTCTTAACATTTTGTACTCGGGACCATGTTGTATTTGAATTTGAATAGCCAACTCTGTCCGAGCCTGATTTTTGGAGCCCTAACTCACTGCTTTCACCAGTGATCTTTGTCGCTCCATTATTTCCTCAGCCTAATAGAGAAATCGCAATTAACTAATGGTTAATTTAATCTTGCTGTCCGTATTAAATCCCTTACTGCATAGCCTAGCAGTTTTTAACTCCGGGGATGAGAGAGAGAAGCTCTGCCAGCTTTCCCATGGGAGCATCATCCACAAATCCGGGAAGGGACCAGCGTCTGTGCTCTCCAGAGCCGCCTGCTCATGCACCACCCGAGCACATCAGCTCGCTGTGACCTCCCAGCAAACTCCTAACTGGCCTTTGGGTGCTGCAGTGAGTGGGGCTTGCAGAAAAGAGCAGCTCCCCTCCAGACCTATCCAACGTGGAATCTTGTTTCTCTCACTTCTTATAAATATGGGTGAGAAAGGTAAGTGGAACATGCTGGAGCAGGAAGAGGTGACAGATGGTGGATATTAAAAAGACTCTTTAATTACAGGATTTGGAGAGAGGGTCCTTTACGGAGATAATTTTTTAATTGTTGCTATTTGTAGGAAAAAAATCCCAGTGCTCCCAAGCAGTTCCCAGTAGCAAAAGGCCTGGTCTCTGAGCACTGTTGACTCTAATCACTTCAACCCAGAGAAAAAGAAAACGCTGTGCTTGTTAGAACGCCTCGGTTAAACTTCAACTTCTTCTGCAGAAAAAGTGTTTGTTTCCTTCCATCTGCTGCCTTTGCAAGAAAGGAAAAATCAGCCTGTTCAGATACCAGGAAGTTCTTCAACATTTGAACAGCTAGCTGTAAACGCAGAAACAATAACATGCATAAATTATCATACCTAAAAATACCCCGCATGCCCGTCACCCATATAACCCAGCCCTGGAGCAGTTCCTCAGCACCGTAAGCCTGCGTGAAGTCTGCAGAGACACGGGATGTGGGCAGAGCGGGGCAGCTGTGCCGGCAGATGCACGTGCCGGGCTCTCTTGCACCCTTGCAGTTTTTCCTCTCATCAAAACATGTTTTGCTTTCACCGGGAGCTGCCGGCTGCCTCCTACGGCTCCGTGCCACCGTCTCTGCCAAAGCAGGGGAGATTACAGCGGGAGCCAGACCCTTTGCAAGTGGCGGAGACCCACAGCATCTGAATTCAAACCAAATCCATCCTGACACTGGGGCTGTGTGAGCAGCGTGGGAGGTTCTATAAAGCTGGTCCTCAAATTCAGCAGCTCTCCATACCTCAGAGGAGGCAAAGTGCAGCAGAGAAGGCAAGGCAGGCGGCAGGGGACGGGGTGGTGGTTGTCCCCAGCCCGCTCCGATGGCAGACAAACCCAACAGCCCTCAAGTCACCCCAGAGAGGGACGTGGCTGTCGCCCCATAGCTCGCTGCTGTGGGAAGCCCATGGTGTCTCTTGCAATCAATTCCTATGCAGTCTGTGCCTCCGGTATTTGCTTTTCAGAAACCTCGGAGCCCTTGCCGCGTTTCCGTGGTAACGCTGAGCGATGCGATGTGGGTTATCTGCAGAATCGAGGTCCTGGGGCGCTCTCTCTTCCGAGCCTTGCAGCAGTTTTGGCTTCACACCCCAGGAGCTGCAGGTGCACTGCAGTAATGGTGATGTGTTCCTCACCACGACTCCCCATCAGCACACGGGTCAGGACGTACACTCACCAGATTGCCTTTGTGCCGGCGATACCTGGGGAACGGATCAAAACGGCCCCAGGACGGGGATTGTTGAGACCTCAGCCAGGTCCCCACTGCCCCTCCATCCCAGTGGAGGCTCAGCGTCTCGGTCCTGTGCTCACAAACCCACCAATGCTGTAACTCCTGCCCTGTGTCCATGGCACCAATGGGTCTATCACACAGTATGACCCCGAAGGGAAAAGTAGAAAAGCTGTTTCGCACAGAGCGAACACCCAGGCTGCCCTGTGCTGCAAGAGAGCTGGGGATGCTGCTGCTGTCAGCCCTTCACCCAGCACTACAGCCACCAAAATACTTTCCTGCCTGCTGGCTAACCACTGCTGATGGAAACACACAGCACTTTCAATTTACTCAGTCTCTGTGGCCTAAAACTCTTCCTGTGCCCGACCACAGCCGTCTGGCTACAGCCCGTCACACCCATCATTCCCCATCCAGACGCAAACCAAGCCAGGGCTTCTCAGCATCCACGATGAGACGGTATCAGGAGCACTCAGTCTAGCCAGGAATTTAAATTATTGAAATAAGAAGGAACTGCACAGGCTGGATCCTAGCAAAGCAATTTGTATATTATTCTTTCTTCTAATGAAAGTGAAAAGCCGTCTAACTTTGAGGTAAGAGCTTTGCATCTCAACAACGAGCCAAGACTTTGCAAGGAGAGGTTGGGCACGTTTCCATCACAGCTTGAAGGCAGCCAGAGCAAGAGCAGAAAGGTCTTTTTGGGGATACCACTGCTGTCGGGAGCAGCACAAACATCCACAGGTCATGCTCTGTTCCTTGTCCCCGCAGCTGAAGCCCCCAGACAACCCTGACGTGCCCTGAAATGGGTCCCTACAGAAGGCTTCAAGTGCAAGAGCTGCTGGTTCCTGCCAGGACACGGCTGGTGGCTTCGCTCTGGGGACAACAGGTCACAGCCAGATGCCCAGAGTGGCCGAGGGGCTGACAGGGGGATCCCCACAGGGATGGGGACACCCCAGCAGCAGCATGAAGAAATTAAAAGATCTAATAGCCTTTTTAACGCATTTGGGGAAAATGTTGGTTCCCAAAGGGCATAAAGCATATTTCCAATGTTTGTAACTGACCCCAAAAGAACATGGTTAAAAAGTTACCTAAACGCTTTGTATAAAGTTGTAATAGAACTTTAATTGAACTTTAGCTGAACTCCTGAAATCAAAACTTAATTGGGCCTTTTGCACCTAGACTAGATGTAGGAACAATTAAACCTAATTGCGTCCTTGCACATCCACCAGCACTAGATGTAAGAACCATTAACCAAAACTTAGATCAAACAAATTGAATAGTGAAAGGATTTACCGTCTTGAGAGCTCACCAAGGGCGAACCCAGTCCTGGTGATACCTAAGGCAGATTTTATGCATTTTATAAGTGGTTAAACTGTAGGGAATCTTCTTTTAGAGAAGAAATGTAGCTATTTTAGCAACCATCCCAAATGGTTTCAAGGACTTAGTAAGATAAGAAAGGATGTCTGCGGCCCTGAGAACATGGTGACCTAAGACAGGGATGCAGTAAATATGGACATTGTCTGACAAACAGGTGGTAGCAGAGGGATCATTAGTTTTAATGAGCAATTAAACAGTTAGAATGTTTTGCCAACATGAAAAGTGAGCCAAAGGACAGGTGAAGAAGATGAAGATTGAGGAAGAAACGACCCTCACTCAAAATAAGGACCACCAGAAGGCACAACTACGCACGCATGCTCAAAAGCTTATTATAATACGTAAATAAATTCTCAGAAATGTAATGAATATGCTAATGTTTTCTTAGAATTACATTGAATATGTATACCTGTTGTATATATATTTAATTCGACAACAGCACCACAGGAGGAATATGTATACCTGTTGTATATATATTTAATTTGACAACAGCATTTGGTGTGCACCACAGGAGGAGCTATGCCCTGCGCACCCGGCGCCGCAATAAAGAATGCCTGATTTCTGAGCTTTAAGTGGAGTCTCTGAAAGTTTTACCTGGGGGTTTGCGGTGACGCCGGGGGAGCGCTCCCGGTCCCTGATCCAGGGGCAGGACGACAAGGCATATTTTCTGTGGAACAGAGCCCAGATAAGTGTGTCTGAGAGAAGCCTGAGGAGATTATAATACCAAAATGCACACTCTCTTGTAAATAAGGAGCACGCTAATTAAGGAGAGCTCCCAAAACTTTTAAAAGATGAACTGGAGTGTATATAAAGGATGAGGGATGGTAAAGGAACTGTAGCTCACCTGCGGGCTCAGCCGTCGGCCTGTCAGAGGCCTGTGCTCTGCGGGCACCCCGCTCCGTTCCGTGGAACTGAAATAAAGACAAATATTTCGATATAGTGTGTGGATTATTTTTGCACACGGGGCCACGAACCCTTAATTTAGGGTCAACATAACGCCGATTATCCGAACGGCTGGTTAGCAGCCCAAGCGCTTCATTACTGGGTGTCTTTAACCGCTTATTTGCATCCCAACCCTGAAGCGCTGACCTGCGATCCCGGCGGGGCCGAGCATGGCGGGGCCGCCTCCTCCCGCCGTCAGGGGCCGGGCCCGGCGCTCACCGCCCACCGGCGGGGCGGGCTCGGAGGGCGGCCCGGGCGGCTGAGGGGATCCCGGGGCGGGAGACGGCTGAGGGGATCCCGGGGCGGGAGGCGGCGGCGGCGGCCGGGCGGGTCGGCAGGTAGGTGGGTGATCGGGGCGGCGGTAAGATGGCGGCGTAGCGGCTCTCCCTCAGCTCCCTTCAGATCCCCGCCATGAAGCTCATCATCTCAGAGACGTACGCGCAGGCCAGCGAGTGGGCCGCCAAGTACATCCGCAACCGCATCGTCCACTTCGGGCCCGGCCCCGGGAGGTTCTTTACGCTGGGGCTGCCCACAGGTGGGTACCGGGAGCGGGGGTTGGGGGGGGGAGGCCCCGGGGGGCCCGGCCCGGTCTGAGGCGGCGGCTCCCCCACAGGCAGCACGCCGCTGGGCTGCTACAAGAAGCTGGTGGAGTACTACAGGAATGGAGACCTCTCCTTCAAGTACGTGAAAACCTTCAACATGGACGAGTACGTGGGTGAGTGCCCTTTGGCTTTCCCTGCCGGGGGGGCTGTGCGCTGCCCGTCTGCACTGTCCTGTCATGGAGGGCGCTGGGCCCGCAGCCCCCCATCTCATTAGTGTGGGGAGAAAATCCCCCCTGCAAAAGATTCAAGGTAGGAAGGATAAGATTTGTTAACAGGGACAGTTTGAAAACCTATATAAGGAATGTCTAAGGGTATTGGGTGTTGCCTGGTGTTAGACTCACTGCTGTGTTTTACCTGAACTTCGGTATTGGCCAGGTAAGGATCCGTCTTATCACGGCAAGCCCAGATAGCGTGTGGTATGAACTGCCACCTTTGCTCCGGGATTGTAAAGGTCACTTTGGCTCCGGGTCTCTCACAAGGAGCGATGCGATGCCCTTCCGCAGCCGACGTGCAGGCCTTTCAGATAGCAGCGTGTTCCAGTTATGAAGCTGGGATGAAATAGCCTCCTCAGATGACAGAGTACAGAGAGATCAGTGGGCAGGCCTAAAGCTCCAAAGGTGAAAAACATACAGGCTAAATATTTGCTAATGCTTATCTTACCCTGGCCAAGACGTTTTTCCTGTGAACAGTCCTAATCAAGCAGCATTAGGGAATAGGCAGGCCGGTGTGGGTTTATCGCATTCAAGGGGGAAAAAAAAATCACACAATAAGTTATTCCCTAGGCTTCTGCACAGTTTTTTAGTCGTTCTTGCTGATACCAACTGGTAGGAATGCTGAACAGGTAGTAACGGATGAGGCACGTGCCTGCTTTTCTGGAACAACAATCACGTGTTAATAAGAGGATGTGCCTTATAGGAGCTATTGATTTACTGTAATTTTGCTATTTGGGGAAATAAGAACAACTCATGAAAGTTGAGGGAGTCACAAATGACAGAAAGCAGCATTCTGTTCCCAAAGCCACTGCAAGGGCCCAGGGGTGGTTTGTGTAGGGGTGATATTCTTTCAGTGGGTCTGACTCCTGTGCGTGCTCCATTACCAGGTCTCCCGAGGGATCACCCGGAAAGTTACCATTCCTTCATGTGGAACAACTTCTTCAAGCATATTGACATCTCGCCAGAAAACGTGCACATTTTGGATGGAAACGCACCTGATCTGCAGGCAGAGTGTGACGCGTTCGAGGATAAAATCAAAGCAGCTGGAGGAATCGAACTCTTTGTTGGAGGTGAAAACCCAAAGGACTATCATGATCTATCATAATCATTCTATGATTCTATTGGTCTCTAAACACTGGCAGCAGCACTGCCTTTCCCCCACCAGCACTCTCCTGATTCTATTGGTCTCTAAACACTGGCAGCACTCTCATTTATTGTCAGGAGAGCTCCTTTTCAGTGCAGTTCAGTGGATTTGCAGTGGAAGCCACCCCGTACTCCATCACCCTGGGTGTTCATGCGTGCTAACAGCCTGGTTTTCCAGTATACTGCTCCCCCAGTTTAAAGTATTTGAATCCAGTATGTGAGTTGTTCAGGAAAGGACTAGCAGGAGAGGCGGGCAGGGCTAGAATTGTACCCAATTTTATTGTCAGGAGAGCTCCTTTTCAGTGCAGTTCAGTGGATTTGCAGTGGAAGCCACCCCATACTCCATCGCTCTGGGTGCTCATGTGTGCTAACAGCCTGGTTTTCCAGTGTACTGCTCCCCCAGTTTAAAGTGTTTAAATCCAGTATGTGAGTTGTTCAGGAGAGGAGTAGCAGGAGAGGCGGGCAGGGCTAGAATTGTACCCAATACAAAATGTATGACAGTTGCCAGTGCTAACGGGAAACTGCGGGGAGTAGGCAGAGTCCTGTGAGCCAACAGGAGCTCAATGTGAGCTTTTCCCCCCAGTTTGCCTTCAGATTCTGCCATCCACTTGTCCCAGCATCAGAGGGGGCTTTTGCTGTCGTTCCCGCCACTTCAGATTCTGCCATCCACTTGTCCCAGCACAATTAGGGAAGAGTCTTTGTTTTCAGAGGGGGCTTTTGCTGTCGTTCCCGCTGGCAGCAAATTTAAGCTTGAGCAGAAAAATTGCAAGTGTTTTTTCTCAGATCTATGTCTATTCCTGAAGTGTTGAGTGTCTTTCTAACAGGAGTGCTGCTGGCTCTGCTTCTGCAGTAACTGTGACACCCGCTGACCTGTCTCTCAATCTCTGTCACAGGTATTGGCCCCGATGGTCACATCGCCTTCAACGAGCCTGGGTCGAGCCTGGTGTCCAGGACACGCGTGAAGACCTTGGCTATGGACACTATATTGGCTAATGCCAGGTTCTTTGATGGCGACCTCTCCAAAGTGCCCACCATGGCCTTGACGGTGGGAGTGGGCACTGTCATGGACGCCAGAGAGGTGAGGAGAAAAGCAGTGACTTCACACAGGGTGTCCTGGGGCGGGGAAAGATCCTCTGGTCTCGGAGCAGCATTGCACCCTGCTGGCGTAGGCTGGCTTCTGCTGCTTCTGCCACAGGGCCCCACATACCTACCCCTCCTGGTCCCTCACCTCCTGCAACACTCTGGAAAGGCTCTTGCTCCATTTTTACTCTACTAACACTTATATTTGTGTAACCCTGCAGTACACCTGGGATCCACGGGGAGGTAGAGATGATGGTCACATCGCCTTCAACGAGCCTGGGTCGAGCCTGGTGTCCAGGACACGCGTGAAGACCTTGGCTATGGACACTATATTGGCTAATGCCAGGTTCTTTGATGGCGACCTCTCCAAAGTGCCCACCATGGCCTTGACGGTGGGAGTGGGCACTGTCATGGACGCCAGAGAGGTGAGGAGAAAAGCAGTGACTTCACACAGGGTGTCCTGGGGCGGGGAAAGATCCTCTGGTCTCGGAGCAGCATTGCACCCTGCTGGCGTAGGCTGGCTTCTGCTGCTTCTGCCACAGGGCCCCACATACCTACCCCTCCTGGTCCCTCACCTCCTGCAACACTCTGGAAAGGCTCTTGCTCCATTTTTACTCTACTAACACTTATATTTGTGTAACCCTGCAGTACACCTGGGATCCACGGGGAGGTAGAGAGGTTTGGGAAGGATGTCTTTGGTTAAGAGTTTGGTCTGGGGAAATAACTGCAAGAATCACTGGTTGACAGATCATGAAAACCGCATGGGATAGCTTTTAATTGAGTCTATACCTTGATTTATACTTGTTAAGTCTCAGCAGGGGGTGCCTAACAGGGGAGTTCAAAGGATCCGAATCATTACAGTGACCCACCAGGCTATGATTTAATTGACAAATAAACTGCAGTCAGAGCAAACAGAAGTGTGCCTCTGGGGAGGATGATGGAGAAATCCCCCTGTGAGGGACCAGGGGAGCTCCCCCTCCGTTCTGCAGGTGCTGCAGGGTGCTCTCTCTGAAGGCACCTTCTAGCCCCTGACTGCCATCCTCTGTGTCTCCTGAGTCCAGGTGATGATTCTCATCACGGGAGCCCACAAAGCCTTTGCTTTATACAAAGCCATTGAGGAAGGTGTCAACCACATGTGGACAGTGTCTGCTTTCCAGCAGCACCCCAACACCGTGTTTGTGTGTGACGAGGATGCCACGCTGGAACTCAAGGTGAAGACAGTGAAATACTTCAAAGGTGAGCGTTTGACCAGGCCAAGACGCTGTCGTACTTAATTTTTAAGTGGCACAAGCCATGCTTTGCATTAGATGTTTCTGTTTAATCAACTCCTAAATGAGTATATTCCTTAAATATAACAGCTGACATGTACAGAGAGAATAAAAGTGCAAAGGGAATGCTTAACTGTGGGCCTGGGAGCAAAGGAACAAGGGCTCTAGTGATCCCTAATTTCAGCAGCAACCAATGAATGACAGTTTTGCTTTATCGTGTCTACTTAAAGTCATCTTCGCTTTCTCCATCAGGTCTCATGCTGGTTCACAACAAGCTTGTGGAGCCCTTATACAGCATGAAGGAGACGGGAGCAGAAACAAGCCACTCCAAGAAGCCGTACAGCGATTAATCGCGCTGTTGGGAGTGGTGCTGAACCAGCTTTTCTGTTCAAAACCAGCTGTGAAGAAAGGGAATTGCTGCAGAAACTCATCTCCTATTTGTTCTTAAATTAGCAAAATGATTAAGTACTTGCTTCTCTCTATTAAAAAGACAGATGCCAAACACCTGCCTTAATTAACCAAATGAGGATGGGATCCAGTGTACTGCATTCCACAAACTCCTGCTGCTGATTTACTCACTGAAGGTAAAGTCAGTGGAGAGTGAGGTGTTGAATCTACAAAGCAACCGTAAGGACATAGACTGAAGGCCCCAAAACTTTATTGTGAAAGTACAATGTTGCAGAAACCAAACGAGTAACCACTTTGGGATGTATTCCTCACAATCAGGACAAGTACCTTGTGTGTCATTCCCCTTCCACAAAACGCTCATTAATCATTTAAAATGGGAGCTGAGCTTTTTCAGCCTGGAGAAAGGAAAGGTCCAGCACGAGCTGAGGGCAGCGTGTGTCACAGCTACGAGGAGGACAGCGGGAAGGTGAAGGCAGGCTCTCCTGGGCAGTGTGCATGGGGAAGATACGACGGGGCTTGAGTTAAGCCAAGATGCTCAGACTGGATCTAAGGAAAAGCCCTCCCCCAGAGGACAGGCCAGCAGTGGGGCAGGTTGCCCAGACTCTGGCCTTCAGAGAGGTTTTCCAGACCTGATGGATAAAGCCCTGGCTGAGCCCTGCTTCGAGCCAGAGGTTGGACTCGAGACCATCTCAGCAAAAGGGAGGGCACAGCTGTTCAGCAGCGCTGTTAATAATTAGTGCCATTAATGGTTAGTTTGCACATCTATGGGATTTTGTTTGTTGTCACCCAAGAAGCCTTACACGTTCAGTTTCAGGGTATGATTCCATATCCCCTGGTGCTTGGTGACGTGCTGCAGGAGGGTAGATTTGTTCCGTGAAGCATAAATAACCTCTCTCTGCTGCTCCATTATCCGCGTCGGCGCAGAGCCTGAAGCAGCAAGATCTCTCTCCCGCCTTCCCCTGCTCTACCTTGTCACAAGGAAATGCCAAGTGACACCTCAAAGGAAATGCTCTGTTCCCTCTGCCTCAGCCCGGGATCAGTGACAGCAGCCCCACGCAGATCAGTGACAGCCTGTGCTGGCAACACCCCGCCGATTCCACATCTCCATTCCTGGGTGTGTCCTGTCAAACAAGGGCCAAGACAAACTGTGCAGCATTTATTTTCTTCATGCAGAAATTTTCCAAGCTGTTGATCTGTAATGTAACTTCCTACAGTAAATGTCTTGATTTTTTCTAAATGGTCACATTGTCTGTATCTGGTGCCAAGTCTCACTTTGATAGCGAAACATGGACCCGTTTATGAGGCTGATGGGACTCTTAATGCCAACTTTGAACAAAACACAACCTTCAAAGCATGAGAAAAGACCTGTTATTTGCACAAGATTTCTCTGTCACCGAGAACTAAACTGTATGGAAAGCAGTTTGGTAGAAACAGCTACAGCTGCACCCAACTTCAAGAGCTTCCTCCCTTGTCCAGTAATTGCTTTTCCAGTAATCCAGCAGCCCTTTCATTAGAAAAAAAAAGTAGGGATCTTTACAGGAAGGAGAAGGAGGTCACAGTTCTCTATCTTCTACCACAAAATATCAGCAAATAACACTTGTTCTGTGCACACAAAGAAATGGAGAGAGAGAAAGTCTACAAGAGGGAAAAAACCTGAGGAGGAAACTCTGCGCCAGAATTGATTGCCTTGCTGTCACTCAAGATAGGTTCTGCTTTTAGCTGTCCCACCTTTGCCACACCAGCTGATTGTCCTATGAATGTAGTCACCTCCTTGTCCTCTCCTCCTCTCCTCACTGCAGGATGTGTGAGCTCCAGCCTGGGTGTCCCCAGGTGCCCAGAAATCAGATGCAGCAGTGACTACATCACCGCTCCTCCTCTCTCCACACAAAGTTCTTGAAAGCAGAGGTAGTTCATCACAGCATCTTCACATACTTCACCGTAGCACTCCTGCTCTGCTCCCTCTGGCTTTTCATCCCAACGTGCCCTTTGGTGTCCAGGCCCTGCTCTTGGCCACCTCTGTCCTGGCAGAAGGGGTTTGAGGGATCCAACACCATCTCCTCCAGCCAGGCGGGAAAATGGAGCAAAAGAACATGCTCATCCTCACCACAAACGTTCCCTGTCTGCCCACGGACGCAGCTCAGTGGGAAGAAAACTCCTTCCAAAAGCAGGCAGAGTTCAACATTTGTGGCCAGAGCAGACACCACAGCGGGGGTGCACCCCCGGCAGTGTCCCACCCTAGTGTCACCACGGCCACCACCCAGCAGGTAGGGGCTTGCACCTCTGGGGAAAAACTGCAGCTTTTTGGGTGCAATGTGACTTTGCATAAACATCCAAACTTCCATCACTGGAACGGAGAGAGCCTCCCCCGAGCCCAGGGCTGTCTCTGTCACTCTCCAGATGCAGATGAGGACTAGAGGCCATCACCACCCCCACACAGACCTGCGCTGCCACGTACGTGCCATAATGAAGACAAAATGGGGAGACAACTTACATTTACTGTCTTAAAGTGAATTTAGTGCATGTGAAAGGTGCAGGAAATACAATTTAAACCATACACAATGTAAACTTTACACACTGTCCTAGATCCTAAACCAAGGCACCCGTGTTCACCATCTCTTTAATCAGTTTCCTCCTCCATGAAAGGAACTACATCAGCACTCGTTTTGGCCAGATAATCCCAGTATAAATTTATTTACTGTCAGTCAAAACGGAGTGAGAGGCGTTCACCTTGAGCTTCCCAAGAGTCTCCCAGTTCCTGAGCTATCCATCTGGCACCTGCTTTTTGTTCTGAACACAGCACATGCAGTTTTTAATGTCAAAATAAATTTTTAGACCCTTCTGTGGGTGGAAAAACTTCCAAAAAAAAAAAAAAAATCAGTGGTTCCCTCCAGTAATTACTTTCATGCTCACAAAACTGACTGAGCTTCCAGGGGAAACAATTTGGGTTTTGAAATAATTTGAAGTGCAAGAACAGTGGAAATAAGGTATCTAGTCCAGAAGCAAATACCAACTAATCAAATCTCTTATATGAAGTTAGTAAAAAATAAATTACTTCATCATCTGAGAAGACAAGGTAATTTTCAATATCTTGAAGAATTCAAGTTAACCTCAACTATCAATATCTGACTGATGCTTCCCACAAATGGTAACATGCCAAGATCCTCAAAAGGAGGTCTTCCTAAAGGAGACCCCTAAATATTGCTACGATTCAGGGCATCAGTTTTGTTTATTTGCTTTTGAAAAAAAAAAAGGGGCACCTCTTAGATGCATTTCTCCAGTAATTTTCCAACTTCTGACTGGTTCTGTGTGTCTTCAGTGATGGATGGGATTTTTAGGGCCTCCATGGGTGATGGTGACCACAGGATGGGTAAAATGGTCTCCTTTGGTTTTGGCAGCAGCCTCTGAAGTGTGAGTATCCTGCAGGGCACGGGAATGGCCCTTTTCCTATCACACAATGGAGGTGAAAAGCAAAGGAACTTGACACAAAAAGGGAAAGCATCTGTGTCTGGTTGGTTCAGTTCCAGAGACGATACTAGTCTTCATCTTCAGCTTCCCAGAACTCACCATCAGTATGCACAGCTTGAAACAACCTGCAAGACAGCCAGTAATTTCCATCAGGATGTACAAATACACACACAAAAAATTATCAATCTAGATGTGACAAAAAAAAAAAACAAAACAACCCAAAAGCAGCAAGTTTCCCAATTTAATTTCAGTATCATAAACCGCTCACCCTGCCCTCCTCAAAGGCCATTAAAATGAGCTACTCTGCACTTACAGCCTGCTACACCAGAGGGTTTTACGGTGCCCTGCAAACGTGGTGTCTCAAGAAATCCCTGGAAATGTTAATAATCCAAACTGTATCCGAAGTCAGCCGGTGTGCTGCCACTCCTCACTGCTCTGCAGGCAGGGTACGGCAGCAGCCAAGCCTGCCAGCTCCCATGTTTCCAGCTTCTTAGAAGCCACTTTCTTGCCCAAAACCTTGGGGCAAGGAAACATCTCCCTCCAGGCTCTGTCTCGGTCAGAGGCAGCGAGTAAAGCATTGGGAACAGGCCCTGAAGACTCCTCTGGAATTTTAAAACAGAAGTTCTTAAAAAGCCAAACCATATCTCAGGTCACTCCTGATTTTTTTATTGTTAGTGACAAGTCCTTGCAAGTGTAAATATTTGAGAGAAGAATCTGTGTCTTAAATTGTGCAGCTACAGATTTCCAGGTAATAATCTGGGAGAGACTGTAAGGAAAAAATGCAAGAATCATCCATATGGCACTAGAAGAAATAGTTGCAACCACGGACCTGTTAAAGCACGGGGAGGACGGGTCGTTGAAGTGCCTGTAGGGGTTCATCCTGGAGAGAGAGCGCATGCAGATCCAGCAGAAGTACTGCATGCACCCAGTGCACGTCATCTTGTTACAGCCATCCAGTTTCTGGCAGGGGAAGGACACAAGAAACAGCAATAAAATCCGACTCTGTCAGTCTCTGAGAACCCTCCTCACACCTGCACCAACTAACGACATGTTTTACCCCGGCTCTACCACAACACTCCTGGTTTTCCACTGTTCAGGAGAATTATAAACTAGACCCACAGAACTGTGAATTGGTTATAGTGCAAACAATAATGGAAATTAGTATTTTTCTGAAGCTAGTTTTATTCACCAGCCGCAGTTCCAAACAACGGCAGCCTGAAACACATGGAAAACAAAGGGATTCATATGGATCCATCTTCAACCTGGATCTTTTTAGTACTGGAGGCCAAACAACACCTTACTCGAGTCCCTGAGCTCCAGAAACGTCACCTCCTTTTCTGTGTAACACAGACAGAAACTTCTCTTTACTAATTCCTAGAAATTTACCTTCCCTGGTGAACTTGGTAAATAAATCTCTGTTCCAGCCTAAATACAGAATTGGGAGCTCCTGTGATTCCCCAGCCTCCCCCCCCTGCCCCGTGCTCACCTCTATGTGGGTGCCACAGCAAGGACAAGACTTGCAGTTCTTTTCCAGCCATTCCTTACTCTCCATCTCCTCCAGGGCTTTCTGAATCACTCGTTTGCCGTAGCGCTGTTCCAGAAATCTTTTAGTTGCCTCATCTGCTTCTAAATACTCATTTCGCAAATCCATTAATTTCTCTGGGGAATAAAAATAAACACATAAACAAAAAACTAAAATACAAACCCAAAATAACATATTACAAAATATGTTTTGATTATATAAAGAAGTCCAGTTAATCATGGGACGGTTTAGGTTGGAAGGGACCTTTAAAGTCCATCCCCCTGCCACGAGCAGGGACATCTCCAGCTGGATCGGGTTGCTCAGAGCCCTCAGAGCCCCGTCCAGCCTGACCTTGAGCAGCAGCATAAAGTCCTCGCAAAGGAAACTAACAGTGTTCATGGAAACAGCAAGTAAAACATCGGCCCAGGTAAGGCAGGGAGGAGAATGTTAAAACCCCTCTACCTCAAAATTCAACGGTTTTGCACTGTTTCATTATAAGAGACCTGTCAATGGAATTACAACAAATCTACAATGTAACATAAACTGAAAAATACAAATATTTTTTCTGAACACATTTAATGGAACTCTGTCAAGTGATTTTGAGGCCAAATGGATAGAGAAGCATCCACCTGATTCAGGTATCAACTCTGACAACAGCAAGTAAGAGATTCACAGGAAAGAGTATAAAAAAAAAGGCACAATAAAATTATTTTTCCCCTGTTATGGCCTCTCAAAATCTGGCAACCAGCAGTTTAGGGGCTTTCTGAGCTGTGGAGTGACATCAACCGAGTACTTTTTAATTGCCAACAACAGACTTACTCCACGTGAACCTGTCTGATCTTTCAGAAAACTCACACGGTGACGAGTTTCCTTCCCTGATTTCTGACTTTCCCTCTTTCCCCACCCGAGACTTAGTGGTTTCTGGCTCCACGTCCGAAACATGAGGACTCACCCGCGGTGACTTTGCAGGGCGAGACCCCGTGGTAGGTCATTTTGCAGAGGGTACAGAAGGCGTAGTTGCAGCAGGAGCAGATGCCCATGGTGCAGCCCGGCTCCTGCATGACGGGCGTCTGGCAGCCCGGGCGAGGGCAATACACCACGTCAGCCATCAGGTCCAGGCTGGACTGCAGGAGCAGGCGGTCGTAGCGCGCAAAGAGCTGCTCCCCCACCAGCTCCTTCACCTGAACACACAGCACAGAAAGGTTATGTGCAGCCACAACTCCCAGCCTGCCAGCTCCAGTAAAAAAATACAGCAAGTCAATGGAAGAGTACCTACAGCCGGGATGAATCCACTTTGTACTCTCCAAGAAACCACTCCCAAAGTGCTATTTTAATAGTAGTTAAATAATCAAATGAAAAGCATGTGGTGTCAAATACAACGGGATGTTAATTCAGGGCTCTCACCAGTGCCAGTACCAACAGAGCGGGCAAAATACAGAATCATAGAATGGTCCAGGTTGGAGGGGACCTTTCACATCACAGAGTCCAACCATCAGCCCAGCACTGACAAACCCATCACTGACCCGTGTCCCTCAGCACCACGTCTGCCCGGCTTTGAAATCCCTCCAGGGATGGGGACTCCACCACTGCCCTGGGCAGCCTCTGCCAAGGCTTCACAACCCCATCCATGAAGAAATTTTTGCCATGTTTTAACTCTGTGTGTGGCTCCGAGTGTGAGAAAAAAAACCTTCCCCAGGTCCATTCCCAATGCTCACCATGAAAAGCCACACCTTGTCTTCTGGCACTACTGGTAAGTGAGCAGAACTCTACTGTCACACTTCTATTACCTGGCCAGGGGTGGCAACTGAGGAACACTTCGGTTCTGGACAGTTGAGACAACGGACCTGCCCGTCCCTGATCTGGATCTCAAAGTAGTCCTTCAGGCAGGCTTTGCAGTAGACGTGGCTGCACTCGGTGAAGTACATACACTCACTGCCCAGCTTCTCGCAGAAGCAGATATTGCACAAGTACATCTTACTGTTAAAGCACTTCCTCCTCTGAGCCTGATCGAAGTCCAAGATCTCCCTGATGAGGCTGGACAGGGACTCCACGTCCCGCACAGCTCTGGCATCCACCATTTCTTCCTCAGCCTCGGCAGAGCCCGCGGCGCCACCGCAATCCTCAGTGGGGAGGGGGACCAGAGGTGTCCTGCTCTGCCCCTTCCCTGGGTGGCACATTTTTAGCTCGTAGGGGGAAGAAATATTCAGGTAACTCAGCGTTTCTTCCTTCAGGAACTGCATCCAGGCAAATAAGACCACGCAGCCCCGATTCTCTTCCCACACGTTGTCTAAGTGTTTGCAAAGAGCACTGAGCTAGAAAAGGAAAAAAACAATTAATTCCAGATTTCGGGAAGTTCTGACAACTCGTTCCTGTTTTCCTCTCCCACAGTCCTCCTTGGTGCCTATTTAGATTTCAGATTCTGGAGCTTTTTGTAATATACATAAAATACATATAACTATTTAGATTTCAGATTCTGGAGCTTTTTGCAATATACATAAATATGCAATATACATAAAATACGTATAGAAATAATGCTCATAGACACAAGCTTTCCTTCCTCAGGACCAAATAAAAACAGGCAGGAAACAAAAGAAGAGCCAACTGAAAGAGCAACATCTTAATATATGTCTAAATTCTACTTTCACCTACTACAGGAACCAGAGCACTGTTAGTTATGAATTTACTCCTGATCACAAAAGCTCTGTTAAAACGTTAAAACGATTTTACAAACCTGGGCTTGGGAGAGCCATTTCCCACTGAGGGTGAAGAGGGGGGGGGAGGTGGATGGATAGTCCGGGGGGAGCTCAAAATTCAGCACGAGGGGAGGCAGGAAGCACACGGTGTATTCAAACCCACCGCTCTGCAGGCTCTCCGGGGAGCTGCCTGCAGCAAAGAGAATCCAGGCAGTTTGAGAAAAAACAGGAAAACTAACGAACTGTAACTGTTTCTGACAGCAGCCAATGGATCTCTTTCCATCCAATGAATTTCCAGGTTTAAAATAATTTATTCAACCCCAAATATTGTTGTACATCCAGGGCTCAGTCCATCCCACCGCGCTGTGACGTGTCAGGTCCTGCACACACCAACACCCCGGGAAGACACACCCACAAGGGAAAAAAAATAAAACCCAACAATCCCCAAACCAACAGAACTGAACTATTCCACAGAAATACTGTTACTCATCTTGAATTTTAAAGGTGACGGAAGAGGTTATGAGGATGAAATCCCCCACTCAGACATAAACCCCAACAATTCCACAAGCCCAGGGCCAGTCGTGGCTTTCTCTGGTCGATGCTCTACAGGTGGCTGAAGCAGCACCCGTCTGAGCACGCAGCAGCAAAGCACCCTGTTAAAAACTGCTCTGGGGATAGAACAAGGCGTCTCAACTCACCACTCACAAAAATTTTGAAGTCCTGGGGTAACTCCAGACAGATCCTCGTTTCTCCTCCTGGGGCTGACTCGGCTCTCTTAAACTCCTCTTCATCATAAATACTGGCCAGAGCCAGCAGCTCATCCTCCTGGGCTTCTTTGTCTTCTGAAGACATTTAAATCTCCTGGGGAGTAACACCGCTCTACCAGATCAACTGAATTAACAAATCCCCTTCAAATTACTACCTTGGGGCAGCTATTTTATAGTACTGTGAGGCTTAGAAACCCAAGTAACATATCAAATCACGTAGAATATAGTTAAGATTTTCTTACAGGTTGAAAAAATATTGATAGAAATAAATATTTTATAAATTTATGAAAAGTTTATAAAATTATAAAAAATTTTCTTGTATAAAATAAAAAACCCCCACCTTAATAACACTTAAAAGTCAACAAGCAGTCTGTCTGTGAGTGTTTGTGGCTAAAGACAGCTCTCAGGGGGGGAAACTAGTGAAACACAGCAATGGCAAAAGGGACACCGGGACAATTCACTGATGTTTGAAAGGGAAAACAGACTGCCCCCCCCCAAAAAAAAACCAGCAAAAGGCATTAGTAATAGTATCTCTCATAGGGAGTTCCAAAACAAGCAAGGAAACAGCCCTATTTATGATTAAAGTCACTGAAGATATCAGTAAGAAGCCTGAGATCCCGTGCAGGCACCTTGTGGGTCACTCCTGCACCCCTGCAGTCCCAGATTTGGGGCACTAAAGCCCCATTTAACGCATTATTACCTCTTTATTCACACTGCGCCGTGGCAAAGCGGAGGTGCCGGTTGCGGAACAAGGCGAGCGGGGGCAGCGGGGCCAGAGTGGGGGCTGTGACCATTCCCCTGGGAGAGCTGGAGGGGGCATCAAATTTTTCTCATCCACACCATGAAAAAGGTCAAATCCTGTCATGGAAGTGCATCTGGTTACACCCTGCTGCTCCCCTGCTGCCTGTGCACAAACAAACAAACCAGGCACAGAGGGATTAAAGTCCTCTCACCAACACACGCTGCGTTTGTGAGGACACCCTCAGAAACCCCAAACAACCTTCCCCCAGCCCTCACACCCCGCAGTAACTCGGCAACGGGCACAGTTACTGGGGTTCTGTTACCCCTTTAGTGCACAGAAATAATCCCACCCCACTGCTCCCCCCACTCCAGGCTGGGAGACCAGTCAGTAAAGAGCAAAGGAGAGGCAGCTCTTCCAAACCAGCAGCTTGGGGAAGAAAAAAAACATATCCAAAAAAATATGGGGAGCAGTGGAAACAAAGAAAAAGCTAAATTTTCAGGTCAAGCTCTTGCACACACACAGCTGTATGGGTGTCAGTTTCAACCACTCACACCTTTTCACAGGACGGTTTGGGTTTGAAGGGACCTTAAAGATCATTGAACTCCACCCCCCTGCCCTGGGCAGGGACACCTCCCACCACACCAGGTTGCTCCAAGCCCCCTCCAACCTGCCCTTCAACCCCTCCAGGGATGGGGCAGCCACAGCTTCTCTGCCCAACCTGGGCCAGGCTCTCACCACCCTCACACCAAACAAGTTCTTCCCCACAGCTCAGCTCCATCTCCCCTCTTGCAGGGTCAAACCCTTCCCCCTCCTCCTAGGGCTCCCCTCCCTCATCCAGAGTCCCTCCCCATCTCTCCTGGAGCCCCTTGAGGGACTGGAAGGGGCTCCAAGGTCTCCCCGGAGCCTTCTCTTCTCCAGGCTGAACCCCCCCAACTCTCTCAGCCCCCCCTCCCAGCAGAGGGGCTCCAGCCCTCCCGGTCCCAGCACACCCCCTCAGCCCGGCCGGCAGCGCTCCTCAAGCGGGGGCACCACCAGCCCCGCACCGCGGAGGGAGGCCCGGGCGCTGGGGCACAGCGGGGCCTGGTCCCCGGCCCAGCCCGGCCCGGCGTTACCTCGGCCGCGGGGCAGCGGTGCGGGCCCGGTGACGGCGAGGCGGGGCCCGGCCCGTCACGGCAGCGCGAGGCGGGGGAAGGAAGGGAAGGGGCAGGGCCCCGGCTGGAAGCGGAGGCCCCGCCCGGCCCCGCAGCG
>NW_015090893.1:18506717-18525027 GCF_001431845.1 Calidris pugnax | reverse complement strand
TTTTTTTTTTTTCTTTCTTGCAATGTCTGAACCGGGTGTTTCAGCTTCGGGTTGTAACACAATACAAAGTCATGTTGGCGAGTTTAATGACAGACAGTTCTAGAAGCACATCATTGGATAAAGCTCATAGAAAAAAAAAAAAAGAAAAAAATCAAAACAGTCTTGTCTTTTCCTGGGGGAGAAAAAAAAAAAAGAAAAGAAAACCAAAGCCCAAGCATTGCAAACAAAGGCCTCGTGGAAGAAAGCACCCCCTGCCAGAGTGAGTCAGGAGCAAGTCAGAGGGGGCTGAAATAAAAGTTCTTGTTCTCTACAAACAGCCCCTGGAAGCAGAGAGGGGAGGGGGTGGAAGGAGCTGGGGGGGCTGCTGGGGGGGCACAGGGGCTGCTGCTGCCACAGGAGGGGAGAGCTCCTGCTGCGGTGAAGGAATAACCTCCCCAAAGGTGGAAAGGGAAGGAAATGCAGAGGAGCAGAGCTGGGGCAGGAGCAGCCCCTCTCCCCTGCCCCCCCAGCACTAAGGGGCACTTCACAGACAGAGCTGCTCTAGGCCCAGGGAACAGCCAACAGGAGGCAAGGGCAGCTCCAGACATGGCTCTGTCACTACTTTGGAGTGAAACTGACTCACCAGGGCTGCTAAAAACCTTTGTGTGGGTCTGGTAAGAACAGGGCTAAATACAGGGCTAATGGGCAAAGGCTGCTGCGGGAGGGGGGAGTGGTTCTGAGTGGAGGCGCTGCCCCAACCTCTGCAGGAGCTACCGGGGAGCTGGGGGAGGGACTCGCGCCTGGTTGTATCCAGAACATACACAGTTGACAACTTAAAGCTTTATTGTAGTTTGCAATAATATAAACAAGTGCTGAGATTCAGTCAATGTCCATTTCCGGGAGCTTCTTCTCGGGGGGGGCGGCCCCAGCCCCGCTCTGCTCGGGTGCCTGGGACCCCCCGGGGGCCTCCCCCCCACCTTCTACTGGTCCGTTGGGTTCCGCTGGCTTCTGCTCCTCCTTCGGGAGCTCAACTTTGGGTTTGGGTTTTGTGACTATGGGATTGCAAATACTTGTCAGCTCCTAGAAAACGGAAATAAAAGTGTTAGAAACATTTCTATCTCCCACCAGCTGTACTTTAACCTGTTGCTCCAAGTGACCCCCCCCAAGGGGCACTGCACAGCTGCTGTTCCCCAACACGTGGTGTTCAACAGCCCAACACCCACTTGCTGTCCCTCCAGTGGGGATCCCTCACCTCAGAGTTTTCCTCTGAGCAAACGAGACCAAGACAACAGAAAGATTCATAGGAATTCAGCAAATTATGTAATTAAGACTTACTTTAGTTTTAGCTTGAATTTCTTTAGCTTTTATAACCGGGTCCAAAGTGAGGCTTCTCTTGTTCTGAAGATTGAGTTTGTTGTTCATCCACTCCATGGCCTCGTTGGCGCTCTTCTCCACTTTCGCTACGTCGGCTTCATCGAGATGGTCGAACTGTTCATCCTGAAACAGCCAGGTTAGATGTTAAAACCAAATATTTCACATGCTACTACTGAATTGTATGCTTATTCCTTCACACTTTGAGCTTCAAAACACTAGAAGGAGCATTGAGCCAGAAGGCCCTTCCAGTGAGAGCAGTGGAGCTGATCACCCCCAGCTCTGTAACCAGAGAGCTGAAGTCCTGCTGCTGCCATTATCCCTGTGAGAAAATCAACACCTGATCAAAAAAACAACCAGACTCTTGGATTTTCAAACCAACATCCACTTCTGATAATAGAGTAAATATCAAGAGCTCAGGAGACCGATGGAGGGAGCTGGGACTGTTTAGTTTGAGGAAGAGGAGACTGAGGGGTGACCTCATCACTCTCTACAACTACTTGAAAGGACACTGTAGAGAGGTTGGTGCTGGTCTCTTCTCACAGGTAGCGATAGAACAAGAGGGAATGGATTCAGGCTGCAACACGGAAAGCTGCAACAGGGGAGGTTTAGACTGGACACGAGGAAGGAATTCTTCACAGAAAGAGTGGTCAGACACTGGAATAGGCTGCCCAGGGAGGGGGTGGAGTCCCCATCCTTGGATGAGTCTAAGTGTTGTTTAGATGTGGTGTTGGGGTAGGGGAGAATTTTGTAGAGTAGGGTTGACGGTTGGACTCGATGATCCCAAGGGTCTTTTCCAACCTGAATGATTCTATGATTCTAAGATACCCAGGAGGCTGCACCAGTTCAGATAAAATTCAGTGTAGATTTGTACCACGTCCTTGTATTTGCCAGACAGACGGCAATACCTTTGCTTTGAAGGCGTGAACAGTCTTCATGTACTGCTGGATTTGCTTCCCCAAGTCCTCAAATGCTTTTGGTCTTTCCTCCGACTCTTGAAACCTCGCCTGGATAGGCTGACCCAGGGCCTGAAACAAAGCACAGCAGCTATCAGGGAACAGGCAGCGGACCCAAGCCAGCTCCCCACTTGAACAACACTCTCTACATTCAGTGAATTCCAGTAAATGGGAATATAAGAATCACTTACCTTCAATTCTGTCAATTTATCAATGTAAATTTGTTTGGGTTGGTCTTCACCATCCTCATAAAGCCAGTTTTCTGTGTCTTCCAGCTTCAGCGTGAAGCTATTTCGATCCTGAAGCAATCCATACAAAACAGGTAGTGAGATGATTCTAACAGGTGGCAGATGGTATTAAATGATATTTGCAACATTTCTGGGAGGGTTATATTTTAAAATGTAAAGAACTGTCTGAAACTCTTTATCCTATTTTAGTGAGAAATAAGAAATACAGTATTCTTCACTATGGCTTTGTGGTGGAGACCAGGACTAAGGAAGAACTATCTGACACCCACAGTTCAGATCAACAGTGTCACATAAAAGCCTATTTTTCCCCTTCCCCCCCTTTTTTCCCCTTCATATTTTCATCACCACTACACGAGCAGGTCTGAGAACAGAGCAGAACTTGTCTTTAGCAAAGGTGCCCCAAATCTCACTCAGCCTGTCCCAATCTCAGCTCTGCAGCAGGCAGGTGGGCTCTGCAAAGGCTGCCCTTAGTCAGTGGGGATCCAGCCAGGAGCTGGGAGTGATCCATCTGCCTAACAGTCACCCAGCTCACAATTACATTAATTACACACCACGCTCCTCTAGTACACCAGGGGAAGCTAATTAATAATACCAAGAGAATTTTAGGCAACCTGTTCAGATACAGCTACCCACATTTAGTCAGGCTAATCCCACCTATTATGTTCCTTGGTAGGCTAATTCTTTGATTTATATTTTTTAAACTATTACTAAATATTGACAGGGAGCCAAAATAGAGTAGATTGCCTTAAAATTGTGCAAGTGCTCCTCATCTATTTCAGTCTGAAAACACATGCTCTGATAGTATCTTAATTGCTGCAACTGTTTTGGAAAAGAACACACAATATATATCCTGGGTACCATCTGCTTGGACTTGGGCCACATTTAGAAAGTCCTCTTCATAGCTCTTTCTCCAAATTTAAAGTCTGAAAACATAGTCTCATTAACACAGTATCCCATACAGGTCAAAGGTTATTAAAATACAACTGTTCCTTGTAACAAAAAGACATGAGAAGACAATCAAGCTAGCGATACTTACCTCTTCACTAACGAATTTCTCATAAATCCCACAGAGTTTGTCTCTCATGTCATACACATATTCTTCCACCGCATTCTTGGCATCATTCCGCTCTTTCTCCAGCTTATCCTGCATTATCATTTTACCCTGTGAACAAGTTGTCAAATTAGTTGGCTAAAAAGCTAATTTACCATCTCTTGCCAGGATACCTTGTTAGCAAAGACTTCAGCTTGACTAAGGATATTGAAATCCTGTGTTTTACAGAACTGTTCTGAACACAACACATGAGGAAAAACTGATTTCAGTTTTGGTGGGACATCCAGTACAGCACAGAACAATCTTCCTCCAGTTGAGGAACCTTCACCCTGTTGGGGAGGCCATCCAGTACCTTGTAACTGCAGGTGATTTTGGAAATAACCACCCTGTGACCCAGGTTTCCAAGAGAACACCCCTTCAGTAAGAACTACAGCATTCACTGAACAGGAATAATGCATCTTGGCTCCACAGGGCACTGTTGCTCATCTCAAAAAGAAACCATGTTTTTTTGCTTTTCATTTTACTTGATCACTCTTAACTACATCCAATGAACAGCAAAATTTCTAGAGATTAACTAGTGACATGTTTAGCTGAGGCAAGTAAGAGTTTACCTCGTTCTCAATGAACAAGTTCAGCATGTCTTTCCCAATCTGCCACACCAGCTGATTCTCAATGGGCAGGTCCACTGTGGTGGTCTTTACTTTAGCCTTCTTGGCTTGAGGTGGCTGATCCACTTTCTTGTCTTTTGAGTCAGCCTGGGAAGTCTGCAGTGAAGAAACAAAGTCTAAACCAGCACCACCAGCCACTTCAAGGGGAGTATTCAAGACTTACAATAGGGTAAGTATTACTGAGTTAGTGCACCTCAACATCAGAGCTATGTGTTGTCATCCTGACACTTCAACTGCTAAGGAAGTCAGAGATAATTAACATAGTGACTGACATTTACTGGACACAGTGACTGCCTCTTGGGGGTGATGGTGCATAAAGCACTTTTCTAGTATTAAGTTATTGAGAACTAAAAGATTCTTTCTTCCATGAATAGGTGAGTTCACCCATTTTACCCGTACCACGTCACCTGACAGATCTGCAGTTCCCCATCCCATTTATGTACAGCTAAAGCTCTAATCACAATACAGACTACTGATATATCCAAGTAAGTTTAGCTTCCAGAGCTATGGGAGTGTATCTGCTGCCTTTGTCACACTACATATTCTCCTGAATCTTCCAGAAGTAGCCTGTAAGAAAATAGGTTCACGTTACCTCCATTTCTTCAGACTCTGCCTTATTTTCAGGTTGAGCCTGCTGTTGTTCTTCAGTCTTTTGCTGCTCTTCCTGGTCTACTTGCATCTTCTGAAATTCAGAGAGACCCAATTTGAAACATTAAACAATGCATATGCAGATCGTTGCTCCATTCCTACACTGATCACTTCACTTACACCTAATGCTCTTTAGGCAAAAGAACAGAATAAAACTGAAGTAGAGTCTCAAGGCATAAATTAGAAGCTTTTAGCCTTTGTTTAGGCAAGCAACAACTCCGTGATTAATTTAATCTATACCTCACAGTCCTGGTTTCAAGAGATCTGTCACTTATTTCAATTAGTACTTAATCACATCTTCATATTTTAGCTACTGGACATGTCCACTAAATTTTTTACACAAGTCTTGGAACTTTCCCAGAATTGGCCAATTGTGCTTGATCAGTTTTCTAAGCAGGTAAGAGCAATGAAGTTTATTACCTCTTCCTCCTTCGCATGCTGATCTGTTTCCATAGGCTCTTCATTCTCATCAGATTTATGAACCTCCACTAAAGATGCACTTGAAACACTGAAGATCCCATGGATATTTACTCTAACTTTGACTTTCACTTTTGAACTGGATCCATCTGTTTGAGGCGTGACCTTCTGAACCAAGAAGTGAGCTAAGCAATCCCAGAGAGAAAACAAAGCATACCATTTGATTAACTTAATCACCAAATGTCAGGCAAAACCGACTGTTGCTGACAACAGATCACTGCAATGTGCTCGGAGAGTATAAAATCCTACTCAAGTCAAGCAATTCAGTGTTTTATGCAGCAATGCCAGGATACACAGCCATTAGAAATTCTCTATGGTGGACTGTAAAAGCTGGTGTTAACTTGTATCTTAATAAAAGGACTGCACAGTTCTGACTATGCCCTTTCCAGGTTTGCTCCAACATTATGATATTCATTATTTAGCCTGTTTGCCCCTAGACTTCATGTTACTCCACTCGTTTTACTGTGGATCCATGACTTGGGAAACCTGTCCCTACAGCATCTGTAGTAGGTTGCACTTTCCCCATTATATAATTAGACAGAGAGAAGTCCTTAAACATGTACAAGACTATTAATAAAGCTTAAAGCTACAGAATGGTCTTAACCTATAGCAGGATCTGGGTAGGGCAGCTCCTTGGGAGAGCTGTAATACGCCTCCAGAGTAAAAGGCTCCTTTCTGTAGAACGTGAGGACCTTTGAAAACGGAGCAGGATGGTTCTTGGGAAAGACCTCACAGTCACTGCAAGAGAAAACAGCATTTGTTCAGTATATGGGATAATGCAGCTGATGAAGGCAATAAAACTTTTCTAGATACTCTTATACCTTAAGGAACAGCTTCTTTAAGAAATGACAAAAAGAGTCTCCTAACCTTTTAGTTTAAAATAAGACCAAGAGCCATGCAGGAACTGCCATCCGCTCTTGGTTTGTTTCCTATGTCATTAACTTCAGAAAAAGTATCAAAGTCTAAATTGTTAAATAGTCACTATTCTAAAAGTGTTATTTACTCTCCTTGTCATCTGGTAGTTTTAAATTGTATGCAATTGTGCAAAAAGACTTTTTTTTACCTTAACCCTTCCTCTGCTGGTGAATTCCATCGTAAAGAAATTGGATACGGTATCAAATCTGTGATAGAGAACTCCCTCACTTTGAAAGCCGGGGATAAAATAGCACACTGAAAGAGCACAAGAGTCACATTACAAACAGTGGAACTTCAGGTGAACACTAATTTAATTCAGCAAGTAGCTATTTACACTGCTTAATATGTAGATTTACTCTAGGTTAAGGGAGACAAGTACAGATGGGCTTGGGACCTGCCTAATAAACACTGGAAGCTCATGTGTACCCTCCCTTTTCAGGAGGCTGCCCCACTCTGTTCACTCTGAAAACAGAAATACACAACTTGAAATTTCAAGCCATCGTGTTTGGTTTGCTACAATTAGGCTTTTTAGTACTAACATAAGAAATCAGAAAGCCTCAAAGTTACTTTTTAGAGTGACACAGTATTAGGGTTTTTTTGCATATGGTAATATAAAACTCAGATTTCCATTAGCAAGAGCCTAAACTTTCATTTCCATCCATGTTATTAAGCACTTGCCATATCACAAGTTTATCAGTAGCACTGTAATTTTTTTTCCCCCCTTGTTTACCCAGGCTCCCAAAGGAGCCTGGAGGAGGAAACACCATCTTATGAGCTTTATCAGACTCCCAGGTTCCAGCCATAGCAGAAGCAGAGCACATGTTTCACTTCAAGCTACACTGATTTGGCTTCAGCAGCACAAAGGAGTCACTTAAAGCTGTTATTCTAATTCTTCCAACTGCTTTCCTGAAGCTTATTTAAATCCATTCTATCATACATGTGAAGTATCTTTTGTGTTACCTGTGGACTCTGGCTCAAACATTTATAGATTTCAATAATAAAAACACTCACAGCTAAAACAGCACTTTTTACCTGCAGTGCACAACCTCGTGCAACAGCCTCATCTGCGTTCAAAGTTGTACTGACTTCTTTGCCAAAAAATTTACTGATCTTCTCTTTTACAGCAGGGATTCTTGTGGTACCACCAACTATCTCAACCGCATAAATATCCTCCTTCTTTAACTCTAGAAAGGAGCCAGACATTAGTTTTTATAAATTAAATGTTGCTGTTCTACACAAACATGCTGACATGGGAAACTAAGGGTTTTACTAGACCAACCATTATTTTAAGCTTGTTATTTAAGTTTCCAAGTAATAAAAATTTTAGATCTTAGCTTGTGTGGAATGATAAGAGTTTGTAACTGCTAAGCATGAAACTGTTAGCTGTGCTAAATCCATGTCTCCACGTTCTGTCACCACCCAAAGGGAGCTCGTATTATGGATCTCTGTTCTGCCTGCAGAACCCAGAAGGCCCCCACACTCACTGGCCTGCTCCAGCACGCTGCGCAGGGGCGGCTCCACTCTTGCCAGGAGTCCATCACACATCTCTAAAAACTTGCCTCTGTTGGAAGAAGCCATAAAGCTTTAGTATTCCATAAGCAAGTTAATACAGCAAACACAACAGGACGCCAACATTGAAAGAATGCCATTTTAACTAAGTTCTGCAGGGTTTTCTCTCCCCCACTCCTGGTTTTATACTTATTTAGTATATTTTCCCCAAAAAAAATTGCTTCTAGTAGTCTGGGCACACTTGCACCATTCACGGCCCTTCCAAGTAACTCAAGAGCACTGACCAGTCCCTAAACATTCTCACACTGAGCAGCACCCCTGCACGTGCTGTTCTTACAACTCCCACCTCCCTCCAGCCCTAAGAAACATTAGGTTTCTTCTTTGACTGACACACCCCGAATGAAGGGCATTCTAAAGCTCACCTTTGTCCCAGTATCAACATTACCTGTTCATTGTTCCAGAGACATCTATGTCATTCATGAAGCACTCTATGTTCATCGGGAGATCAGAGGCATTTGCGCTCATCAGTTTTTTCAGTTTTTCACACTCCTGGTACAGCCTCAACAACGCACGGATCTTTGACTTTATGTCTAGCTTGTATTTCTTTCCGAATTCTTCACAAAAGTATTCAACTAACATCTCATCAAACTTCCTGCCTCCAAGTGTTGTATCAAATGATGTAGCAAGAACCTTAAAAAAATTGAACTCTTCAGTAATAGTACAATTTGTCCTTACTTCAGTGAAACCAATTAGCAGTTAATGTCAATGCATTTGCTTGTTTCAAATATAACCCAACTTTAAACCAACGCAACTATCACATTACTCTGGAGGAAGAATTGTTGTGGCTATTGGTGCAAAACCACCACAGAAAAAAATCCAATTCCTTTTTATTCTGCCCTTACCACCACCAGTGAGGAGTTGCTTCTGCTAAGCCTCCTCTAGAAGTCTAACCTATCCTCAACAATAAAGCTTTGTCTCACACACATCTTTTCAAATTTCATGGACACTGCTGGCAACAATTAGGCTATTCTCTTATATTTCAGGGCAATCAAGTAGCAGTTGCATCACCAACATCTGACAGTTTACATGGATTGCAACTGCACTAACAGTTGTACACATCCCAACGGATGCTTTTTTTCCCCCCCCTCAAAGCTTATCAAGTCTAAACCATTATCCTCTGCCTTTTCTAGATGATACTAGATACAGTACATTCAAAATGCTGTTGGGAGAAAGAACCACCATTACCAGGGACAAATTCTGGCAGCTGCACACATCACACCTCTCTGTGAATGGTAACTGTCACGAGAATTGCTGTGCGCACGTACAACAGTTACAAGCCCCAGGAGAAAAAAAAAACCCCACACAAACTATCTCAAATGTTAAGCAGCAGCCTTGGGCACCCAGCCCTCCTGTAACGAGGTGACAACTTTTAAAAGAAATTTAGGAAGGTAGAAGGCGGCTTAGCAACACAATCTGTTCAGTAACTTGTACTGTAAGCAGACCATCAGAGTTTCCAGGCTCTGCTCAGCTAGTGTCAGTTTGAATCATATCCCAGTTTAATATTTGATGCCTCATAAGGGTGGAACATGCTTACACCAAGCTAAAAATAAAACATGAAGAGAATAAATGTTATTAACTCCTGCAAATAGGAGCTCATTTCTGATGAGGGTATTATCTGCAGAGAACATCTATAGCCCATCCACCTCAGCTGATTCCACTTTTTAAATCTATTGTGAACTTAACTTTTTCTCTAATAGAAATCAATAAAGTATCACATTATTCTCAACACACCTTCAGACTAGGATTGGTCTCTACACTGTTTTAACTGCCTTGCTGCCCAGGGCTCTATTCTATAAGCAAAAGCATCCCTTCAATACTTCTATGGTTTCAAAGTTTCAAAGACAAATCTGAGGGAAACACAAAGTAGGTTACATTTCCCTGCAACAGAGCTAATACTTTCAGAGCTCTTGCCTTCTCTTCATTTGACTGCTCCATGCTTTGAAATTTGTGTCTGTTTCTCAAGCCAACTAAGCTATCGGAACTGCAAAAATCCAGATTGTAATTGTAAAAGAGCCAACTAAGTGTTAGTATCTGCTGGAAAATAGTAATGCTTCGGCAATTTACACTTAGAAATACACTATAACTTACTTAATTTCCATTTGCTGCTTAAAGTAGTTAAGAATGCTTTTCTTCTTTTACATGAGCACCACAGTGAGTGTTTAAAAAAAACACATTTGTCACTTACACCATTCCAGGAATTCCTGTTTTAATGCTAGATCTCATGACTGAACTATTTTTTGAAAGCAGCATCCAGTCAGATATGATAATTCCTGACTAAATGATTTAATCCAGGTTTTTTTATTCTTTGCCAAAGTCTGCTGATGAAGGCATGTTTGCTTCCTCCACGTATTGCTCAAAAGCCCTCAAAAGTTCCCTGCCCTACTTTTAACTCCAGACAAAGTACAATTTTAAGAATATGAATTGAGCTGTCTGAACGTGCTTAGAGCCTGTCACAGACCACGTCTGTGCTGATGAATATTACTACTGGTGATTAAAATGGATGCATAACAGATTGTTTACTTTCAGTTTGCCTTTGTTGAATGCACAGACAGAAACTTGATACGCAGAATGCCCCATATCCACAAAAACAACATTCCGTGGCTTCTCCTCCAAGGCAGGCAGGTCTTGCTTATAGATCCCGTACGCAAGGGCAACTGCACGGAAAGAAGAGTCAAAGAGGACATTCAGTTTTGTCATTCCTTAAGAAATAAATGGTACATCAGTAAACAGTATTAGCATTTCATCTTACTTCTCAAGCTACAGAAATTGATTATCTCATTAAACAAAATTCCCAATGCTAAAGGAACATGGAAGAACATTAAACAGCATCAGCCCCTCCCAGAAGCTGTATTAAAACAGATATTCCAGAAATATCGTTATGCCTCTGTAAAGCAATGAAGGAAAACAAACCAGAGCTTAAACTTGATGATCAACTAACCTCCCAGAAGCTGTATTAAAACAGATATTCAAGAAATATCATCATGCCTCTGTAAGGCAATGAAGGAAAACAAATCAGAGCTTCTATTTTAAGTTTACAAAACCAGCAGTAACACCAGAGGGCATAGATCAGTGACAGATTTAAAGCCCTTTTATCTATTAAAACAACAATTTTAAGTGAAAGGAAGGTATTACCTGCAGTTGTTTCATTTATTAGTCTCAGACAGTTGAGACCAGCAATCTGTGTGGCATCCATCACAGATCTCCTTTCTGCATCTGTGTAAAAACAAGGAACCTGCAAGACGACCAGAGAGCTAATATTAACACTGAGCAAAGCCATCTTTAGCAAACAGTTACGAGTGCAGGAAGGGACTTGGTGTAGAGAACAGCTGAGGCATCCTTCAAATTTAGTGCCCATTTCAGCCACCATAGAGAAAAAGCAATGAAAACACTACATGAAGAGAGTTAGTTCTTGTGAATCTTTTTCTATTCCTTCTCACAAGCTGCTCATTTTAGGAGCAAGAACCAGAAAAAGGTATCAAATATTATTTATGTTGCTATTTAATTAGCAGCAATTTAAGATGTTTCACCATTACAGAAGCAAATCCGGTTTTGGAGAAGAGATGAGAGTAAGATTCAGTTTTAAATAGAAAAGGCAAAGATCTGAATAGTCAGGTCTAATGGGCAATTTAAATCTGCTACCACCAACCTCTTCAGTTTATGATACTAACCAAATATTTACTTATTTATTATCACATACTTACAGAAACAACACAGTCAACTACAGGCTTCTTAAGCGCATTCTCAGCGGTCTCTTTTAATTTGGTAAGAAGCATTCCTGTCACCTGTTCAATAGTAAAGTTTCTTTCTTCTTCCATATACATGGCCTTCAAATAAAAATGTACATACATATTACACTACAGTAAATCCCACGCACTACAGACAGCGGGAAACAGGCAAGAAACAGTCTTTACAAAAAGCAAACTCATGCAGCTCTGTCCCCTTCTCTGCGAACAGGCAAGAAACAGTCTTTACAAAAAGCAAGCTTAAGTCATGCAGCTCTGTCCCCTTCTCTGCAGTAGCCCAGCTGGCACACAGCAAGCACAAGATGACAATACACGAGCACTGGAATGCACACTGAAGAATTCACATACACAAAGCTGCTCTGGACACAGGTTTTTGAATCCCGATGGCTAAACAATGCCTAGGATGCGTTCCTCCCTACTGTTTTGGAGTGAGTTAATTAGTTATTGCTAAAATCCAAATCAGAAGTTCAGCCATTGTTGGAAGAGACAAATTTTTACCATTTCACCTGAAGTACTAAGCTGACACCTTACACCCTTGCAGTATCTGAACAGCAAAATATATACACTACTCAAGCAGCTTGTCTTGCCAAATTCACCATGGAGCAAAGATAAAAAAGCACTGCTAACACAATTTATGTGGGACTGGCTTTGCAAGGCAGAAAAACTGTGTAACTGCATAAAAAAAAAAATCAGTCCACCACTTACTGACCACTTACATTTATTAGTCTTTTATTCCCTGTTTAAGACTTCCATTCACAAGAGAACAGACACTACAGCAAGCAGATTCAAAACAAAGAGATAAAAGGAAACTTTATCAGTTTCCTCCTCTGGCTCTTTCTCAAATATCCCAGACTTACCTTGATGCCAGTTGAGCCTGTTGGCAGCTGGACAAGTTCATAGGCAAGGCTTGCTTTTTCAGCTTGAACAAAGGGATCTGAGAATGCACGACCATGAAATCTTTTAAAACTTTGTACTGTATTCTTTGCATTTGAAATAACCTAGAGGAAAAGAAATCTTTAATACAACATGTCAGGGGAACATCGCATTTCAAAAAGAAGACAGAGTTTTGTTCTCATGCTTCCCTCACCAGAATATTTCTGTCATTTGTATTTTAATAGTTCCAGGGCAGTTGCTGGAAAGAAAGCAACATCCCTCTGATTGCTCAGGTAACCTACAGGAATTTGATACTTAAGATAAAGTGTATGCTAGAAAACTGAGTCAAGATTCTATTAAAAATTGATTAAAAAGGCATCCAACTTTCATAGTGTATGTGTTGGGCAATTTTAAAATGTTAGCAAAGTGTCTTTCCCTTTTCCCTGGTTCCTACCACCCTACCTTCCTACTGGGCTGCAGGCAGTAACTCAGCAAACACCACAAGCATATTGCTGTAAACTCAGTTCAGTTCATCACATGCACGTGACAGTCAACACACAGATATTCTCACAAAACAGCTCAATGACCTTGTGACGAAGCTCTAAGGAGTCAGGAGGGCCCCAAGACGGTACCGTCAGCTCAATTTAACTGACCACAGATAGATTGGCTTTTACTAATAGCAAACAGCAGTGCAAATCATTATGGCTTGTTTTCATGTAGTCAAGTAAACTTAATTCTTTCGTTTACATTAGAGCAAGACACATACTGAAGAAAACACAGTAATTGACAAGGCAGACAAGCACTGTACCATGTAACATTTACCTGTGATTCAGTTTCAGTCAAGTGTCTATTTCCTAAGTAACCTGGTTTTGATTTTCTGTAAGTTTAGTTTCTGCAGGACATACCTCATCTCTACTGGATCTCTGTATCAATGAATTTCTTTAAGCTAAGCAGACACTCAATTGCAGAAAAAACATCTGTATTTAGTTCTAGCACAGTTCTTCTGTTCTTGAATAACATGGTTGTGTCCAGTCATTTTTGTATTCTAGATAATGAATCTTCACACATCTCTAGGTATTTTAGGCTAAGAAAAACCAAGTGTTTGAATAGTCACTTCCTGTAGAGGACTTCAAAAAAAGAGTCATGTTTTATAGGGGTTTCACAGTAACACAAGATACGATACAGAAGGACCTAAGGGTCACAAGCAGGACAAATCAGCTTAACTTCTTGGTCCTTAAATCATATTTACCTACCTATAGCAACAGAAACTCAGAGTATGAACAAGAATGCCTATGACAGATACTGAGGTTGGAATTCAACCACAAACAGTCAAGAAAGCTATATGTATTTACACTTTATTATGTCCCCTTTCTGCCAAAATTATGTACTTAGTGGAATTCTATAGAAAGTAACCACATAATTAAAAGCTATCATAAAGCACACGAACTGGAACAAGCTAAGGTAGGGTGAAACACTACTGCTTAGCTTTAGAATTTACATTTGCAACCTAAAAAAAAAAAAAAAATCAGTATTTATCAGAATTTCTTAAGAGGCAAAGATATTTTTTTCTTCTACATTTCATTATGGATAACTATCAACCTTTAGATTTCTGTCCAAGATGACAAAGCAGCATTACATGCTGAACAGCTGAATTAAGCTCAGCTGTTCATTACAGTTATGGAGACATGTCCATTACAGTTATGGACACCAGCTCAGAGACATTTGTAACCTTCAGTAATACAAAGTGCATTCTGCTAATCTGATTTTTGACTATTAAAGTTGCTTTTACCCAAATTATATACTCACCTGGCTTTTAGCTGCAGCACCAATTGAGCGATTCTTGGGTCCAAAGGCTATACATGACCTATAATGAGAAGAGAGATTTCCAGTTAGTGAGTGACTAGTACAACTGCACTGCATATCTTTTGGTTAAAAAAGTGTTGCTGGTATTAATTAGACTAGAGGTATTTTAAATAGGGTCTGGTCCATTAAGAAAGTTGCTCACTCACTGCAATATAAGCATGGAACATTCTGTGAATTCTGGAAAGAAAAAGGCACTTTAAGTTACTTTAAAACATTAATGCTTCTTAGTGCAAAACAGCACTAAACCCACACTTATTCATACTAGTTCAAGATTTACATCTAGGTAGTAACTCAGTAGACACCCCTTATCTCAGTAATTACCTGCAAATCTAAGCCACTCAAAGTTAAGTCTTTCACTAATAATACACAAAACATTCAACTGTTCAGAGGAAATACACAAGGTGAATCAGATGTTAAGAAACTAATTCCTGCACATCCATACCAGATGCTAATTAAGCTTTCCAGTTTTAAAGCAACCCTTCACGAGCAGAAAGACAATCTGCCAAGAAAGACTGGTGCTTATGGGTTTCAGCTGTACTCACTGAAAAAAATGTAGATTACAAAGAAAAGTCATACTTCACTATAAACTACTTTGTGATAGCTTGCAGTTCTGAAAAAGAAAATCCTCTTGATTTACATATTTAAACTGTATAAACCCTAAGAAAATTAGATCCGGCCCTCTAATCCAAGTTTCTCATACCATTGAGATAAACTTAGAGGGGGGAAAAAATGCTACTAGTCAAGCAGATATTTACTGTTCATACCACATACTAACAGCATAATTAAGCTGCTCTCTATGCAGCAGGTCAAGAAACTGCTTTACAGCAGGGTTATGCCATCAGGCTGCCACAAGAAACAAATTCCAACTCAGCCTGAGGTTTAGAATTGGTCAAAGAGAGAACTGAAGACTAGAGTGATATAGCTGCATTGGGTTTATATCTTCCTCTATTTTATTAATAAACTTAACAAATTAAACAAGGCCCATATGTTGCAACAGAATTAACATTTCTGAATGACTCTGTTACTATTTGAAACAACTATTAAGGGATTAGTTAACAAGAAATGAGGAAGTTGTGCCATGCAGACCTTGAGGCCCATGTGAAGGGAACAGGAGTTGCAGAGCATACTGCTAAAAATCTAACGAGCCCTGAGCAGGAAACTAGTTATTAATTTACTCTGCTCTCCAGAAAGGAATTAAGACATGAACAAGAATTTTTGCTTTTCTCACATAAAAAAAATAAAATCCATCTATTTCACTGCTAAATTCACAAGCCATCAGCCCTCATACACCACAAAAATCACTCATTCAGATTATACAACTCTGTAAACCTGTGAGATTAAAATCTCAGGGCAGAAGTCTGTCCCAAGGGAAGGGTACAGCACAGTAATCAAAAATACAAGCTTCCATATTGTACACTGGGAATAAAACTGTTAAGTACATATATTCCTTAACACACTTGCCCCCTGCTTGGCATTATGAACAGGTGACCTTCTCTAAAGAGCCGCAGCTGGACAGACAGGATGGTTCTATCCTGCTGCCCTCCTTCCCCTTCTCCCCATCCCAGCCCTTCTCCTGAGTTAACCCCAGCTCCCGAGCAACCCCAGGGAGCCAGACAGGGACCTACCCCAGTGAAACTGGGAAGAGGGAGAGAAGAAGTCCCAGCCAGTCTCATTCCCCAGATCAGTTCACCATAGGAACCAGGGTTACCTCATTAAATGCAAATTATACTATTACACAGTTTAATGAAAATTGAACAACTAACCATAGCATTTTAACCCTCACAGTGGAAGTCATCAGAGGTCTGACAAATCAACTTAAGCAGAACTTTAAACTTCCTAATGCACCTGCAGGCATTATTTTCACCCACTTTCACTTCCTTGGAAGACATCCCCTGACAGCACATTTCTACACTGATAATCAGCACCAGCTTCATAAGATCAGTTACAACTACTTCACTTAATCCAAATCTCTTCATCCTTATGCAGATAAACTACCTCCAATTTTTTTCCCCTCTCATTTTCACTAGCTTTCTCTAACACTTTCACACTTAAGAATACCATATTCAAAGACATTTGGACATACAAGTTCAAATTTCAGAGGATTCTGGAAGAATCCAAGTACAAGGCTGAAAGCAGATTCAGTGAAAATGTCATCTGTGCCACTGAACTAAGTATGACATGTTCAGGAGGGTTTACTTCACTAATACCAACAACTACAGTAACACATCTGCTAATCCTTCCCAAAGTTTAACCCTGGTGTTTAACCCTGACCATGAGCTCATTCCTGAGGAAACCCATCACCACACCTTGCACAACTACCCCCAGAGCTCACTATAAATAAATTCTAAGGACTGACTTTTTGGATCAGGCTCTCTGTTTCCAAGACAGACACTTAAGAGTCATTAAGAATTTCTTTTAACAGATATGTTTGCTTACAAAGTGGTGTTCTGTGTTCCCTGAGAACAGTACTTCAAGATTTAGTCCTGTTAAAAACTTTGCCATTTTCATTACACTGATTTTTTTTCCAATTTCACTTCAGCCTTTCATGACTGAATTATGTCCTGAAAGATGCATTGTGTCACATGTTTTATATAGCTCAACTCCTTCAATGAGTGAAATTTGTCTTCATATCTCAAATATATAAAAGCAGAATCTCAATTCCCTGAGGGTCAGATGCCTAGAGCTATTAGAAGACTGCTTTGAAACGCTTTACATTAAATGCTTTCCTAGTACATCTAACCTTTAAACCTCCGTATTATTGAGAATACTTAAGAGACTAGTCCTGACTCTAGCACATGTAATGAATTTAAAATTTCCTTCTCCATTTATTCATTGCTTAGAGACAGTAACAGGCAAACAGAGCTGAGGGACTGTCTAATGAGAAGCAAGGTCATTTTATGCGTCTGGTCTCTTTAAACAGATATGAGGGATCTGCAAGAAAAAAAAAAAAACACAAGACAATGCAATTGACTCACCAAGACAGCTACTTATTTTAGTATCTCCTTAAAATAAAGCTATCCTACAACACAGAGTAAGCTGTAGAAACACTTTTAAGACAGCTTTCCAAACAGTTCTCCTCCAGATCTGAAGCCCTTTTCCACCTTCATTTTGTAATTCATTCCCAGTCCTCCCTCTCCTTCTTCGCAAGTTTCTTATTAAGAATAAACAATGCAGATTCTTATTGAGAAATATGTTGGGAGGCCAATTTACATAAGCTGAGTTAGAATACACTATAACCATGGTAAAGTGTAACATGCTTCAAGACCAAGTTCACCAGCAAACTGGACTGTTAGTTCCTTTCCCAGGAAAGGGGATGCCTGACACCGTACTGTCTATTCACATTCCACTTCCTCATCCCTATAATTTTTCAATTTGGTGGCTAATTTCAAGTGAGAGTTTAAAAGACTCACTACTCAAAGCAAGCGCAATTTTCTTCCTGAACAAAGAAATACACAGACTGAAGGGAAGGCTGCTAAGAAGCTTTTTCTAAGCTTTGACCCAACAACAGGCCAAGGAGCTCGCACAGAGCTAAGCACCTGCTCAGCATTCACCTCCACAGTCCGGCTTTGCTGGGAAAACAGGACTTGTACTGCAGGAGAACAAATAAGTATGCTATTAGATATATGGGAAATTAAGATTTGTGACTTTCAGCACTGAGAGATATGGCTGTTTTTCCTTATATTCACAGACCCTACCCTTTTAGTTATAAGACCAAAGCCCTGCCTCAGGGAGGACAAACTGGTCACGCTACAGAAATAGGAAAGGATCAGAGAACATCTCTCCATCTGTGCCGCATGATACCTGTTCTTTCTTTCAGCACTTATTAAAGAATCCCACTTCTCCCTACCCCAGCTTGCTCCCCCCCACCCCATCACACTAAGACTGGGGCCAGCAGGCGCCTTCTCTTCAGAGGGAGGCCGCAGCTTCAGTTGCCCCTCAGCTCCCCCCT
>NW_015090893.1:18479801-18506306 GCF_001431845.1 Calidris pugnax | reverse complement strand
CGGCGTGCTGCGATCGCTGTACTCATTAGCGACGGTCTCGATACCGCCGGCGCGGGCCACGGCCACATAGCAGCTCTGGAAACCCAAATCGATGCCCACCACCGACATGGCTGAGGCGGGGCGAGGGGGAAAATAAGGGAGGGGGGGCTATAGCCGGAGGAAGAGCAGCGGCTCAGGGCCCGTTTAAATGCGCGGCGGCGGCGGGCGCTGCCTCCTCAGGGCGGGGGGGCGGGGGGGGAACGACGACTTCTCGAAAGATCCCGTCGGCACCGCCGCTGAGGGGGGAGAGAGGGAGGGAAATCTCGCGAGAGGACGGGATGGCGGCGAGACCGCGCAGGCGCGGGAGCGCACACGTGGGGGCGGAGCTCTCTCTGACCACGCCCACTGCGCGGGTGGGCGGGGCAAAGGAGGGATGCTCCGCGGTGGCTCTGCCTGGAGGCCCCCCCCTCACCCGCGGAATTATCTTTTTCTTTCCCAAAAAGCCCTTTTTCTTTCGCCCTAAGCGCCTCCTGAGTAGTTCTATGCGCTCTTAGGATAAGGCCAAGTGCACGGTGCTGGCCATGGGTGGGGGCAGTCCCCAATACAGGTCAAGGGTGGGTGGAAAATGGATGGAATGAAAAGAGAGCACCCCCGAGGAGAAGGACTTGGAGGTGTTGGGTGATGGGAAGCCCAAGGGGAAGCCATCCCGGGCTCGTGTTGGGAAGAGCATGGCCAGCAGGAGTTGGGAAGTGTGCTGGAGAAGGGTAAGGGAGGTGGTGAGGTCAATCTCTTCTCCCAAGTCACAGGTGATGAGACCAGAGGAAACGGCCTCAAGTTGCACCAGGGGAGGTTTAAGATGGATATTGGGAGAAATTTCTTCACCAAAAGGGTTGTCAAGCCTTGGAAGAGGCTGCCCAGGGCAGTGAAGGGCCTACAGGAGAGATGGGGAGGGACTCTGGATGAGGGAGGGGAGCCCTAGGAGGAGGGGGAAGGGTTTGACCCTGCAAGAGGGGGGATGGAGCTGAGCTGTGGGGAAGAACTTGTTTGGTGTGAGGGTGGTGAGAGCCTGGCCCAGGTTGGCCAGAGAAGCCCCATCCCTGGAGGGGTTCAAGGGCAGGTTGGAGGGGGCTTGGAGACCCCTGGTGTGGTGGGAGGTGTCCCTGCCCAGGGCAGGGGGGGGCACTGGATGGGATTTTTAGGTCCCTTCCAACTCAAACCATCCTCTGTTTCTGTGATTTTCTGTGGAAGATACTCCATGATCTTTCAGGTCCCTTCCAGTTCTAACCATTCTATGATTCTATGTGGTGGAGTCCCCATCCCTGGAGGGATTTCAAAGCTGGGCAGACGTGGTGCTGAGGGACACGGGTCAGTGGTGGGTTTATCAGTGTTGGGTTAATGGTTGGACTCGATGATCTTAAAGGTCCTTTCCAACCCAGATGTTGTGAAGCAATGTTTGGGAATGCTTTTAATTTTGAGATAAAAGGGCAATGTAATGTGTTACAAACCATCTATTTCCACATTCCCCGCCCTGTATTTACATCCTTCTGCTCCTTCTTTCAATGATCCAGAAAACACATGGCAGAGAAATTCAATATTTGAAGCAGGAAGGAGCCCTGCCCCGCCGGCAGCGGAGCAGCCTCAGCGCCGCGCGTTTGCCATTCCTGGCAGCGCCCGGAGTGACGCCGCTCTGGCAGCTGCCGGTGGGCTGGGAATTGCATCACGGTGCTAATGACAGAATAATAATGAAGCCTTTCACCTCGGACGTCCTTGAGCGTAGAGCCAGGCGCCAAGGAATGGATCCAGCCCCCTGCTCCGCACCGAGAACATCATTCCAGGCGTACCTGCGGCACAAAGAACAGCGAGAAGGAACATCACCCGTGTTCTCCTCTCTTTTTTGTTTTATTTCCCTTTCATTTTTAAAAGGATAGACACTGCTGGTGGAGGGGCCAGGAACCAGGAGCTGGCATCAGAGGGGATCTGTGCCCAGAGGTGCCACCGGCCGCGTGGGGCTGCTGGCCCCAGGCTGGGACATGGGCCTGGGACATGGGCAGGGATGCTGCCCTGGGGACGGGAGAGCAGTGGGAGAGAGGGGACTCTCCCCAACCCAAACTAGTCTGATCCATATGGGCAACTCCCCAGCTGGGGGAAAAATAAACAAATCAACTCAAAAAATAAAGAAAGCAAGTCAAAACATGAGGTGTTGTGATGTAGTCATCTGAAGTGGAACAGATTCCATGATTCTCCCCACTCCCCTCTATTTTCTGAATGGGTTTTTTTTCCTTGTAAAATGTGAGACTTTTAAGGTACAAAACATGAAAAGACTGTGAGAAATATTTCCAAGAAATAATTAGGATTCGATGACAGCTGGAAGACACATTGTCCTGAACTCTTGCCATTTGTCCTCTTTCATAAGGCTTTATAATTTCTTCCCTGGTGAAGACTGATTTGCAGTAGAGAGAGGGGCTGCAAAATGAAAACAGCGAAGTACCCGCTGGGGGAACTCACCTCACTGGATTTTACCTACGAGTTTGACAGCACTTGACTTTTGAAGGCATGATAAGGAGCTGATGCTATAGATGTTTGGGTTTTTTTAATTCGATATACGCTTTTTTGATATTTTTTCCCCCTCCTATAACTTCTGATAAATCCTGTTTGAATCCAGCCTGGCTGATCCTTTTCCCACAGCTCTTTGACTTTCACTATGTTATAAAAACATAGGCATGGCTGAGGGCACTGAGAATCCTACAGAAAACTGTGTACCTCACCCAGGACCAAGGCATTTATATTTCATTTGGTGACTGTCCCCTTCTTGGGGTGTCAGTACGCCCTTCCCCAAGGGTGTGCGTTCCACCAGCCACACACACTTGAGAAGCTTTGCATTTGGGAAGGAATTGCAGTAACAGAAGCATTTTTGTCTTATCTGAATCCAATTTCTAATATAGATATGCCCACTGAGCTCAGACCTTGCCCAACATTTCCAGCCTTCCATGTGGCAGTGACTTTGCCAGGTGGGAATTCAGAATAAATCAGTGTCGGTGGTCTGTGAAATTTGTAAGAGCCTGAAACAATTGCTATTGGAAAGTGACAATTACCCTCAGAGGAGCGATCGAAAAACAATGATACTCAAAGGGTAAGTTTTAATTTCCTTATTGCTTATGTGAGCACGGAAAACAAAGTGGGAAATGAAGCCTGCCTGGGCCAGTGTGGTGGGTAAAACACACACTGAGAAGGAAGGAGATGTGGAAAGTGAGAGGGGAAAAAAAAGAGAAACAAAGAGTAGGAAGAAATTCTCAGACTTTTGAAGATAACGTAAACAAAACAGTCAAAGCATTAGAGTTCCATAATCACATCATATGCTCAAGGCTTTCAGAATTCAGTTATATATTGGATCAACTCCTCCTATATATGAGAAAACATCAGAATGTGTTAAAAATAAGATAGCCTAAACTTCCTGCCTATTTTTTAAAGAAGGAATACTTTGCTGTTGATTGACTCGATAATATTTCACTGCTCTGAACTGCAAATGGGTCTTCTGTAGTGACAGGCATGGCAAATATCTGATCCTTAACAAACAGGACTATAAAAAACGGGGCAAACCCTGATGTATCTCTGTTAGTCTGGATGCTATGGGTAATTTTGTCTTCAGTGCCCCCATTGTGTTTTCATTTGGTGGTTTCCCTGTTCTATGCCTTAGTCCTGATCTCAGCCTGCAGCCTCTAGACTTTCTTCAGATTTACTCCTCCGGGGAGTTTCACAGAGAAATCCTGGCCCGGCAGATTAAGCATCCCCCTTTTTTGTATTATCTGTGTGCAAAACAGATGTGTGATTTCAGTGGAAGTGCTCACACGCTGCCAACCTGCCGCTACGGCCTGTCTCGGTGCACGGCCCGCGTCTCCGCACTCTGTTTACAGCAGCACGTCTTGCACTTCGTTAGCACCGGCCAAACACCCAAACGAAGATGGGCTTAAAATAAGTCCTAGCTGCTCTCTGTCCCGGGCTATTCTTTGCGCTGCTGTAAATAGTCACTGCGTGTCATCTAATGTATGGTTCATCGTGCTATTCCGGGATATTCGAACAGAAACGGGCTTTGCGATCTCCTCGGCTGAGGGCACGGGGAGTATCGTGTTGCCCCGTGCTCTGGTGTGACTCATGCCACATCTCACACCCTTCTCAGAAAACCTCTGCTGCGGAACGTTACCCGGGAGCCCTTCTCACCAGTGCAGCAATCTCAAGAATTCGCAGTGAAATAAATGCTGAAAAGATAAATTTCCCTCTTGTTTGTTGTGTGGGTGTCTATTTTTGTCAGTTAGGTTGACGGTTGGACAAGATGATCTTTAAGGTCCCTTCCAACCTAGAAGATTCTGGGATTCTGTGATTCTGTGTTCTGGTTTCCACAGTCTTCCATCAAACTTGAAAGATAATTAGATTTCACCTGTTTACAAATTAAGCCATCCCAGCTCCTGAAGTGTCTGAGCTGGATTATTGCCCACCAAGCAAAACCCAAACTGACCAACTCAAAATTTCCCAAAGAAACATTAAAAAAAGCAAATAGAAAAAAAGGAGGAAAAACAGGCACAAGAAAAACAATATTGGGAAGTGATGGGCACTACAGCAACAAACGTGGAAGTCTAAAGAATACGTAAACATTTCCCAAAACAATTATTTGCTGCTGGACGTTGTGTATTACGCATACATCCTAATTGTATAATTAAGGCTAGTTCATAGTTTTGCATATACTTCCCAAGACTGGAAATGAGTGCCTCGGGGCAGCCTGCCCTCATGAGCAGATTTGAAACATGTAAGATCCTTCTCAGCATGTCGGTTGGTGAAACATGGCAGCAAAACATGAGAGGCTTTATTTGGACAGGTTGTAATCTTTGGGGTCAGCCTCTCCATCAAATTCCAGAGGCACTGAACTGAGCAGCAAGTCCAGCAGATAGGATTTTTAACATATTCATAAAGTAAGGATGGTGTCGTATCATTTCAAAATATGAAACAATGGATATGGTAAAGAAGAATGGGTGGGAATAAGTACTTAAACTAAAGAACAGCTGACAATAACAAATGGGTAAACTGATCACCAATAAATTAACTCAGAAATCAGGGGGATGCTGGAGCAATTGGAGAGATCAAGCTCTGAAAAGCCTGTTAAAGAGAGCCGGGAGGAAGAAAAGAGCTTTAAAGGTGAATCAGTGTGAGTGTAGGGATAGGATTCTGTGAAATAATTCCCGTGATAACGGTGGTGGCAGCAATACCCAGTGGGTAACTTTGAACTCTGCAGTCCCAAAGCACGCGAATCCTAACAGACTGAGGATTGGGGCTACCCTCACTCCTTGTCATGCCCTTCCCCATGGCACCTGGTGACAGATCCAGGAGTCCAGCCCCATGAGCCCATCTTGGCAGGGTGAAGGGCTGTGGCTGGGCGCCCGATGGGACCTCAAACCCTAATTTCTCCATCCAGACTATCCACAAACCTCCTAAAAGTTCCAGTAGCTTGTGTGAGGTGCCCACACATTTGGTGCGGGTGACAGCTGTCCCCTCTGGTCCCATTCCGTGCCCAGCTGACAGCCTTGAGTCCCTCTGCCTGCCGTTGAGGCTCCTTTGTACACTACAGTCTGCTGGCTATCTGCCCAGGCAGGGAAAACATCTGAATTTGTTCTAAACAGATTTAACAGATTCCAGTGACACATTTAGTGATGTAAGCTTCCACAAACCGCACACAGAAGTGACGTCCCTGCTACGTGGACGTGCTTGACGCTCCACCGGGAGACATTGGGGATGTGTTGACACACAGAGATACTTGGCGTTGGCTGAAATGGGAGCTGGGGAGCTAAAAATAGGGCAGAGTTTTCTAGGCTGGAGCGGGAGCAGTCACCCGGCAGGCACCCGCCGCTACAGGCAGAATAACACCAGGGTCCCATAGCAACGCCACACCAGGGCTAACCCCCTACAAAAGGGGTGTTCATCACCTCACAGATCATCAATTAAGTTCATTTACATACATTCTAATAATGAAGCCTTTTTTTTACTTCTTATTTCAATGGGAACTGTGGCTGGGCATCCATATAGGTTTGGGGTGCGTTATCCCTTTCAATCTATTTTTATAACTGCTGACCTAATGAAGACTAATCTGATTTAAGGCTCAAAAAGCTTCCTTAGAGTGCATGTTAACCAGTATTTTTACCTTTTTTCTTTCAGCTTTCTGTACCATCCTCTAATTGTCTGTTTATATGGTGGATACCAAAGGAGTCTGATATTGTGCAAGCCAGGAATTTTAATACACAGAGCCAGGGTCTGCTGTTAGTTACCAATACAAATATTGAGTAGCTGCGTGGATTTTACTGGAACAGAGCTACATCCCTACTGGCACTAATTTTCACTAATATATCATGAGTATTTTTCTCTTGCATTACCTCTTAAGTAGTTGAAAAAAATCTTTTTTGTGACTGCTGGAAGAGGAGACCCTTTTCACCATGCTAATATAATCCCATAATACACTCAGCACTGCAAGGAAAACACAGAAGAGGGAATGGAGGAACCTATCTTGCATGCTAATATAATCCCATAATACACTCAGCAATTTGTACTGCAAGGAAAACACAGAAGAGGGAATGAAGGAACCTATCTTGTTTGGGAAGTTATAAGGCAGAGAAATGTAACTGAGAGACTTTGAATTTTGCTTTACTTTATGCCTAGGAAGAGATTCCCATATTTCAGCTTCTCACCAGCAAGCCATCTGCAATATCAGGACAGATGGGATCTCACCTGGGGTTCCTTACCCTGATGTGCTGACACGTGCTGTGATGAGGCCAGTTCACTGCAATCCACCAGACGGCACAACACGAGAAACCATGAGATAAATGCAGCGTTCAGACAACGCTCCATCCGAAATAGGAGCTTTGCTCTTTATATCCCTTGTCAGAGACAGCAGGTACCATGTTTGTGCTCAGTGTTCTCTGCAGTGACTGCTCTTTCACTTGGCTCTTCTGGTTTTGTTCTTGTGATGAAGAGAAACATTGGGATTTTCTTCATTGTAGGTTGGGTGTTTTTTTAAGAAAGTCTCTGTAGGTAGAGACAGTATCTTCCATAAGGCCAGACGGTGTTTGGAAAAGGCAGAAAAGCTTTGAGAAAACCCTCCTTTGCATATTTTAACTATTTTCTTCAGTAACCCGGGGTGGATTCAGACCCAGCTGAAATGCACAGCAGCCCAGCACCAATCCAGACTTTCTGATAAACCACCTTCTGTCGGGTCCTGCTGTAAAGCTCCGCTGCCCGGGCACCCTGCCCAGCTCTTGGGTTTCGGTCTGGACCAGCAGTTACAGGTGGGCCATTGGTCCTGGGAAGAATTCGGTTATAATCTGGAAATTCAAACTCCAGATGCCCTGGCAAAAGAATCACATCGGGAAAAGATTTAATTAGAGAAATAAAACCTGTTTTGGTAAGATCGCTTCATTTCTTTATGACATTTTATTTCATAGGCAACGCAGAAAATGGAACAAGAGACTCTCCAGTACCTCAGGTTGCGTCCACATTGTGACTGTGGCCATAGTTTTGAAATACCTGAGCCAAGAAATGGTTTGAAATGAAATACCAAACCAAGAAATGGTTTGAAATAACCTAGAGCTTCCTTGGCAGAGCAGCAAAGCCACCGGGCCAGCTCTAACAATGAACTGCCGTGTGGAAACTTGCAGTTCCCGAGGGTAGGACTGGGTGGAGACAGGAAATCCCAGGCAGGGAGTGATTCAAACCTCCTGATGATATTCCTTATCACTGAGATACCTTTTTTTCAGCCTACATTTTTGCCTGAATAAGGATCTTCTTTGTTTCTGTCTCTCACTTTTAGTTTTTTCTGATGTTGAGAACACTGACAGCTCTGCACACAGGAATTCAGTAGCCAGTGTGGGTTGTTTGCTTTGGTTGCCTTTTTTTTTTTTGTAATTATTATAATCATTTCTATGTCCAATTTGAATTGTGATTTAATTTGTAATTTTTTCAGTACAGAATACATGATATGAATGATTTCTCTTTGGATATGTTCTGCAAGAATGCTAGGGGGAAAAAAGTAAAAGGCACATTTAAATCATGCCAGGTGACCCTGCCTCTAGTGCTCCCAGTTTATCATTATTACTGTCCAGCATTACCACTGTCAGCTACTTAATTCCTTGTCATTTTGGAGGATGATCAGAGTTTTGGGTAACTGGCACCAGTAGCCCGCAGTCTTGGCAATGAAGATTTAACCATTTATTCACGGGCTCAGTTCTTCCTAAGGCCTGGAAAGAAAGCTCTGACAATGTTTATCCATTTTCACATACAAACCCTTAACAAACAGCATGACACCTTCATTTTGTAAGCACAGAAAAATGCTGGGGGGTGGAAGCACAGTGGGAGAGGTCTGGAAGGAGCTAAGAAAAGGAATCTTGGTGTTGGTGACACCAAACCTTCCCTACTTCCCCCATTTTTCCCTCTTGTCTTGCCCACGTACCTCCTCCCCTTCCTGCCCAGAGAGGAGAACATTTTGGAAAGTAATTTCCCTGCCCCGCATATTTAGAAATAGGTTAATGACACCGCAACTTTAAATAGCGACTGAATGTGCAAAGGCAGGATTTATGGGCACAGGCAGTTCATTGAGCAGCAGCAGCTCCTGGAACCGTGTCCCCCTGCTGTGCAATGACTCTGCACAGGGATTTCGGGCTGGAGGAACCTGTGGGCTTCAAACTCACAACAGCACTTTCAAACTCCTCAGGTAGAAAGATTTCAAGCGGATTGTTCCAATAAAAGTTACGTTTTTAAAGCCTCTGTGTAAGGAAAACTCCCCATGGAGTAATTTGGCACGTGGTTACCAGAAATCTCACTAAACTGGCAAATTTAGGGAGCCGTCGTCCTGCTGCACTGACATGAGGAGAGTTGCAGAGGTGCTAGCAGCACCAGAAGTCAGTGAGCAGAGTGCAGATACTGCTATGGGTATGTGACCTACTCCAAGATTTTAAGTGATACTGAGGTAAAAAAGGGATCAGCAGACATGAATTTATTATAAAGCATGGATTATTATAAATAGCTGGTTTTAGCTAAGAAAATTTCTAATCCTAAAATAGGAAATACTTCTGTCTGACTTTCTCCATTAAAATGGAGATGATGCCACACATCAAAATTCAAATACTGAGGCCAAACTTTGCTGCATCTCTAACGAACCAGGCACCACACATCAGAATTAACAAGGTGCCAGATATGATTAACCACAGGTTATCGCGGAACATCATCCAAACCAGGACAACGATTAGATACCACAAGAAGTGCCAGATATAGAAGAAAACACGACGCACACAGAACAGGCATCAGCCACACAATCACAGAGTCTGGAGAGAGGAACTACCAGAGTATTCAACAATTAGTCACACGGTAATGAGTCCTGATGAGTTGGAGCTGTTTATGTCCAAGAGAATCCCTCAGTATCTCACCTTCCCAGTGTGATATTTAATTGGTGCCATTGTACCCAGCAGATGTTGTTACCATCCCTATTATTATAAATCCTATGGGACATGCAGCAGGAAGTCCTGGCTCTGGTATCCCCTGGCTGTGACTTGATCACGTGCCACTCGAGGTGAAACACCTCTATGGCACACATCTGCCAATTCCAGACCTGGGATGCTCATCGCCTGAAAGCATCAGATTTTTATTGCTGTGTTATATGTGACATATATTTTATTTTTATACCTCTATGAATTGCTTAAAACATGAACTCGTGTCACCATCTGTTCTCACTACTGTTACATTCCTATTTTTTCTCCGCACACATTCTGTTGTACCATGTGCCCACCTTGTACCTTATTTTGAGCTAAGTGTGAGCTTTTCTCAGCAAGAGCTGCCTTTTAGCCTATTTCTACAGCTCCTCACACACTAATGATCCGACTGGTACAGCTGGATTCTGCTGAACTTAAGAAAATACAACATGTATTTTTATTTTCAATAACAAAGGAATACCACTGACTTGGAAGGAGTTACAGAGCTGATACTAAGCTGTTACAAATCGGGAACAGTTCATCTGTTTCACTAAATGTCAATGTGCAGTGGAATGCCCATTTATTGCCTATCAATTGTCTCTGTGACAGGATAGTTCTGAATTAATACTGAAAATGGTTGGATATAAAGTACTTCCAGGACACTAACAGCAGGAGTAATTGCAATTCAGAAATAATAAAAAAAAATGTTTTCTTTAGGATTTTTGTCACGAAATTTAAGAAATCATTTAAAAACTGACCCCATGGGATAACAATGGGTTTTGACAAAGCCAAGATACGAAGCCACATTCCTTGCTTCCCTGAACTCAGGATATTGGCTGCTCTACTTGTGCCAGCTGGCAAAGACTCCCAAGGGGCTGCCTGCCAGGTATGTGCCGTCAGAAAGCTCCAGCCACTGCTCCTCTTCTGTCCCGAGACCTCTCCTCCCATGCCAGCGACTGCAAGGAGATGACGTAGGAGCCAAAAATACTAGCTGCTGCTGGCGTAGCTGGGAGACTACAGTCTCTTGGGCTGAATGGAGTGAAAGAAAGAATTTGCCGTACAATTCCTAGATGTATTTGAACTATATTTCCTTAAAATCAAGTCTAGAACACGCTGAGTCCACACGAACATGACTTATCAGTATTCTCTGGCTATGGGAGTCATGTTTAATGGATTATTGAGCCATGGTTATGCACCCCTACCAGGAGCAGAATAATGTTCCCAATTTTATTGAGATTTCTTTTTCTGTCAGTGTGGGGTATAAAAATCTGACCTGCTAAAAATTAACATGTTAGAAACCTTTTAGGAGTGCTAATGAGTTAAATTATTCCGTTCTGAAGTTTAGCACTTTCTAGCATCTTTTTGGAGCCTTCACGTTAGGACCAGAGAGCTGTTATGCTTTCCGACATGTCACAGAGCTGGAAGCTCTCCAGAAGCTGGAGCAGGCTCCCTGCAGCTCCACCGAATTAGTCATGTGGACTAATGAAGCTGAAACTATCCCAAAGCCACCCTGCGGCCAGGCCTGGCTGAGGCAGCTCAGAGGGGGTGCCCTGTGGCAGAAGAGACCTGGATCAATAACCCCCCTCTTCCTCACCTCCTGTGCTCCCTTCTGCCGGCCGACATCAGCCGGAAAGCCTTCGACAGTCAACACACAGTCAGAGATGGGTTGTCTCAGTTACAGTCCGTTCCGCTGCTGGGTTCGGGAATTTAAAACACACTCCTTCTAAGAAAAATTAAAAGTTTTTAAGTGAGAGGCAGGTTCTTGTCAGACTTTGACTGAGAGAGAAGCAGCGGTCAGCCGCTGACAGGGCGGGAGCCGGCGGCTGACGGCGGAGCGGCTGAGGCGGCCGACCGGGCCCGGCGGGGGAGGCTGAGGCGGCCGACCGGGCCCAGCGCCCTGAGGAGACACCAGGCGCTACGCCATGGCGACCGAGCGCCGCGGGGCTGGCGGATCGCTGACTGGACGAGGCGGAAAGCGCAGGGCTGAGACGACAGGGACGGGAACGGGAACCGCGGGTCGCTCGGCCCGGAGCCATGACAGACCCTCACGGCACGGTGCCATGGCAACGCGGGAGGCGACGAAACGAGCCGGAAAGCGCGTCCCTCCCGGCGCGTCCTCTCTGGCTGCAGGAGGATTTAGTCTCTGTGGTGGCCGCCCGTTCCCCCAATAGGAGGCGGCGGCGGGCGGCATGGCCCGGCATGCACCGCGGCCCCCGCCTCACTTCCCGGCCGGGCCGCTAAGATGGCGACTCCCATGCACCGCCTTATCGCTCGGAGACAGGCGTGAGTGTGGTGGGCGGCCCTGCGGGCAGGGGGGGTCTAGTAGGCGAACCGAAGCGAGGGGAGGCTCGCCAGGCAGCGCGCTGAGGCGGCGGCTGGCGGGGAGGGGGCGGCAGAGGGGCGGCTGCGGGCCCCGGGGGAGCGGGGCCGGGGTAGGGAGAGGGGCGTCCCCCGCGAGCGGGGCCGGGGGGTCTCTGAGGGCACAGAGGCCCCTCCTCGCAGGTGCCCCGCATCCCGGGCAGGGTGCTGCTCCTCTGTGTGGAAACTGCCCAAAATACGGCCCGCTTAGTGACGTCGCTGCTGTGAAATAAAAAGAGTGAAAGCGGGATTGTGGAAAAGTAGAGGAAGTCTTCAAAGTTTCACTTTTGGCGTTAGCAATGGTGAGCAGCCTGTGGGGAGAAGGCTGCCTTAGAGGTGTTGGTGTGCCAGAGTTTTCGGTGAAGTGTGTAAGATCCTGTGATGCTGGCAGTTACCGGTCTTCATTGTGGACTTCAAACAGACTTAAAAAATAAGTTCGAGGTTCATGTCATGATCTATTTACAGAGCTGTAAAAGAAGGAGGAAAAAAATCCGGAAGTCTTCAAAGTTTCACTTTTGGCGTTAACAGTGGTGAGCAGCCTTTGGGGAGAAGGCTGCCTTAGAGGTGTTGGTGTGCCAGAGTTTTCGGTGAAGTGTGTAAGATCTTGTGATGCTGGCAGTTACCGGCCTTCGTTGTGGACTTCAAACAGACTTAAAAAATAAGTTCGAGGTTCATGTCATGATCTATTTACAGAGCTGTAAAAGAAGGAGGAAAAAAATCCAAACAGGCGACCTTTATTCTGATATGACTCTTGTGCTCATAAGTAGTTCTCTCAATACGGAAAGGATCTGATTGACAAACACTGAAATGAGGAAAATCCAACACTTTTGCTTGTTTATGTTAAGTACCGCAAATACTTGTGTTCCACTCTAATGTATAACTTGTGTTGCCTTTTTGTTGGTGAGGAAAATCCAACACTTTTGCTTGTTTATATTAAGTACGGCAAATACCTGTGTTCCACTCCAATGTATTACTTGCGCTGGCTTTTTTTTTTTTTGGTTGGTTTGTTTGGGTTTTGTTTGTTTGTTTTTCCTTCTTTAGAATAATCTCAGTTTGCATTTCAGTTTTTGGTGTGTGTTTCATTTTTTTGTCTCATCATGAGAGTTGGACAGTATATGGATGACTTCTGTATTCTCCTTCCTTTTTTTTCAGTTTTTGGTGTGTGTTTCATTTTTTTTGTCTGATCATGAGAGTTGGACAGAATATGGATGGCTTCTGTATTCTCCTTCCAGGAAAATCCAACACTTTTGCTTGTTTATGTTAAGTACCGCAAATACTTGTGTTCCACTCTAATGTATAACTTGTGTTGCCTTTTTGTTGGTTGGTTGGTTTGTTTGGGTTTTGTTTGTTTGTTTTTCCTTCTTTAGAATAATCTCAGTTTGCATTTCAGTTTTTGGTGTGTGTTTCATTTTTTTTGTCTGATCATGAGACGTGGACAGAATATGGATGGCTTCTGTATTCTCCTTCCTATTTTTCCATATAATTTCTTTCCTATTTTCCAATGAGAAGTAACTTGGGATTTCAAAGTACTCACGGAATACTTGTTCTTTAAGTTGCTATTTTATTATGAGTCAAGGACTGATTTTTTTAATGTTTTTTGTTATGTCTCAATGTGCCTGGTGGGTACTTGCTGAATTGTTCGTCTGCCAGCCTTTGCTTCTAGGTTGTGGCCATTGCTCCCTGTTAAAATTTTACTTCAGTCTCGTGCTTTTCATTAGTGTTAAAACTTGTTAGTGCTGGTGTGGTATTTATAGATCTGTAGTTGTTGTTGAGCTATTTCGGTCTGGTTTCCTGGAATATTGCTTTTAGGGCCTGATCTTATCATTTTAGTTTGCATAGAATTGTCTGCCCTGGTCATGTGAGTTGTACTAAAACCCTGGAACTACTGAGTTATTTTATTATGGCTTTAAACTCCCATTCTGTTCCTGTGGAGACAGGTCTGGGGTAGTTTGAATTACAAAAACATCCACTTCTCTGGTTTTGTCTGTTGATGAAGAGGAGGAAGTTTTCTCATTCTGCTAATGTGTAACTTGTGCCAGAGCCAGAAGTCCAAGGCGAGACAATGCAAACCATTCAAAGATTTTGGTTTGGGTTTTGGGTTTTTTTTTTTTAAATTATTAGATGTACTGCTTGCTGTTAAAGTCTGAGTTAATTGTGCAGCTTAGGTTGCAAGTTTAATTAGTTTTCTAGTGCTAATTTAGGTTAATATTTCTAAGGCCAGATTATGAAGCCAAGTGCTCTCATTCAAAGATTTTGGTTTGGGTTTTGGGTTTTTTTTTTTTAAATTATTAGATGTACTGCTTGCTGTTAAAGTCTGAGTTAATTGTGCAGCTTAGGTTGCAAGTTTAATTAGTTTTCTAGTGCTAATTTAGGTTAATATTTCTAAGGCCAGATTATGAAGCCGAGTGCTCTTTGCATTGGAAGAGTGATGGGTGTTCAGAACAAGATTCCCTTCAAGCTACAGTAGAACTGTGACAGAAGGGGATGGTTGAGAGGGGAGAGTTGAGAGAGAAGAGATTCACACCTTCCCTTGGAAGCAACGCTCCTTTTGAGAGAAAAGCACTTGCTGGTGGTCTGTCACTTCCTGCTCTCTGAATGCTAAATGATGAGTCCAGGACCCTCCTCCTAGTTAGAACAGGGCTGTTAATTTCAGGTAGTTTAGATGGGTTGGCCTCAGAAAATTAGTAGTTTGGTGACTGGAAAAAATGATAGAAGGTGGAATTAAGTTACAGTTGTTGCAGTGAAACTGTACGGGAGCTACAAACCCCTGGTGTCAGTCCTGGCTCTAAAACTAACTTGTGATTCTGACCTTGACCGAGTTGCTTGGCTGCTGTACGAGTTTCCTTATTTGTAAAGGAGGAGGGTGTCTGTGAGAAGACAGCAAAACAGCTTTTGCAAAGCTTCAGGATGGTGGAGTAAGAGCTAGAATAGGAAAATGTGCCTTTTCTCCCTTAACTACCTTCTAAAACTAATAAAAGGGTTTTACTACAGTGTGAAAACTGAAATGTGGATGTAAAATGCTCACTAAATGCTGCAGGTGTTTGGCTGATACAGAGGAGTAAGTGAAATCTTGCTTGATTTACATTGCACAAAGTTAGCAAGTGTCTCATTGGTCTTATGAGAAACCCTTCTGCCAGGCTTTAATGAATCTTACGAAAATGCAAATAAGCATCTCTGTTTTACTTCTCAGTCCTGGGCGCTCTGTGAGCATTTGGTAGCATTAAATTCTTGCATTTGGAAATGAAGCTGTCTGCTTTCTACTACCAGTGTTCTAAACATAATTATTTATCTGAAGCAAGCTAGAACCATGTGCAATTATTGGATAGTTTCAAATTGTATACAGTGTAATCATTCCCAGTGACTGTTGTACAATTATATCCTATAATGCTAGAAGCTGTGCCAATTAGGTTGATGAAAATGTGATTTTGGTGATCGGATTAATCTTTGTGCACTGACAGAGAATGGTCCTAGTAGCATTTTTCGAAATGTTTCAATTATTTACAGTATCTAAAGGGGGTCTGAGGATTCCACAAGGATCTACGAGGTAGGCTCACCAGCAGCCACTGTAAAACTCAAAGTGAAATTCGGATGCAGCTGATGAGTGTGGTGACAGTTGATGGCAGTAGTTCAGCATTTCCTGCTTTAGCAGAAGATGACTTAAACTGAAGCTTTGGAATAGAGGAAAAGTCTTTCTTTGTTTTCTTTCATAAGTAGTTATGAGAATATTTTAATTTCAGAAAATGTGTTTGCCTAAATTCTGTATGTGTGTGATGTTACTGTTCTTGTCCTGATGTAAGATGTATAACAGCTGAAGTACCCCTGAATGTCTGGTGTAATCGTAGCTACCTACACTCTTCAGAATCTGTATGACCAAAAAAATTGTTTTTTCCATTGGTAGAACAGACTTGGAATCAGTCACTTAAGCAATTCTGCATTTTTCTAGGGAGGCAAACAAGCAGCATGTAAGATGTCAAAAATGTTTAGAGTTTGGACATTGGACATATGAATGTACAGGGAAGAGGAAATACCTGCACAGACCTTCAAGGACAGCTCAATTAGCGAAAATTCTTAAAGAAAAGGAAAAGAGACTGTTATTGCAACAAAGGTAAGACTGAAAGAATGAAAATGTCTAGTTTTTTTAAAATAAAAGATGATTTGTATGTGGGTGGGAAGGTGGTGTCCTAGACCATTTTCTGTCCTCTCTTCCAGACTGTGTGATGCTTGCTTAATATTAGAGCCATTTTGTATGTTAGTGGAACATTTACATTCATGTCCCACAAAATTAAAATATTCTTCATTAACACCTGCTTGCCTGAAACACACTTAAAACTTTTTTGGCCTGTCTGAAAGAAAAAACTGCACTAAGCTGAAGTCAAAACAGTTGGAGCCTTTTTTGTTATGGAGTACTGTGTCCTGAATTCCGTGCTGCTGTGTGTGTTCTGTAGGCTGTTAGTGCTGCCAGGATGTGAGTTCTGGAGGAGCGTTCACACCTTTCCCTCTGTTCTCTTAATGTGGAAAGAAAATGGGTGGAAACCCCTGGCAGAGAGCTCTGATTTGCCATCATCAGCCGTTTCAGCTGAGGCTGCGCTGTGAATCAGGGCTGAAACACTGACTTGAGTGGAAGCCCGTGAGCTTGAGTGATGTGAAATGTTTGATTTTGAAATTAATTTTGATGCAGTGAGTAATTCTGAAGGAATTGTAATCTCAGGTATTGTTGATAAGAAATCAGGAGTACTTAGGCTCTAAAACTTGTTCCCTTTGGAGACAAAGTTTGGAAGAGTTCTTCAGAGAGTGTAGGTAAAGATTTAGTTCAAGACTCAGATTATTTCCTTGGTCTTTTCCTGCCCTATTTCTGCAGATTAACATTAGAGGATAGGGAATTGAGGGTGAAATTGTTTGTTGCTAAGCTGTTGTCCTTGAGTCTGTGTATGGGATAATGGTATTTAGGGGTTACAGGGCTTGTGCAGTGCCTGTCATGGATGGAGGCTTTTGAGCTGTAAGTCCACAGTGTGAGGAGTGTGTGGTGTGAAAAGTCACCTCATGAAAGGAAGGCTGACTAATCCTTGGATGGGGAACAGATTTTAATCCTGGTTAAATTGGGCTGGATTCATACTGGTTATATGATCATAAGCTCTCTGAAGCTCCTTAACTGTGCCATGAGGCACCCAGTTACACTTTCAGGGATGAAGCTTACTTTTCATAGAAAGAACAACTTTCTAGGACACACTTTTCCTTTTTGCATAGCTTGCTTTGGAAGGTTGTTTCTTGTCTGCAGAGAAGTTGGGTCTCCTACAGGTCTGCTTCAGAATATTTCTATCGCCATTGTTAAAGGCCTGATAATGAATAATTAACCAGAAAGCAAACATACTCTAATCAGGTTAATATTTACTTTTTGACAACCACATACAAGATTTTTCAGCATTAACTCATTTCAGCAGTTTTTCCAGGATCCTTCTGTTTGCCCAGTGTTGACCCCATGATTCTGATGGACGTTATGGAGGTTTTGCTTACTGGTTCCAGTAAAGCCCACTGCTTGCCTGTCCTGGAGTAGGAGTGGGGAGGGGAGGAAAGGGGAGAAAATGCTTCTTCAAAGTAAAGCCCACTGCTTGCCTGTCCTGGAGTGGGGAGGGGAGAAAATGCTTCTTCAGTAACTTAGTAATGTTACTGTATTGAACCAACCCAGGAAGCCTGAGTCTTATTTCTGGTTCTGAAGATGGTGTGGTGCCCCAGGGAAGATGACCAAGTGTCAGGAATGAGAACTGTGTGATCTGCAGGGGACTGACCCCTCTCGGGTGTGTGGTTCCCAGAGTTGTGAACTCCTACCCTCATCCAGAGGGGAAACACTAGAGGGAAGCACAGACCTGTGCCTCGGCAGCCTGGTTACTTACCTGTCTTCTGTGTAAGGCCTCAATCTAAATATTCAGCAGTATGGGAGGGTTTATAATTTGGTTCAGAATTTGAAGATCAAGTAATCTTGAAATTGAAGACGACAATATGACAGGAGAGTGTGGGCAAGAGGAAATCTCATCTGTGTTAATTATAGTATTTTCATATTCACACTGTATCTGTGAAAATAAATGGAAAAAATCTCTTTTGGCACACAAATGGCCTTGAGTAATTTTATTGAAATGCAGTATAGTTTACACTGAATGCTTTCTTTCTACCCTTCTCTGGTTTTGTATCCTTTTCTCCTATGCCTTTCCCATCCCAAAATGATAGTTTGCATAATATGAAGAAAAGAGTAAAGCATACTTAACACTGAAAATCAGAGGTGAATTGCTGCTTTTTTTTTTTCTTTCCTGATTTGTAAGTATTGTTGGTTTTCTTGTTTGATTAGTGACTGAAACTAGGTGCCCAATGAGCTTGGGGTGGTGCAGTCTCTGCCCGTGAGATACCAGTTTTCTAATAGTAAACTCAGTTCCACTCTGCTGCTGTTTATTTAATTTTCTTACTGCATTAATCAAAGCCATTGTTTTTTCCCCCTCTCTAATTAGTGCTGGAGACAGTGCTGCAGAAAGGAAGGCCAAGAAGAAAAGGTATGTGGGGACTGCTGACAAACAGTGCAGCTGTTCCAGTGTGTGATCTGGCACTGGGGATTGCGGCAGGTGGCTTGGGAGGGGTGTGTGGGCAAAGTCAACATTGCAAATACAGCTTTGATTTTACTGCTTCTAGCCTTTTCCAGGCATTTGTGTGACAGACATTTGGAGGATTTCTACTCTTCCCTGTCCAAAACCTCTAAATTCTTTATCCTCTGCATTTCTCCCTACTGATTGTCCTATCTCTACATGATCTTGCTTTAATAATAAAAATCTTCCTGTTTCTGCCTCAGAGTTCATCAAGTGTATTTTAAACAGTTGTGTGAGAACAACATACTGTTTCTAGCTTGTAATCACTCCACCTACCTGTCTTGCTCTTCCGTCTGGTGTTTTCATTCCCTTCTGGTAGCAGTTGTCTCTCTCTGAAGCCTTGTCTAGAGGATGAAATAAAACATCTAAAAAAAATGACAACCAAACCCAACCTCAAAACCAAACAATCCAAGACGGAAACAAAATCCAGGAAATAAACCTCCCTTCCCAGTACTAATTCAAGCCAAGAAGGCTTTCTCTGTTGACACTATTTGTACTTTCCTTTGCAGTAATGTTTTCCTTGGGAATTCACTTTGGTCCTTATTGGCAGAACCCTTTGGGGAGCAGACAGAACCCCAGCTGTGACACTCCTGCTGAGTCTGCTGACGGGGGATGCTGGGCAGGAGTAGCCTTGTTATCTCTTCCCATTTAGTTGACTGTTCTCTGTCTCTGATCTTCTAAAAACGGTTTTCGTGAGATTTTTTTTTTTTAAAGCCTAGGCCTTGTTCTTTGTGTCATTCAGTAAGCCACAGCAGTTTTTTAAGCCATGCCTTTATTTTAGGCTATCATGTGGAATGTGGCTTTACTGGAATGCATCTTGGTGAGATTCTTAGTTCCACTATCAGGAGATGTTTTATCAAAGGCTCCTTTCTCAGTAGTGCCTATTTATTTTTGGAGTTACTTAGGACTAAAGAGATCACAAATTAACTGATTTCTAAACAACTTAGTTCAGACTTCTTCCTGCCTCAGCTTTCTCATGTGCTGCAGTCTTCTACTTGGCACAATGATTTTCAGAATATTCAAGCTCTAAATCAATGCAAAATGAAGAGTGAAAGGATTGTTTTTGGGGGGAGGCTGGTGGTTTGGTCAATTTTTCTTTAAAATTTTAAAACTCTTCTATGTTTGAATTGTTATCCTGCTCTTATGCAAGCAGATATCAAGCATAAATATAAATTCCTTCCCTCCTGCTCTTATGCAAGCAGATATCAAGCATCAATATAAATTCCTTCCTAGTTAGTTTGCTATTTATATTTTTATTATGATATAGGAAGAATCAAATGCGGAAAATTCAGCAAAGGGTTACTGTTGAATATACAAGTTCCAGATTAAAAAAAAACAACAGGCAAAAGTTAAGGTTCTGGCAGTTGTGAGCACTAACCTTTTGCATAGTGTATGTTTGTTTTGATATAAACAGTAATAAGTAAGCTACAGGCTGAACCAGAAAAACAGGAACAGGCAAAGCAGCTTTGTCCAATGTTGTGACCTCAGGTGACACCGAGCTGTCTTCTGGGTGCGCGTTGGCTCCCGCCTTCCCAGGCGGCGGCCGCTGGGTATTAACTGAGAGCCCGTTTTGTGCTGGGATCACAGATACATCTGCCTGTCCAAAGGGTAGAACCATGCCTTAATTAACTTGTTTCTTCAGGCTTCCAGCTGCGATTGTGCCCGAAATTGCAGATTCGATTTAAGTAGCGTGTTAGAAATCACCTGGGGTTGTCAGAGGATTGTAATAGAATTAGGAAGGACGAAAAGGTTCAGAGAAGGGTGATAATGTACAAAACACAGCAGTTGGTGCCTAGAGATCATATGAGATACTAACACTTAAAACTTGTTTTGAGGAGAATGAAGACTTATCGTCTGGAGAAATTCTGTATTTTTACAGTGATGGAGTAGACCCAAAAATCTTAGATCTACCAATGTGTAGCATTGGGATCATCTTATTACCTAATTAGGACAAGGCAGAGTAGGTGAATTTTACTTGCTCCCATCTCCATCCTCCTTCTGTAACTACCAACAGGCCACGTCTTGCATCACCCAAAGACAAGTATCTGCTTGTTTCTTCTCTCGTAGATCTCGCTAGTGCTTTACTCGAGGAGAGGAGGTATTGAGTGTTAGATCCTGATGTTTGTGAGTGGATTTCAGATTATAACCTAAGGATTGGAGGTCCATGGACTTGCTTCTGTGGATTCTGTGAAAAGTGATTAGGAAAAGAGGGTTCAAAGTTATCATTCAGACGATCCTCTGACTGATTGTTGTCCCTATAAATGGCTCTGCACATCTAATGAAACTGTTTAGGTTTAAACTACTAGTCCCACGTATTTTTTTTGTTTTCCTCATTTTAAGACTAGTTTTTCACAAACAATAAGTCTCTTTTCTCAGCCCTTACGGATTTATCTTTAACAAACAGCCATTGTCTCTGCATGCACAGAGATAACAGATTACAGATAGATTATGAAAACTTCAGTGGTTTGTAGCTTAACACTTGCATCCAGATTTGTCAGCTGATGTGACCACGGCTGATAGGATGAAAAAACATTAATCTTTCTCTAATAGCCTTAACATAAGCATTTCTTGAGTTGTTATATTTACCCAAACTCTCTGATAAAAACTACTACGTTAATTTTCTAATGGAAAGAAGATTCTGTGTTATATCTAGCACTTTTGCATGCTGCTTGGTTGCCTTGGTGGGAAGGGAGGTGAATTTACACTCCTTTACACTTGACATTTACCTTTACACTTTGTTTGGAGAAAGATCTATGGTAGAACTTAATAGTGCTTCCCTGGAATTCATATTGCCTGACTTAATCAGAGATCTTGATCTTGAGAGCAGGAGCCTCAGTAAGGGCTAAACATGGGAAAAATGGCAGAGGATAGAGAAATCCACTTTGCTATGTTTGTAATTTTGTCTTTATCTTGGACTGTTTCCACCCCTTCTCCTCCACCCTGAAAGCATAAGCATCCTGTAGTGGCAGGTAATTTGGGTTCTTTTGCCAGGAGTAATCTAAGAACAATTTCCGTTGAGTACAATTCTGACATTTGTAAAATCACTGATGAAACTTCCACTGACTTTTACATTGCCAAAATTTCACTCCTTGTTACAGTGGTGTGCTGGGGAATGGGTCTTTGAGAGTTTTTCCCCAAGGGTTTAGTAGTGCAGGATGTTCTTCTGCAGCCTTGATCTTCTATTTAGCCAAGTCAGCAAAGACACTTGTTGCTACTGTGAACAAGATCCTTGCCAGCTTTCAAAATTAACCTTTTTCCTCTAGTCCCCTTCTGGCTTCCCTCAGTACGTGGTGTCGCTCTGCTGCTGCTCCAATGGCCAAACTCCATTTGTTCGGAGTTGGAGGGGTGTGGGGTTCTCTTAGATTGTCAGGCCTGGCCATTTTCAGACCAAATAATTGGTCTTTGGATACAGCACAGTATGGAGAGCGGTGTGTGATGAGTGCTGTCTCCAGCAGGCCTGTTCTCATCTGTTTGGTTTCTTTCAGATCTAAAAGCGTGACCAGTTCCAGCAGCAGCAGCAGCGCCAGCTCGGCCAGCGATTCCTCATCTGACAGTGAAGACTCTTCTACCTCCTCTTCTTCTGAGGACAGTGACAGTGATGAGAGCTCCTCCACTTCCTCCTCTTCTCCATCCTCCAGTAGCACTTCCTCTTCTTCAGACTTCGAATCGGATTCTAGTTCCTCCAGCAGTAGCAGCAGCAGCAGCACAGACAGTAGTTCTGATGATGAGCCACCAAAGAAAAAGAAGAAGAAATAGCGTGGTGCGGTGCAGGACTGTTGTTTAGCAAATGGTAACGCTCTTGGTTTGAGCACAGGGTTGCCAAACAGTTTACCTGGTCAACATTTCTACTGCTAAAACTTTCTAAGTGTTTTGCATAGGTGTTCATAGGACATGAAAGGTATTCGATGGCACGTGAGACTTACTGAAAGAGTATTTTTGTGGTTTATCCTTTTATGGAAAATTTTACTTTTTTAGTTCCAAAAAAAAAAAAATATCTATCATCAGATTTGTTTATATGAGCTAAGGTCCAGTAACATGGATGTTTACATGCTGGAAAGCAAAAAAGCTTTTCTGTTTTGTTTTGTTGCAGCTCGTGCTGTGCGTCATATGCTCCTACTCTCTTTCTGACAGCTTCACTTGCATTGAGAAAACCCTCTGAATTATTAGAAGCGGAGGTTTCACCCTGCTGGCTGCAGGGCACTGTCCTCCTGGGAATGGAAAGCACAGCGTTGCACACAGAGGGCCTTCTGTCTCACCGATAACAAATGTATTATACGCTGCTCAGCTTTTCTCTTTTTTTCTGATGCTTCCAGGTCGAGTCTTAACTGCAAGACAAAACTTTAAATAGTGTTCATCTGTTAATGATCAATAATAGTGCTCACATTGTACAGGGGCTTCAGTCTTTTCAACTCGCCTGTTCCCTCAGCTCGTGTGTTTGTCGGGTCCTCGGAGACACCGCGTGTGTCTCGCAGCAGCCTCTGGGTAAGAAAGAGCAGTGCCCAGTGGAAGAACGATGACTGATGCTGCTTAGGAGTTTCATCTTTGTGCCTTTTTTTTGTAAATTTAACGTATCCTCGTGAGAGAAGGGCTCGAGTAGGTGTTTTTCAGAACTCCATTAGCTTTCCATACAGAATACGGTCAGTAACACCAGAGAACTGGTAGTAACAAGCAAAAATGGGCGCTGTTTTCAAGGAGACAGGAAAAAGGCTATTTTCACTGGTTGTTCAGTAAGAGAAGAAGTCGCCTTTAGAGGTCCCAAAGGAAAGCGTTTCCCTTTTTGATATTTTTGCAAAAAATTGTTGTGTAATGCAAGACTCCCAATCCGTTTCATTGGGCATATGGTGACTGGCATATAGTCTGCAGTATAATCAGTCCCTTGTTTGTATGTAATACTGTGTACGTGTCTGTGAAAACCTGGCATGGGAGAGGCAAGTTAGTGAAAAACTAACCCAAACAAAAGAAAAACCCAACAAAAGCGAAATCCAAACATACTGCAGAACACATGTTGCTGGTTGCACATTGGAAGTTATTGGTTCTGTTGGTGGATTTAAGCAGTTGGCGTTAGTATTTTAATTTGTGATGCAGTCTCTTAAATTTCTTCTTGTTGGAGTGCCCTGTTTTGGGGAGGGGGCATCACATGTTGAAGAATTCTTAAATATCTTGGTTTAGGTAAAAATATAGTAACTAAACTATTTTTTATATTTTTATGGAAAAAGTAGTGTGTAGAATAACCTTTGAATAAACTGTGCTTATTTAAATGTTTGAAAATATGTATGTTGTGCGTTCTAGTCTGTAACCATTGCTGTGTTTTACAGAACACTCTGCAGACTGTAAATAAAATTACCAGAAAACTGTTGAAGTCTTCTCGAGTGAATGTACCATTTAATGGGAAAAAGTTAATAAATTATTAAACACTAATTGCTAAGTTCATGCTTACTGCAAATCCAACTGGAAGCGATGCTGTAGTAGTGAAGTGAGGAGGTGGAAGCCCTATGGATTATTGAGGTTTGGGTAGTTCTACTATCCTTTAGGACCATTTTTTTTAAATGCTGCTGGTGTTTGTGTGTAGGTGGTTTTGTCAGAAGTGCATTGCTCTGCACAGCTGTCTTGCTTTTCCCCCATTAAGTTGTCTCTGCCAAGAAAAGAGAAGTTTGAGACTGTTGGACAGTGACCAAACTTCCAGGTTCTGTTCAGGTTGGGTGTCTGTGGGCAGACAAGTCAGGTCCCTTCTCAAAGGCAGGAGGAAAGGCTGGGTGTGCTGGGTGCTGTGGGCAGGGGCTGGGGGAAGGAAATGTAATTAAGGGCTCTCTATATCATCTGTAATTTAACTTCTGGTCTGCTGTTGGTGCCCGAGTTCAAAGAGGTGGCTTGTTGCTTTCACTGGGCTCTCACGCTGCTGATCATGTCCCAGACCAGCCATAATTCCCTCTGTACTCAGATTTTTTTCTTTAAAAAAATGTTTGATTTCAAAGACAAGATTTTTTTTTAATTGCCCTTTCTGTTTAATTTGTCACCACATTCTTGTTTTACAGAGCAGAACCCACCAGCCTGCCAAGAGCCGGGTCACCTTTCCCCAGATCACACCCTGATGATTTCTTACTGGATGCTTTGATTCAAACTTTTTTCAACGGGAAAGGTATTTCTTTAATTACTGTCTGCTGAAGCTCTGGGTTGGATACGAGAGATCATTATTTTTTTTTTAAAAAAGAAACAGCCACTAACTAGAAATTATTATTTTTATGAAGCAGTTACATGAGACCTGTGTAGCTCTGAACGGCCTCAATTTTAATCCTTCCAATTTCAAGTAAAGCTGTTGTTGCTAATTGAAGGGAAGCAATTGATGGAGTCTGGTAGAAAAACAGCCTTGGGGGGAAAAAAAGGCATCGCATTTCAAGGAGAAGGAACCACCAGAACTGATGGGGGAGCGGGAGGAGGCAGAGACAACCTGATCTTCTGGTCCAGGCCTTTATTAAATCAAACATCTGTCTGTCAGGAACAGGTTTTGGGGTGCCCTCAATGAAATTGCATTATTCAGTCTCTCGTGGATTGATGGATGGATTGATTTATTTTTATTTTTTTTTGAGGAGTCCTTAATAAATAGGAATTGCCATCGAAGGGATTTGATTTATAAAGAAACAGTTCAACATGCCTCCAACTCATGGGCTCAGTTTCCTTTATGAAATTGAATTTATCCAAGCTCTGCCTTTTAAGCAGACACTGAGATGTCAGTGGTGTCAATGCTCAATTAACAAAATGAAGATCTGCCAGCCTCGTTTTGTTAATTGAGGTGGGTGTGTGTAGGGGAGGTGTAATACAAAACACCAGAATATGTACGTTTGACTCCTGAGATGGGGCATATCAAACCTGTTACTGGCAAATCATAATTCTAGAAACGTCATTGAAACCCAATAAGAACAGGGGAATTTATTATTTCCTGCTGCTTGCTGTTATTTACAGCACAGGGGTGCTTTCCAGAGACGCTGCCTGTGGAGCAGAGGGAGCTGTGGGTGCCTTTGGGTGCCAGGAAGGTGGGGGGTCCCGCCTCGTTTGGTCCTGTTTTGGGTGTATTTCAGTGTTCCCCAAAACTCTGCCTGGAGCTGCCACATCAAGGAGCTCTGAGCTCACGGAGGTTGGTCTGGACTTAAAATATTACTGTGTCGTTGTACAGCTGTAACGGATGAAGGGTCTCTGCGGTCATGGTGCCACAGACTGGAGTTTAAAAAGAAAGTTTAGATTTTGGAGTTTAGGTTTGGGTTTTTTTTTTTTTTTTTTTTTTGCATAAGTGTAACAAAGTGGGTTGGTTTTGGTTGGGTTTTTTGTTTGTTTTTTCACCATTCTGCTGCACTTGACTCAGGTGTTTCAAACAAATAATAAAATACTACTTTTAAAAAATACAGGCCCAAAGTAGAACTATTTTGAAATCGGTTTCTGTGCAAGAAGCAGTTTTTGGTTTACGTTCAAAATGTTTCTATGCTATAGTTGTAGTAGTAGCCTTGTTGGGAGATTATTTGAAAAACCAAGGTTGGAAGTTTTGCTGACACTGGGGTGTGGGGGGGCTCTCCTTGGGGTTGGGTTTGCTCTCAGCTCCCCTCCCCACCTGCTTTAGGTCAAATCTGCGGGGTTTGGTCAAAAACGGGCACCGTGATGTGAAAACCTGAGTTAAACCCCAGCAGTGCGTTGCCCAGAGGGTCTGGGGGCAGCTGTGCCCCGCGGGGGCTGCCCTGGGGCTGTCGGAACAATTCTGGGGAAAATTCTGCCAGAATTAATTAGAAAAATTAACTCCTGTGGCCCCTGTGTGCCCCAGCACGCCCCGCAACGACGTGACCCCCTGATGGGCGGGTAATTAGCGGGGATCGCTTACGCCCCCATTTACAGCAATTAAAAAGGGAGGGGGTTTGGTTCGGGAGCGCGATATTGAGCTTTAAATATTGAAATTTAAATCGGGGCGAGCACGTGACCCCGCCCGCCGCCGCCAGGGGGCGGAGCGCGCGGCTGCCCTGCCACGTGACGCGGGCCGCGCCACGCCCCTCCTCCCCCCCTCCCCG
>NW_015090893.1:18433915-18479610 GCF_001431845.1 Calidris pugnax | reverse complement strand
GGAAATGGTCCGGGCCTAGCGGAGCGGCGAACGGAGGTGAGACGCGGCCGGGGGTGGGGAGGCGCCGGGGCCGAGCGCGGGGCTGGGGGACAGGCCTTCCCACCGACACCCCCGCCAGGTCCCGGGAGCGGCCGCCGTGGGGCCCCCGCTCTGTTCACCCGGGCTCACTTTTGGGGGGGAGCTACCCCGGCCCGGCCCGGCTCGGCTCTCCGTGCCGGCGGCACCTGCGCGGGGCCCGGCCCCCTCTCCCCCCCGCCCCCCCGGGCTGCCCTTCCCGGCCGTTGGGATCGCCCGTTCCGTGGCGCATCTCTCCCGCTTCAAACCGCGGGACCGCCGCCTGTCCCCGCTCCCCTCCGGGGGAGTGACACGGCGAGAGGGGCTCCCCAGCCGGGGGTGCCGGGCACCGCTCCCCGCCTCCTCCCGGAGAGCCGAGCTGCCTGTTCCCCCGTGCAACAGAGGGTTGGGGCGGTCCTGGGGGCCGGTGGGGTGACGGAGCCCCCTCTCCGGGCTGTTGGCTTTAATCCTGTTCCAGTAATTGACGTCAGGGCTTTGTTCCTTCCCCTTTGCTCTCTGCGTTCCCGGCCCCGAGCCGCTGGGGGATGGAGCGGGCAGGGTGGGGGGCTGCGGGGGCCACCGGAATGGCTTCGTGGAGGTGCTGCCAGAGGTGAGGAGGGAATGGCTTCGTGGAAGTGCTGCCAGAGGTGAGGAGAAGGGAGGCCGTGGGGGTTACTGACACCCAGTCACATCCTCCCGGGCAGTGACGGGGTTGTCCTTACGTAAAGCATCATCCCAGGCGAGGATGGTGTCGTTCTGTGTCATCAGAGGAGACATCACTTCACGTTTCGGGAGCCTGGGCCCACGAGTGCTTTCTTTTTTCTTTCTTTTTTTTTTTTTTTTTTTCTCCTAATGAACAAAACAAAGCAAGAAAGTGGCCGGAGGTGTAAAACTGACATCAGTGCTTTCGGTTGCTGCGTCTTTCGTTCGCTCCTTGAAGTGAGAAAATGGTGAACTTTGGTTTGAGGGGAAGCAGAGGGTGCTTGTACCTGTGTCTCAAATGCGGTTTTTTTTTTTTTTTTTTTTCTCCTAATGAACAAAACAAAGCAAGAAAGTGGCCGGAGGTGTAAAACTGACATCAGTGCTTTCGGTTGCTGCGTCTTTCGTTCGCTCCTTGAAGTGAGAAAATGGTGAACTTTGTTTTGAGGGGAAGCAGAGGGTGCTTGTACCTGTGTCTCAAATGCGGCCTGAGAAGATGATGCTCTCAGGAAGAGCGAGCTCTGCTGAGCAGCTGTGGGCCCTGCTATGGCACAGCCCCGTCTCCTCAGCTCATTACAACCTCGTTTGATCATTTACTTATGAAGACTGAGGGTTTGAAACGTTCCCGTGTTTCCACTGGTGTCAGTCAGGCCTCCCACTTGCCTCTGTGAGCTGAACAGGCACTGGCTCAGCAGCAGCAGGCTTTGAAATGAACAACTTTTGCTTGAGCCTCTGCTCCTGTTTGTCACCTCCTGGCCGGCCCCCTTCTCCTGCCTGAGCTTCTCCTGGGTGTATTCCTGGTTCCTTGAGTTTCTTTAAAACTTCAGAGTCTTCCTCTTAAGTCACTGGCACAAGGTGCTTTGCAGCCCCAGGGGCTTTATTGCGAAATGGGGCCTGGTCAAGTGCTTTGGAGGAGTGGCTGTAGGCTTGATTTGTCATTTCGTTATCTCCTCTAATGAGAGAAACATCATTAAACTCGTAGTGCTGCTGTTGTGTCCTCTGCCTCAGCAAGGTGTGATACGTGCAGTCGTAGCGCTGGAGGTGCTGCATGGGGGTTTTCCACTGGAGTTGTGCGACGGCTCCCAATGGTGATCCCACAGCTCTTGTTGGCCCATAACAAAAAAGAAAATGTTATTACCCTTTGGCTTTATTAATATCTTGGCTTTATTAATGCATCATTGTTAATTTTTCTGATTTTCTAACTGCTACGCCAGGTATTCCCGAGCTTTGTGCAAGCTCCCCTTCTGTTCAACAGCCTTAACAGTCATGAAAGAAAACAGTAAATTTCAACTCTAGTCTCTAGAAACAGCTTCAGGTCCCTAATATTTCCTTCAAACCTTTCTACACTTCTCGTTTTGTGACTTTTCTCCTGTGTTTCCAACACGAAGGGAGCGAGACTGAGCGCCTGGGGTAGGTGTTTGTACAAGAAGGCAGCACACAGCAACAAACAATAAAAAAAAAAGTAGTTCATATTAGTGTGTTTTGCATTCTCCCCAGTTAGAATGATCTGAACCTGATAAAGCATCATAAAACTTCAGTGAACTATTACTTCTAGGTTGTCTTTTTAGGAAGCTGGGATGCACAAATGCTTTTGCATGGTTATGAGCCAACTCTTTAACGAGAAGAAGCCACATATTTTTATCTGCAGACGCCACACGTTTTGTGTTCTGCAAGTTTTGCAGATAAATAGTTGTGGCAGAAATCTGTCCTGGCTTTACAGCTGATGGGTAATAAGTTGGCACATTCCCTCTAGTCCCTTCTTCCTTTTCTAGCTCCCAGCTGCTGGCGGGGACGTTCTGCTGCACTTTGTTTTCTGCCGAGGGTGCTCCTGCATGTGGGATGTGACTGAAGACGTGTGTGAGCTGTGTGTTACTGCCTGAGAGCTGCTCCCAGCATCTCCGGAAGCAGGCAGGGCACTCTGAGGCCAGGGGATGATGAAACTGCTGTCCCACTGTCACCCCCCTGGTATTTTCAGTGCTTATAAGGGTTGCCATAACTGCTTCTGATGCCTCCCTTCTGCTCATCCTCTCATTTGTGAGTTTTTTAATTATTATTACTCTTACTCTCTGCTCCAGATCAACAGAAATCTACCATGTTGAGGGTAGAAATATTACCTGGTGTTACCCGTGTCTGAGGTGGGATCTTGAGTTGAGACATGAACTCAGCCCCTGCCCGATGGGCAGATTCTGCCCTTTTTGGGCACGTGGAAGGAGTATGAGCAGCTCTGGAGGAGCCGCCTCTGCCAGCAGCAGAGTGTGTGTGGGGCTGGGAGGAAAGGTTGTTGCCCAGTATTGTGTTTGGGGTCTGCCTGGCTGAGGATGTAAGAATATTGTCTTGAGCTTTTTAGTGACTTTGAGGTTTCTTTTCTGCTGCACTAATTGTTCTCGGCCACATAATTTCAGATTGTTACTCACATGTGGTTTGTTCTACAGGCGGGTTTCCTTTTTCTCCTCTCACTGTGGTCTCACAGGTACCTTCAACTGAGGCTAAGAAATAACTGAACTTGAGTCCACTTCTCTTGTCGCTCGATTTTAACGTCTCTCGTGGAGTTTGTATCGAGAAAGAAGCAGTGTTGGTGTCAACTTTGCTAAGCAGTGAGACATTGTGCCCCAAATTGTGGGGAGATGGAGAGGCCGTAGTGATGAAGAGAGACCGTCTGGAAATGAGTCAGGAAACTTTTAACGGATTGCGTGTAGATAGAGGAGGGTGAGATGTATGTAAAATATATTGCTCATTGTGTTAAAAGAAGAAATGGGGTTCATAGAATTGCAAAAGTCAAGATGAAAGAACTTCTCTGGCAAATCCTCTTCTCTGGCGGGATCGTTCCCTCTCTGCAGTTACTCACGGGTAACAGGACGCTCTCGGCTTGTGAAATGACAGGGGCTCTGTCACTGAGGAACTAGAGCTGCGTGGGCTCCTGCTCCTTCCTCCCGTGCAGCTTCTCTCCCAGGTTTAGTCACCCTGAACTTCAGCAGTAGGACCCTTGTCTCACTCTGTATTTTTCTCTTACGGGAATCCAGATTTGTTCTTTCCAGCCACTCGCACTGGACGTGCGTGTTCCCGTTGAGTTCAGGTTTCCCAAGTGGAATAACCCACCGGGTGCTCCCTGAAGAGCTGCTGGGGAGGTGTAGGGGAGCACAGCGTGGAGCTGCAGCGTGGCACGGCTCCCTCCCTCGCTGGGGCCCTGCCAGCTTCCTACGTGCCGTCCAAAATTCCCTTTTCCCCGTAGCTGTGATATTGTTTGCCTCACGCACTCATGTCTTAATTCCGTGGCTGCCATCTCCCCAGGCTCTCAAATTCTTACTACTTTCCAAGTTTCTTTCTCCAACTTTTGTGTTTCAAACCTCTTTATTTTCCCCCTGATGTAGTGAACTGTATTTTCTCCCCAAGTGCACTAACTTGAAGTTCTTCGAGTTGTCATGTCTCTTGTTCTTACTTGATTCATTAATTCTTGCTGATGAGTGTAAAACCCAGTTTATTAACTGGCAGTAGTGCCAGGTACCGACAGGAAAAACAGAAAAAAACCCGCCTTGTGCTCAGTACTGTACAAACACTGAATAAGAGAAGTTCTTGCCCTGAAGTCTTTAACTAATTTTCTTCTGTTACCAGCTCATTAAGGCAGGTTTTCCTGCACTTCTCTCTGTTGAGCTGCTGTACCCTGTCCCAACACCTCCCCACTGGGCAGCTCACACACCGTGTGTCCATCTCTGTTACACTTCATCTTTTTATTCATGACAAATAGTGAGAATTTATTTAGTAATGACATTGATTGATCATTTACTTGCTTTCCATGTTTTGTAATTTAACAATGTGTACTTTTACTAATCCTGCAGTCCTCTGACGATGGTGTATTCCAGGACAGCCTGTTTTCTCATTCCACTCTCTCCCCGTGGGTAGGTGTCCTCCTCTCCAGCCTCACACCAGTCTCTTGCTGCTTATTCCCAGTACCACACTGGGGGCATAAAGACCAGAAACAGGCCAGAGTAACGCTGCCGTTCTCTTTGCTGGTAGCACTGCCTTTATTTTCTTTCAAAGAATTGTCATTTCCCCCCTTATCCCCAGTTTCCAAGAGTAGCTTTAAGATGCTTTTGGACTGGACTCAAAACTTTCCCCGGCTTTTAGGGTTAGTGGCTTATTTGTGGAGGGGCAGGAGGGAGCACTGGGAATGTGTGTGTCCCTCCTGGAGCTCGGGAGAATGTGTCAAACCAAACTGGACTCTGAACTTGGTGCTTTTAAAACTCTTTAACTTTTACTGTGTGTGGTGTTGAAATGAGAAAGCCCAGGTTTTGGTGTGCTGGGACTCTGTAACCTGGAAAAAGGGGCGAGTGCTTGGTATCTCACTGCAGTTGGATCAGAGATTACTTTATTTACATACATTTTCCAATTTTAAGAGAAAAAATAATGATAATGTTTAAATTTTAGAACCAAATATTGGGAAAGTAGTGTTTCTAACCAGTTAGAAAATGTCAGAGATTACTTTATTTACATACATTTTCCGATTTTAAGAGAAAAAATAATTATATGTTTAAACTTTAGAACCAAATATTGGGAAAATAGTGTTTCTAACCAGTTAGAAAATACTCTTCAGACGGGAAGAATTGTTTAAACTTGTCCTTAGCTCAGATTCCAAGATTTCACCGAGGCAAATTACTGCCTGTTGGACACTTTCCTCAACAGTCTTGGTTCCTGCTGAAATGTCACACCATCCAACAGTCTCTTCCCTGCTTTTTTCACTGAGGTGTAGCTGGTTCATGTGAACCTTTACTTGGAGAGCTGAATCGTGAGGTGTGACCAGGCCCAGACGTGAGAAATGGGAGTGAGTTTCAGGCACAGAAGCCAAATAACGAGGAGGAGCCCAGAAGAGACGTTTTGTGGCTCCTCTGGGCGCCGGTAGCGTATAGATCCCGAGGTGGGAGGCACCTACCCATAGATAGACAGAGCCTCACAGATAAATGTACAGCCACCCCGAGGCCATAAAAGGCAATGTTAGTGTAAGGTCCTCCAGCATCAGAAAATCTGGAAACAAGTTGTGATAGCTTTATTTACCCCAGCAGGCACTTCTATTCCGTGCTTTTTTTTTTTTTTTTCCTGTGCAGAACAGTCAGAAACGTAGAATGCACTTGCCTGAGTCTAATCCTGTTGCAAGTGTCTGTTTTAAAATGAATATTTCATATTGGTCACCTGCAATATTTTTATGTAACTGTGCTTCAAAATACTAACCACGGACTTCATGTCTGTCCCCATCAATGCTAACTTTACTATAAGAGCTCAATAGCTCATCATAATTGTGCACCTTTGTACATTCACATGTATTTTTTTTGTTTGTTTCTGTATTTAATTTAATTTCCAGAAGACGTTAAAGAGATTTCAGTGATGGAAGTGCTTAAATGGTTTTAATCAGGCTTTGATGTGCACAAATCATTAAAGCGAGTAGGATGAGGAGATAAGAGTCCACGGTTCTCTCTGTGTAGTTTGGCTGCAGAGCAGCTGAGGGAGTGTTTTTCCTACGGGGGAGAGTAAAATCAAACCAAAAAAAAGCCACATCAAAATGGGAATTTAGTTTTTGTGTGATGTTATGTGTTTTGTGGGCAGAGGAGTAACCAGAGTTTCTGGAAAAAAAAAAATATCGGAAATGTGCCAATCTCATTTTCCAGCGTTCCATTACTATTAGCATAAGCATTTCCTTATTTAAAGATAATTAAAAAATTGCTTGGTCAAAGTCCAAATCTGAAAAATTGTGCCATTAAGATGAAAATTTTGGAAAAAATGAATATGGAGAAATGGTTTAATGGGCTTAGTGGAGGAAAACATTGTAAATTTAATTTAGCAAGTTGGACTGTGTTTTGGCTAAATAGGAATTGTAGCCTGATGGAAGCTGCTGGGATTGAGAAATGCTTGGTTTTACAAAGATGTCTTAATACTCTTTTATTCTTGTTAAGTTCAAGGACCTTGAAGCATAAAGATAGGAAAATTATCAGTCCATTTTATCTCATCTTGACCAATCTCATGTCTTTTCTTTTTCTGGGTGTTTTGAGTAGGTTTTTGTCCATTTGGGTGGGCGGGGGCTGATGGGGGGGGCGGATTTGCTGTTTATTTGAGATTTACCCTTAAACCTTCCAGTTCTCCTGTGTTCTGTGTGTCCGTGGGCTGCGGGTGGAAGCAGCTGGGGTTTAAATTCACCGGGGGAAGTTTTGGAACCCACTGTATTTAGTTTTGTCCTTAGGATGCTGATAGGATGAACGAGCATCGTGTGAAAACGTTGATGGGAGAGGGTGAGAGCCGTGGTGGAGATACCCTCCAACAGATAAAAGGGTGAAAAGGTTTTTCCTGGAGCAATGATTCCTTCTGTGGAAATATCTGCACCAATTATGTTTAATGAGGAAAAAAACCAGTAAGAAGTTTGTACTGTGACACGTTCTTAGCCAGTAATTACCAGAAATGTGTTTTACTAGGGGAGAGTTTTAACAAGCAGTCTTCAGCTTAAATTTGTTAATCACTCATAACCTTCTAAAAAGGGACTTTTATTTTTTTCATTTTTCTCCGATTTCCTCTTTTATAAGAAAAAAGTTGCATTCTTTTATGGCCATATAAGCAAGATCCATTCTCTTCATGTACCTCATTGGCCTAAAGAGCTTGTGTTGATTTTTTTTGTTTGTTTGGGTGTTTTTTTTGTTAAATCCAATTCCCTTGTGCTCGGGGGGCACCGGGAAGTGCTGGAGGCTCCTCCTGCTCTCTGTGCCCTGTGTGCACCAGTGTGTATTTATTCAGAGGAATGTTAAAATACATTTGGTCATGATTTACCAAGAGGCTCCAGAACTAAAGATGGTCAGAAACGGGTGTGGTTTAATCTTGGCTCCTATTTAAGAGAAGAGTAATACAAAATTTGGATCTCATTGGCTGGTACAATGGGGTGAGTTCTTGCTGGCTGGAGGGTACTTTGTATTTATACAATTTATTTTAATCCGATATACAACTAGATATTTTTAAAACCATTATGTGTAAGTAAATGGTGTATCATACCTTAAAAAGAAATTAATCTTGTACTTAATAGAATTCAGTGAATTCAGGCAACGCTGAGGAGCTGCCGTCCCTGCCAGGTGCCTGAGAAAGGCAGCAAAACTCTTTAATTGAAGCTTTTTGTCCAGCATTTTTCTGGAAGCTGTAACGTCAAAGGAGGAGCATTTCTTGCCATGTAATTCCTGTAGCACTTGAAAGCAGTTTTATCTGTTGACAGAGGCGTTATCAGGGTTAAGCTTTGTAACAAATGGACGTGCTGGAAGTCCCCGCGTGAACTGACTTGGCCTCTTGCGTGAAGTGTTTTGAAATTCAACTGAATTTTGACAAGACTTTTGCAAGGCTGCCTGTGTTTTTCTTTAACTTTCATCCAAGGAAGGAAAAGCTTAACTGCTTTCTCTAGTTGGCAGGATTCAATGAGTCTCAGGCACTTGGAGTTATGTACCTTGTTATGGTTCTGTGTTCTGCAGTTTCACCTCTGTCCGGTCTTTTATCTCACGGTTGAGAATCCGTTAGGAGCAGCAGCTCAAGCCCAGCTTGCACAACGCCTTTACTGCTTTATCAAATGCAGAAGTTAAGTTTTTTGGCCTGGGTAGACCAAAAACTGTTCAGATATCTTCAGATATGAGCACAAATCCAGGCTGGGCGGGGAATGGGTAGAGATCTTTTTTTGGTGTGCTGGGTGGCTCTGTAGGGAATAGAGCTTACTGAGAGTTGGGTTTGTGTGTTTTGAGTAGGTCGTGGTGGAGATACCCTCCAACAGATAAAAGGGTGAAAAGGTTTTTCCTGGAGCAATGATTCCTTCTGTGGAAATATCTGCACCAATTATGTTTAATGAGGAAAAAAACCAGTAAGAAGTTTGTACTGTGACACGTTCTTAGCCAGTAATTACCAGAAATGTGTTTTACTAGGGGAGAGTTTTAACAAGCAGTCTTCAGCTTAAATTTGTTAATCACTCATAACCTTCTAAAAAGGGACTTTTATTTTTTTCATTTTTCTCCGATTTCCTCTTTTATAAGAAAAAAGTTGCATTCTTTTATGGCCATATAAGCAAGATCCATTCTCTTCATGTACCTCATTGGCCTAAAGAGCTTGTGTTGATTTTTTTTGTTTGTTTGGGTGTTTTTTTTGTTAAATCCAATTCCCTTGTGCTCGGGGGGCACCGGGAAGTGCTGGAGGCTCCTCCTGCTCTCTGTGCCCTGTGTGCACCAGTGTGTATTTATTCAGAGGAATGTTAAAATACATTTGGTCATGATTTACCAAGAGGCTCCAGAACTAAAGATGGTCAGAAACGGGTGTGGTTTAATCTTGGCTCCTATTTAAGAGAAGAGTAATACAAAATTTGGATCTCATTGGCTGGTACAATGGGGTGAGTTCTTGCTGGCTGGAGGGTACTTTGTATTTATACAATTTATTTTAATCCGATATACAACTAGATATTTTTAAAACCATTATGTGTAAGTAAATGGTGTATCATACCTTAAAAAGAAATTAATTTTGTACTTAATAGAATTCAGTGAATTCAGGCAACGCTGAGGAGCTGCCGTCCCTGCCAGGTGCCTGAGAAAGGCAGCAAAACTCTTTAATTGAAGCTTTTTGTCCAGCATTTTTCTGGAAGCTGTAACGTCAAAGGAGGAGCATTTCTTGCCATGTAATTCCTGTAGCACTTGAAAGCAGTTTTATCTGTTGACAGAGGCGTTATCAGGGTTAAGCTTTGTAACAAATGGACGTGCTGGAAGTCCCCGCGTGAACTGACTTGGCCTCTTGCGTGAAGTGTTTTGAAATTCAACTGAATTTTGACAAGACTTTTGCAAGGCTGCCTGTGTTTTTCTTTAACTTTCATCCAAGGAAGGAAAAGCTTAACTGCTTTCTCTAGTTGGCAGGATTCAATGAGTCTCAGGCACTTGGAGTTATGTACCTTGTTATGGTTCTGTGTTCTGCAGTTTCACCTCTGTCCGGTCTTTTATCTCACGGTTGAGAATCCGTTAGGAGCAGCAGCTCAAGCCCAGCTTGCACAACGCCTTTACTGCTTTATCAAATGCAGAAGTTAAGTTTTTTGGTCTGGGTAGACTAAAAACTGTTCAGATATTTTCAGATATGAGCACAAATCCAGGCTGGGCGGGGAATGGCTAGAGAGCAGCCCTACTGAGAAGGACTTGGGGGTGTTGGTGGATGAGAACATGAACCAGCAACGTGCGCTGGCAGATTCTGCTCTGCTCTGGGGCCACCAACAGCAGAAGGACATGGAGCTGTTGGATGGGGCCAGAGGAGGCCCCTGAGACGCTGGGAGGGCTGGAGCCCCTCTGCTGGGAGGGGGGGCTGAGAGAGTTGGGGGGGCTGGAGGTGTCCCTGCCCAGGGCAGAGCATTGGAACTTGATAATCTTTAAGGTCCCTTCAAACTCAAACCATTCTGTGTTTCTGTGATCTTCTGTGGAAGATAATTATTATTGTTGTTGTTCATAATTATCACATCCCTGGTGTACCTGGGCTGAGAGTGGGTTGTCCCCACGTGGCCATGAAGGCACCGTGGGATCCTGGCTGCCTTGTGGGGGACACGGGGTCCCTGTCCAGGGAGCAGTGTGGGGGATGTTCTCTCCAGGGTGGCTGGGTCTCTTTTTGGTGCTTTGATCTGGTAGAACTGTGAAGAGCATGACTTCTCTTTTAAGGTCACATCCAAAAAAGGGAGAAAAAGCTGTAAGATCTTTGGGAGGGGGAGGGAAACCCATAACATAATGTCATTAGGGGGAAAAAAAAAGGTAATATTGTATTAAAAGTGTTTGTGTAGCTCAGTTAACATTTATCAGCTGTTTTCCTGAAGTAACTGATACTGTGTTAAACGTCTGGATACTCAGTGGCTGCTGAAGTTTGAATGTTTTTCTCAGTCCGCTTGCAGGGTTTATAAAATACAGGTGGCATTTCATAGATAGGATGAAAGATTAAAACGTCCCAACTTTTTTAGCTGTGTTTGTTTGGGAGCATCATACATCAAAGCTGTGGTTTGCTGCTGAATTTCAGCTTCCCTCTGTAGATAGTTCTGCTCTCTTCCTCTCGCTTCCAATTTTTTCTTTTTTTGCTTTGTCTGCAAGTCTTGAATACTTCTCTAGTGGCTTTTTTTTTTTTCAAAGTTTAAGGAATATAAGCTCTCATCAGCTTACTGTACTTCAATTTTAAAATAAAGTTTTTAAGTTGTCAGAAGGAGTCCCAGGTCTCCGAGCTGTCACGTCAATCACGCGTCAACAGCAGTTTTAGACAGGGAGCAAATAGTGATGAATTTAGGGTTAGTTAGGGTTGAAAACTGGGAGTTTTCTCTTTTCTGGTACGCAAAATTGTGGATGTTAGGTTTTCAAAATGCAAAGCCATCCTGGAATTACTGTAACGGCTCGTGGGGCCGGTTGGTGCTGTGTGAGCTCAAGCTGTCACTTCGAGGAGGTATTTCCACGCTTCCGTGCGTGAACTCGACTCAGCTGCTCTTTGCTGCGTCCCCTCCACCCCCTTTGGCTGTTCTGGGAACAGGCTGGAAGCAGAATGCACCTTGTTGTGCTGCTCGGTCCCGCTGTAGCGTTCCCTGAGTGATTTCCCGTGTTTCTGAAGAGAGTGAAATCACAAACTAGTGACTTTCTTTAAGGCTGGCCGTGCTGCCGACCCGCTCCCCAGCGACCTTCTGCTCGGCACTCAGCAGCCATGGCTTTGTCAGCTGCTGCAGAGAGTTCCACCTCGGACACTACGATGTACAAAACATGGGCAGTAATTCAGTGAGACTTTGGTGGATGTTGGGGGGGATTTTCTGTGCTTGTTGAGTTATTTTTGTTGTTGTTTTATTTTAAACAGGTCCCTTATTCCTGCTCTCTAATGCTGATGTGACTGTTTGGAGGGCAGTGGAGCATTCAAACTTATCTGTGTCCAAAAACAACCCTGTCCCCAAAGTACCTATTTTGAATCTGCGCAGATTTCCCTAATTTCCCTAATTGAGCTTGGTCAGCCCCAGCAGCTGCCTGTGTCAGCACCCCTGGGAGAGCCGTGCGGGGTGGGAGATGCCGTGGGCATCCATCCTGGACCGGGGACTCGGAACGGCACCCTAACTATACTCTCAAATCTAAAAAATGGCCTTTTCCTTGAAGTGCCGAGCAGAGCTGGGCACAGGATGTGTTAACAGGCCCGAAATCCTTTATTACTGATACTTGTGTTGGGAAGATGCATCAAATAAAAGTTGTGTTTAGAAAATAAGCTGTGCTGGAAGGAGCAAGGGAAGAGGCAGAGATGCTCTGGGTGTTTCTGCAGCGGTGTCGTGTGGGAGAGACCTTCCTCCTGCCAGCAGTTACAAAAGACCCAAGTGGCTTTATACAGCGACTGAATTGATGATCTCAAGCCCCGATGTGCATTTTGGTGTGTCAGGCAGCAGAACGTGTGCACCTCGGTTACGATGGGAAGGGCAAGATAAATGTCTTGTGAGGCAGCGCAGGCAGCTGATGTCTCAGTGAGGCTGGAGGAAATGGCAGTTAAACCTGGGTAATGTACGTGATAAACTTTTTCTCTCTTTGCTTTTTCTGTGGTTCTGTTAAGACGGGGGAAGTTTGTGAACCTTGAAATGAATGTGATCTTTTCCCTTTTGCCTTTTCTCTCTTGTAGTTTAGATGGCACCTCATTAAAACATCATCTACCGTTTCAAATCTTATACAGAGCATATTTATCAGAGAATTTCTGTGAAGTGAATCCTTTTTAAATCCTAATGCCGTAGAGTTCGTAACACTCAAGTGTAATGATGTCTTTTATGAAAGTAAATTAATGTGAGGAAGTCAGAACTATAATAAGGCAGATTAATGTTGGATGTCTGAATAACTATTGCTTAATAAAATTTAAACACCAATTGTCTTGGCTTCAAAGTTTAAGCAGACGAACATGTAGGCACAGGAATTCGGTTATTAAGTTTCTGCCCAATTAAACTGCAGAATATTGTTGGGAAACAGAATTAGAATATGCTTTGCTTAGCCTGTGTGGACATGAAAAGCTTGCCTGTAAAAATTTTGTGTTCGTGATGCTCCGTCTTTGCAGTGTGTGAATTCCAGCATCCACCAGCGGTGGAGAATTGGGGGGAAGAGGAGAATGTCGTCGTTGGAGTGTGAGGTTGAATCGGGCTGAAGTTTGCTGAGTTGAGATTTAAGTGAGAAACAAAGTTGTGTTCCCAGGGGGTGGCAGAGCTCTGTTGAGTTCACTCTGCTCTCCAGTGCTTTGGGGTTTGTCACCTTCTGGGCTGTAGGACGTCAGGGCTCGAGCTTCAGATGATAAAAGGAGTAGCGTTGCCCTGGTTAAAGCCTCGTATCCCTGAGGGTGGTTCTGGTGTTTCAAGGTGGAGCAAATAGAAATGCAAAAACTTGGGAAGGCAATGGTGAGGTACTGCTTGGGTTAGCAGCAGGAGTGAGCTTCCCTTCTTCTGGCTCGGGCTCCCTCACTGATAACGATAATGTTGAGGCTCCTCTGTCGTACCCGACTTGGCGCCGTGGTAGGTGCAGAAAATGGCAATTTTTAGTAGATTCTGGCTGTGTTCCATCACAGCGTTCAGTCTTAGAGGTACTCCTTTCCTTAGCAGTGGAGTCAGTAACACCACTGCTGGCTCGTTCCTGGGGGTCTGTGCCCTCCGTGTGTGCCTTTGCTCTGTGGCAGAGCGAGGGCTGGAGGATGGAGGATCCTCTGCGTCCGCCGGGAGGAGGAAGAGGGAGCAGGGACTGTGCTTCCTCCGCTTCCCTCGTTCTCCACCGCTCCTGAAGAGACAGGACAAAAGGAGGGACTGCAGGTGATGTCCAGGACATCAAAAACAGCTGGGAACTTTGTTTCTGCGTGAGGTTAATCAGGGGGAAGGGAGAAACAGATACTTTCACTACCCTGGAATGCTTTTGCACAAAAATACTATAATATCTTAAAGGACAGGTAGTTTTGGATCTCTTAAGATCCCTTGAGTAAATGACATCAAACTAGTCTTGCACATTCTTCCTGGATGTAAACGATCTTAAGCTATTTTAGTAGTATGTTTTAGAAATGGTCTTAAAACTTGTTTTTAAATGAGCCGTGCTGCAGCTGAAGTTGGAAGGTTCCTCCTTAATTTGACTTGTAAAATGCAGTTGCTGGGTGTTAACTTTTTCCTTAGTCGAAGTGCAGTCCTTGCTTCTCTCAGCCCAATCTCGTGTGTGATGAATAATATACTCATTCCTCATCTGAGCCTGTTTAATGAGACGTTACCTTTATAGAGCCTCTTTAGTGCTAAAGGATCCGCAAGTCCTTCAGTGGTTACTGTTGAGTTCCAAATCATCACTCTAATTCTGAAATCCATCATTGTGGTGGAAGCAGAAGATCCTACTGCTGAAGTAGAAGATGCTGATGGACTGCTACAGGGGTAGCCCGGTACAGCTTTGAGGAAGAAAGGGGGAATCTGGCAGGTAAAACCAAAGAGCAGGATGTAATTCTTTGCATCGTCACTTGACGACACTGGAATTAACAGTGTGCTCTTACAAAAAGTACTGCAAAGGTTTTCTTGTCTGAGGGTGGTGAGGGGTTTGTGTTGGTTTCTCCAAGGAGCAGCAGCAAGTCCAGGCAGATGGAGCTTTTTGGGGCATTTCTGTGTCGTTTCTGAGCCGAGTAGGAAGGAGAAGTGCCGACAGTAAACTGCCAGCTCTGCCCTCCCTGCTGGTTCTTGTCAAACATTAACCTGACCGAGGCCAACTGACTCTATTTATTTATTTTTGCAAAGCTTTCCCACCCTCGCAATTCGGACAAAGGTGTTGATGTCCAGCTCTTACTGTACTTTATGATCTCCCTGTTTGAATGTGCAGGAGGGATCCCGGGCATGAAAGGTGGGATAGAAACATTTATGTTTATGTTATAGAAAGGAGAAATATTTATATTAATGGTTAATCACTGGTTTGTATTTGTATGTTGTTATGGATAGCTCGGACCCTCTAATGAAACCCTGGGCAGAGGGATCATTCTCCTGGAGAGGTGGAGCAATGTAAGAGCTCCTTCTCATCAAAATACCTAAATGAGATTATCGTTGAAGCTTCCTTACGTTCCCGTGTGCAGCCTTGTGGTGTGAGTGTTGGGAGCAGTGGGTTGATGGACACCGGGTTATAATCCAAGGGTTCTGCTGCCAAAGCCACCTTCTCTTTGGTGGGGCAGACACCGCTCAGAGTTGGAGCCCCCCCAAGGCAAACACCCCTCCCTTGGCACTGACCCAGCCGGTGGCAAACAGCAGCCGCCGGGTCGGAGGGGGAGAAGCGAAAGGGAGTGCTTCGTCCTTTGCCAGAGTTGTTCTTTCCTGTTTCTTGACACACAAGAGTATTTGAATTCTCTGTAAACTCTTGTTCTTAGTTTTGTTCCTTATTTCAGCGTTGTAAAACTCTACAATGGCAGCTCTGGGGATTGTGGTGCTTCTGTGTTGGCAACATTGTGATTTTCCTTTAAACTTTACCTGGAGAATTGTGCTGGTTGGACTTTTTTTTGTGCAACGCTGTATCATTTTAGTAGGAAACATTTTTTTTTTTCTTTTTTTTTTTTTCTTTACAGTAGCATAGAAAGCTAAAAGTCGAGACCACACATTCACTTTTATGGGATAAGTATTCAATAATTCTTGGTGACACCAGGGCATGTTCCTCTTTTAGATGTTGGTGGGTTTTTGTTAATTTTGTTCTTGCAGGGCAGTTACTTTTTAATTTCTCCCTTTTTTAATAGCTCTTATGTGTGTGACCAGGCTGGATGGGGCTTTGAGCAACCTGGTCTAGTGAGAGGTGTCCCTGCCCATGGCAGGGGGGTTGGAACATGATGATCTTTAAGGTCCCTTCCAATTCTAACCATTCTATGATTCTACTAAAAACTGACCGAGTAGCATTTGAGGATTGTGTATTTGATTTCAGTGACAGGTTTAGTAGCAACGCTGTGCTCGATGCATGAGTTTTGGGAGAAGCACACCGTCCCAGCTCCTTAGATGCTCCTAGCTGTTCATGGTACAAATAAGAAAAATATTTGAAATAAGTAACAGGTATCTTTGGGAGGGAGCTGGATGCAGCATTAAGGCAGTTTCTGGTATTTTAAAATGCCTTCTAAAAACATACCATTCCATATTACAAGCAGAATTGCCAGCCCTTTTCTCCCTCCTTTTAAAATAATAAAAAATAAATAAATTCATCTGAGCTGCCTGTGCTTCCCGCAGCTGGGTGTGCCCTGCACCAAGCGCTAGATACTGTGTGTTCTCTCTGAAGACTGTTTATCATTCAGGGCCAAATGTTGTCAAACAAAATTTGTGTTTCATCAAAGTCAATTAACCGGCACTGGATAAAGTTGTCAAACAAAATTTGTGTTTCATCAAAGCCAATTAACCGGCACTGGATAAATGAACTGTTTGATTTCTCTGGCTTATGAAACCAATTCAGGTAGAAGAAAGCCCTTGAGTTAAATGAGGAGGTCTTGAAGGAAGTCAAGGTGTTGTAAACATGCTTTGAAGATCCTCTCATGCCTGGTTGAGAAGCGGGGGGTTTGGATTGCTTTTTGATGGGCTACGTGTGGAGGGTTCCTCGGGCAGACCTTCACCTTTGATGGTTTTGCCTTACGGTGTCTGGGAAGATGGAGCGATGCTGCTGGGGAACTTGTGCAAGGCTTTTGGATGCCTTTTGTGGTTCAGAAGGCGGCTGTTAGTCCTACACCCAGGGATTGGCCAAGGTCCTCTTCCCTTGAACGGCGTTGCCAGTAAAACTCTGGCAACGTGGGTGTGTTGGTTGCTGTGGGGTTTTTTTTAAAACTGAAAATGTGGTCCAAAAGTCCCATACCTGGGATGTGTCCCCCTGCTCCAGAGCTGAGGGAGCAGGAGGTGGGAAGCAGTGGAAGATAAAGGTGTCTTCTATTAGACTAGGTGTAAGGAAGATGGTGGTTACAATGAGGGTGGTGAGAGCCTGGCCCAGGTTGGCCAGAGAAGCTGTGGCTGCCCCATCCCTGGAGGGGTTCAAGGGCAGGTTGGAGGGGGCTTGGAGCAACATGGTGTGGTGGGAGGTGTCCCTGCCCAGGGCAGGGGGTGGCAATGGGGGGGCTTTGAGGTGCCTTCTATGCCAAACCATCCTGTGATTCTATGAAGGCTGCAGCCGATGGGCAGGGCAGCAGCAACGCGGCAATTTCATAACAGGAGTTATAAAGTCCAAGATGATGATTGCTTGAGTGAACTCTAGCCAAAGCCATGCCCTTCTTGGATTAAGGATGAACAGAAACACCAAACAGGATTTAGTAAATGTTGGAACGAGAAATGAAAACTGTGTTTCTGGTATGGATGATTCGAATGACGCTCGACTAGTTCCATACGTCTAGATCAGCAGATAACAGTGGTTAAAGAATACACACAAGTGAATTTTGTAGCAGAAGGTTCTGTGAACTTTCTGCTGAATTTCCTGCTTTTTTCCAGCTCTTCATATTGAGCTGGAGAAGAGGCGTGAGATTTCCACAGAGTCAGTTGTGTAGTGAAATCACGCAGTTCCTGGCCTGGGCAGAGAGCAGCCTGGCTAACTGCAAAAATAACATCTCATGCCGTATAGCATTAGACTTTCTAAAACTGGAAATACTATGCTGTGCTTTAGGCCTGTTTTCTGATTTCATTTAATTTTTCAACTTTGTGGAAATTAAGGTGACTTTGGTCCTTGCTGCAGGGGTGTTAGTTTTGTCTCCCTTGGCCTGGCTCTGCTCCTCCTGGGTGTTCACACTTTCGCTCGGGTCTCCCAGGACGAGGGAAAGGGAAATTAATTTAGCAGCATCCTCTTGAGAGCAGCAGGTACCAGTCACCACGTTCTTCATCTTCCAGTTCCAGGCCTGGTGGGAGGGAGGGAGGAGCAGGGATGCTGTCCCCTTGCCCAGCACCAAGCTGCTCCGACTCTTTTATCTTGTGGGAAAAGGTTTAAATCCAGGGAATGGGTGTGGATGTTGGAGGGAGAGAAGTTGTTCTGTGATTCTGCCTCCATCCAGCTCTGGCTGGGTCTGCAGTGCTGGGGCAGAACTCCTCCTCACCAGTCAGCCATGGGACTGGGAGGGAATGGAGCTTCCCGTGGCAGCATGAGGGGCTTGGGGTGGGAAAAACTGTGGCCCAGCAAACGGTACGTAACTTTGATCACAGCAGTAGAATTTTGGACAGTAGATTTTAAAAGTTTGTTATAACTACAAGTGGTGCGAACACTTAGTTTTGCAATTTCCTGTGTGCTGGAGTTAATTGCCAGCAGTGTTGATTGAGTAGACATTCTCTTCAAAGCATCTCTGGTGCTCGTGTTTCCTCAGCTCGGGCAGGTTTGGCTTCTGTTGCGCTTCCTGGGGCTGGGAGCCGGGGTCTGACTGGGGAGGTGAGGGCCAGGGTTAGCGAATCCCCACTAACTTCATTTATTTACACGTTTAGCACTAGTGTGATTTTAATGGCTTCGTGCACTTTGTAGGCACTGAAAATATGTCCGTGTAGAGATTTAGAAGATTAGGTACAAGCAAGTGTAACTGGAGTCACATCCGAACTATTGGCCAATCAAAAATTAAAAAGAATTTAAAAATCCGCAGCCCAATCCCCCTACAGTGGAAATGACTCTCCATGAAGATGTTTGTCTTTCACTGGCTGGGGGAGGCGTGGCAAAATGTGATTAATTGGTGTATTTCTGATGACTAATTTTCCATTGACCCGGCAGGTATAAACCAGCCGGATCAGCTCTGGTTTTGCTCCAGCTCTGATCTCAAGTGGATCTTTGCTTTAATGTTCCTTTCATGTGATGGTGTTGATACAAATGTTGGGTTTTTTCCTCAGTCCCAAGAGTTATAGTAAATGTTGATACAGTTTTGAAACATGAGTTATAGTAAATGTTGATACAGTTTTGAAAGATGATGCTTATAGAATCATAGAATGGTTAGAGTTGGAAGGGACCTTAAAGACCATTGAGTTCCAACCCCCTGCCCTGGGCAGGGACACCTCCCACCAGACCAGGTTGCTCCAAGCCCCATCCAGCCTGGCCTTGAACATCAGGCTTCTGTCTGTAAAAAAAATAGTAAATATCTTTGTTAGTATTTACCCATCTATTTGTGAAATGGAGGTGTAAAAATCTTAATTATAATTATGATCTTCTAACTGTGTAGCTGTGTCTAATTCACAATCTTGGTGTATTGATGTGAGTGAACTCCTCGAAGATGGGGTGCTCCTGCTCCTCGCCTCATATTTTGCCTTTAATAGTAAAATGGCAGAGATTCAAACTGTTCTACTTGGCTTTAACCAATCAGTATCTATAATTAAATCTGATATTTGTCTCTGTTTAAATCCTACATATATAAAAATTGAGCTGCAGTTTGAAAATGAGCTTTTTAAGGCTCAAACCTTTAAAAAAGTTTGCCATTGATGTCCCAGTGCTGGGGGTGGTTTCCTTGCCACGCTCCGGTGTGCGGGTCCTGCTTTCAGGAGGCAGCCTTGATGCTCACTTGTGCTCACATGAGTTTGGCTGATTACAGGATAACTGGAGAAAAAAGTCATTTTTCACATATAATTTAAAAGTGTAATGTATTCCTAGGCTTGATACGAGCATGGGGTTGGGTTACAGGAATGCTTTCACCTTGTTTACGGTGCAGGGAAACACAGCAAACCCATTGCCTTAAAAAGAGAGATTTAAGCTTTCACTGGGGGCTTATTCTGGTTTTGGCATCCTCTTAGATTTTACGGTACTCAGAGCAGTAGGAAAAATGAAGCCAAATGAGTAAGAAATTACAGTAAGAGGCTAAAATGTTCCGAAGGTGAAAAGGCCAATATTTTAAAAACCAGGGGATAGGTTGAAGTCCTCGTGTTTAGAATGGGACAGCTGGTTTGCGTAGCTTTCAAAGCAATGCTGGAGCAATTAATTTTGTTTTTTTAATAGTCAAGCAGCTGTCTGAAAACATGAAATAAAAAATTTCTAAGCAGAAGACATTTTCATTTTAGACTGCAAATTATGTGGAAGAACATCTATTTATTTCCTAGAAGCACCAACCGTACTTTTTGCAGATTAGTAAGGCACGTTTATAAATCTCTTTCCATGAAGTATAGAGCGTGTTAGAAGAGTTAGTACCACCTTATTTATCATCTTATTTTGTTTATTCCTTTAAGTCCCAATGCTTTATCAAGCTCAAAGGAAATCTTTTCCAACTTTTTTTTGTGTGTGCATTGCAACAATTTGGAGTATTTCTGGTAACCGAAGCAGCAAGACCAAACTGCCAAGTAAGGTTTGTAAGAGGGGAGATTAGCAGGTTTTTAATCTGCATTTTTGCAGTAGGAGAACACTGTTTGGTCTAAGGCAAAAGGTACGATATTGCCACGACTTTGCTGAAATTACTGCTCTGAGTACAAATGTCTTTGGGGAGTTGGAGGAAGGGAGACCTGGAAACAACATCAAAGCTTGAGGTTAGAATATGTTGGAGAAAGGGTGCCAATAAAGGTATGTCAGTGGCAAAAATAACCCCAAATGTGCATGTGAAGTCAGGCACTGGATGGGTGGGGGATGAGAGAGTAAAATTGCAGAACATTTGGGGGATGTGGAGGAGAAAAAGTATTTTAGAAATGAATGGGAGATGTGCAGCGTGGGCTGAAATAGCTCCGTGATTCAGGCAGGTGAAATGGTTTGAAATAGTTACTTGCCCGAGGACTTTGTGGATTTTTTTCATTTTTTTATTACTGCATGAACTTTCCCTGGCAGGAGCTACCTTAGGGCAGGAGCTACCTTAGAGCAGGAGTTGTAGCTCTGCGAAGTCTGCGGTGCCTTAAATTGGACAAACTTCTTTTCAGGTTTGAGGAGTTACCATCAGCAGGGGGTTCTTAATCCGAGATTCTTCTTTGGGTAGAACAGGTACAGGGGCTCTCTGTGAGCACCCCCCTCCCTCCTCCCTCCCTTCTCTCATCAGAAATTCTCTTTTTTTGTTCGTAGCAACATGAACCGTGAAGACCGGAATGTGCTGCGTATGAAAGAAAGGGAAAGGCGAAATCAAGAAATTCAACAGGGTGAAGAAGCCTTTCCACCAAACTCTCCTCTCTTTGCTGAACCCTACAAAGTTGTGAGTTTATACAGTTCTTATAAATGCTTTTGGTTTTTTTTACCAGAAGTTGTATACAAATTCGTACTTCGAATTTATTGTTGTCTGTGCTCTTTTTAGAGCTCTTATGTCAACCAAGTATCTAAGCAGAGCTTGAAAATAAGGATGGACTACTAATGGCTCTACTGGCAGATTTATTATAATGCTTACAAAGGAGGGGCTGCTTTGTAGGGGGTGAGAAAAGGGATGATAAACCCATAATTTTTTTTTGCTTTCTTCAGCTTTTGCTACACTGACTCAAAGCAATTAAACTGTCCCTTGTGTCATGCCAAATTGTTCTTTTTTTGGGGTGCTTTAGCCTGTTGCTAAACTTCCTAACCTTCAATCAGTGCAATCCAGACCTGAGTAAACTGAGAAAGAGAATGATTAAATAGGTTAATTCTAAATGCTGAGATGCCCCATATGATAGAATTATCAGCTTTAGCTAATGGGCCAGTAGTTTGCATCTGATTTTTTTTTTTTTTTTTTAGTTGGTTTTGAGGGAGTTGGCTCTGTTTGTCATCTCTACAGCTTTAAGCCTGTGCTGGGTTTTCTTCCAGCTTTGGTTTGCTGAGCAGAACTGGAAACAATAACCTAATTCTGGGATAACTAAGAAAGTACCATTTAAGAGTTTAATTATGTAGCTCAAAAGTTGCTTTGAAAGCAAAGCTGCTCCCTCATCACAATGTCAGCTGGTGTGCAAGAAGTAAAACATTGTGACTGAAACCTGTATTCCTGCAGGAGGAAAGTTGAGAGATATTTGGGTTTTTTTATTCCTGTCCTCCCATCCCTTCGCTGTGCGGGATGACCACATCCCACCTGAATGGTGTTCCCGGGATGCGGGACACCTGATGTGAAAACAAACTGGTGTGTAAGGAAGAACCCTTCCTTATGTATAATCTTCTTGGCAACAAGAATTATGCTGGTATAAATACCAGTTAAAAATTACATCCAGTGGTGGGGTTAAGCTGATTTTATTTTACTAGTTAAGCTGATTTTATTTTACTAGTTAAGCTGATTTTATTTTACTGTTAATTAAACTTTTTAAGACTAATACATTCTGCATTAGAGAAATAATCTTTAAGGAGAGAGTCTTTAAGGAGAGAGTCTTTAAGGAGAGAGTCTTTAATGTGAGAGTCTTTAAGGTAACAGCAGGCATCTACTATGTTTGATCTTGCACCCAGCTCACCAGTGTGTTATTTGAAGCACTCATTAGTGCTGTTTCAGCTGCTCCTGCTGCTGAAATACACCTTTTCCTTGTGCTTTAAGGGGTTAAATTACTGCTTTAAGAACTAAAATTGGGAATTGGAAACAATGTCAAAAAAAGACATGGATGCTAGCCATGCTCTCAGCCCTGAAATTAGGATTAACAGCCATAGTTGTCAAGTCAATTAACTGAAAGTGAAATTGCGATTTTTTTAAAGTGTTGGGTTTTTTAATTATTTTCCCAGACCAGCAAAGAAGACAAACTGTCTAGTCGCATTCAGAGCATGCTTGGTAATTATGATGAAATGAAGGATCTTATAGGAGACAGATCGCTACAAAAGCTCGTTGGAATTCCCAAACCGACCGTACCGTCGACGCCAGATGAAAAATCAAACCAAAGTTTCTTTGGTGACCAGAGACATAACGCTGGCTCCCACCAGAGCAGCAAATGGACTCCTGTAGGACCTGCACCCAGCACTTCCTCCCAATCTCAGAAACGGTCCTCGGGTTTGCAGAGCGGACACAGCAGCCAGCGTGGCAGTGGCAATAACACTAGCGGCGGCGGCCAGAGGCACGACCGTGACTCCTACAGTAGCAGCAGCGGCCGCAAAAAAAGCCAGCATGGGTCTGAACACTCCAAACCCCGTTCTTCCAGCCCTGGAAAACCATCTGCTGTTTCTTCATTGAGCTCCAGCCATTCGAGGTCTCATGGAAACGATCATCACAGCAAAGAACATCAACGTTCCAAATCCCCCCGGGATCCTGATGCCAACTGGGACTCTCCCTCCCGTGTTCCCTCCTTTTCAAGCGGACAACACTCTAACCAGTCCTTCCCACCCTCACTAATGTCCAAGTCCAGTTCAATGTTGCAGAAACCCACCGCCTACGTCAGGCCGATGGACGGGCAGGAATCCATGGAACCAAAGTTACCCTCCGAACACTACAGCGGGCAGACTCACAGCGGTGGCGTGAACGAGCTGAAGCCCAGCAGCAAAGCACATCTCACCAAGCTGAAAATCCCCTCCCAACCGCTAGATGTAAGTTGCCCTCTCATTCCTGCCTTCTCAAACCCAAGTCCCTTTGGGCTGGGATTTTCCAGCTTCTTTACAATCCCAACCTACATAACCCAAAGTTAGTTTCTAGTAAACACTGCTGGTTTTTTTTCCTTACACACACATCTTCCCTGTACACATTTCAGATGTTTTATTTTAAATGAGGAATGTACAAAGTAATTATTTTTTCCTTCTGCTTCTTCCACATGGATACTGTGATTTTTATTGAATAAAGACCGTGAGATGTTCAGAAAGGCTAACTTAACCCAGAAAGGCTTATTTTCATAGAGTATTTCTGTAGTCAGAAGTTGGTGAAGCAGTAGGATATTCACAAATATTTTGACAAGCTGGATACATACATTGTCATTACTGGGTGCCGTGTTGTCTTAGAACAGTGATACCATCTGCACGTATCAGGTTCTCTTTTGAAGTGTGTAGCAATTACTAGATGTGATTATTAGAGCTTCACCTGGGGAAAATAAGCTAACCCTAAAGCTCACCAAATTGCACAGGGTTCAGATTTTGTATGGGGTGTGCTGGATACAAAATAGCGTTGGGTTCACAACTTTTAGTAGTTGGGTAATTCCCAGATTGTTAAGACACAGCCTGACTACAGCTCACTTACAGGGAGAGCACCTTTCTTAGTAATAAAATGTCATTCCATCTCCTGTTTAATTGCTCGAATCACAATAATTAGAGAAAAGCATTTGTTCCTGGGATTTCCACAAATAGCAAAATAAGATCCAGGACACAGGTAAGGAAATTTGAAAATTAATTATTTTCTTATTTGTGAAGACTTGAGGTGCTAAAGCTGACGCAGTGAATCGGATGGTGCCTTCGCTTCCTTTCTGCTTGTGGCAGTGGGGGATGCAGAAGTTTGATAATTATTGCTGCTTCTAGATTGATGCTCTGATGGCCGTTACACTTCATAGCGCGGTTTGTCGTTACTGTGTGTTCACAGGCAGGCAGCTGAATTCAGATATTATCCAGTGGCTTCTTCCAGGAAATGATTGAAAGCTGCGATTCTCGTTCTCTTTAGAAGTTTTTAATATCACTGACTGCTTATTATCACTCTAACTGTCAAGTGAAAAGTAAGAGATTATTGTGGCAGTTTTATAGATCTCCTCTATTTGCTTTTCATAACGGGATGTGACTCATGCCATAAAATATGGATCTATCTGATATGGAAAGTAATGTTGCTGAAAAGAATTAGCAAGGTGTGTTTGTATCTGTAGAGAGTCCCTATGAATCACGATAAGGACTGAAGGGTTCTTTTAACTGTTTCTAGCCTCTGGGATCTTTTAAGGAGAATTTGCTGTAGGAGATGTTAATCTTGAGTTTTGATTTGTAGGCATCAGCGTCTGGTGATGTGAGCTGCGTGGATGAAATTCTGAAAGTGAGTTCTCTGTGCTTTTGTTCCTAACTTATTTGTTGACCGCACAAACATTACTAAGGGGGTGGAAAGCACTCTGCAGCTGATTAGTGCCTTTTAAATTGACTGGGCTGCAAGTCGTTACAGGAGGGCTCTTCAGCTACTCCTCCAGCACAGGTAGACTGGGAAGAAGTGGCAGCGGAGCTGGGCACTGGGTGCTGCTGGGTGTGGGGGTCACTGCAGTCCTGCTCTTCTGGGCCACCTCCCTGGTAACCTCACCAGAATCACCCATTCCTTCCACCAAAGTACACTCCTCACATTCTGATACTTTAATTCTAGATTATAGTCTTATTTTTACTACTCCATGGCAGAACTTTCCCTTCTCTTCCACCTGGGTTATTTTCTGATGGATTTTACCCCCCATTTCCCCTGGTCCCGTGTCTGCCAGCACAAAACAATCACCAGATTCCCCAGGAGCATTTCTGTGGTTTGCCATTTGCTCTGACCTTCAGTACTCCATGGCCCCTGGAGATGCTCAGAGAGAATACAAGGCACTTTCCAGCTTCAGGCATTTGATTTTCCCCCCTTTCCTCAAATTTTGTAGGCTTCCCTTTCCTAGGATTCTTCTTTCTACCCCATATCTTACATGTGCTCTTCACAGTGTGAAATGATCAGACTCTGACTTCTGCTGCAGTTTATGTTTGGGCCAAGCAGTGTTATTGCTGTGTGCCTTTCTGCTTCTTGTTACGTCCTCACTGGCTGTTCTCATGGGGAGCAATTTATGGCTCAGGTTTATACGTATAACCTTAGTTACACATTTGGGAAATGAAGATTTAATATAAAGCTTAATGACGTGTGGACAATGAACTGAAAATTGAGAGACAGGGTTACCATTTGAATCAAGATCGTAACTTGACATCTTTGTGTTAATTTTGTTAATAGCTTTTCTCTTTTGTTCTGGCTACAGGAGATGACGCACTCTTGGCCTCCTCCGCTGACTGCTATCCACACGCCATGCAAAACAGAACCCTCCAAATTCCCTTTCCCAACAAAGGTCAGTCCAGGAGTCAAACCCTGATTGCTGTTGAAGGAGTAACTCCTGTTAAAGATCGGGATTTTGGAACTCCTTTAAATTCAATTCTGTGTAGTTCTGGGTCTGTTTCAGTGCTTTGTATCTCTTTATCTTGCTTCACAACAACATTTCTCAGCTGTAGCCTTATAAAGAACGTCATGGTTTTTCCTCTGGTTAACACACACACAGAGCAGCCTGCAAAGATGTCTGTAATATGGCTTTCCTTTTTATTTCATAAATTCAAACCTTCTTCAGGATACCTCTGAAGCTTGAAAATACCATTGAGCCTTTTTCCCCATTAGGGAAATGCTTTGCACTGTTTCGTGTGGAACCATTTTGTGTTGTGTTTTCCTCCATCTGGAAAAACAGTGGAGACTGACAGGTGTATACTAAGAAATTTAAATGTATTTTCTGCATAAACTGGATTTTCCTCATAATTTTGAGGTCTGACAGCGGCTTTATTAGATCTTGTATTTTCAATTACAAAAAAATAGAAGTTTTAAAATCAGGTGTTTGGCTAAAGAAGTTTTCATCTCTCTTGTTCTGAAAGATCTCTTCTAATCTCCATATACTTAATAACTACTGAAGTGTGTAAGAGACTAATTCTAAAGAGCAATCAGGCTCTCCTTGCCACTGTTGGCAGTTTGGGGTGTGTTTCCAGGAGACGTGCTTGAGCTGCCAGCCCTGAAGAAGGTGTCCTCTTGCTCTCAGCTGCTGGCTCCATCCCTGTGGAGCTCCAGCCACCCCAGTTGCAGGGTTTTGGGGCAGACTGGCACTGGTAGTGGTTTCCCAAGAACACGGCTCTGCGACGGCAGCGTCTTGGGTCATCAGGGTGGAGATGGGAGGGGAGAGAGCTGTGGGGAGCAGCCTCAGCGAGTTCAGCTCGCCATTGCTGACTCATTCAAGAATTCACCTTTTGTTTCCTGTATCTACTGATTACCAGTAAAGGATTGAACTCGACAATATCATGATTTTTTTTCTTCTGACTCAACATATCTCTGAAATGGATTGAGATACTCTGCCCCTGATTTGGTATAACTTCAGAGTGAAGAAATGATGCTCTTCGTCTTTTAAACATTGCCGCCTTAATAATGAAGACTCTGCTTTTTCTGAGCAGAGTGCTGGTGTAGAGCACTGCTTGCTGCTCTCAGTTCCTTGTTTGATCCAAATTGCTCCCCAAAACAAAACATTGAATTTTTTTAAGAAGATTTTCTCACTGAGGTCTCTGACATAGTATGTCTAAACAGATTGTCTTATGTGAATGCTTTGACATCACCTTTTTTTGGGTAAAGTGTCTGGGTCCTGTGCTGTAAGTGCCCATCCACAGAACCCCCGCAGTGGGTGTGAGGTTGAACAGCTCGGGTCCTCATCCTGGCTGGATGTCCCAGAGCTGGGGACAGTCCTCTTGTCATCCCCTCTGTCTCGTGTCTTCCTGTCACTCCACATCTTGCTCCCTTCTCCCCAGTGAGCTGAAAGTACAGAACATACCCTGCAGATCTCAGCTCTGCTTTCAAAGGCATATCTAAAGACAAATGTCATTATCTACTTTCTTAACACTATAATGATGAGCTAGATCAATATTAATGTTGCCTATATTAATTTCAGTCGAGGCTTATTTCCTATGTTACATAAAGCTGTGAACTTGGAAAGAATTCTTACCTTTTTGTAGTAAAGCAAGAAATCCCACATCTTTTGTCCATTGCTTTGAATACGTCTTCCTGAAGCTCTGGGAGGTGGTGTCCCTTCACACACGGCTCGTCATATGTGGTTGTGGGGTTGCTAGAACTGCTTGTTTCTGCCTTTCCCTGGTATTTGACTCAGTCTGGGGAGAAAGAAGATGTGTGGAGATATCTGTGACTCTGTGACACAGAGAGAAACTGCGTCAGATCGCACGGTGTTGGTGTCTGAGCCAAAAAGGTAGGTTGGGGTTTTTTGAACCTCTCGACCTGGATTGTGTTTCTTCACCCCGTTTGCAAAAAAATTCCATTTATGGCTGCTCTGAGCCTTTTGACTTTTCGCCAGCTTTTTTATTTTGTGGCTCCACATCTTGGCCGTGGAACTTTGTCAACCTCTCGCTCGGCATCCAAGGCCTATAATTTCCTCTGCCTTCTCCCCTCTGTCATTCTTGGCAGCAGGATCTGCTCAGAATTCCAGTGAGTTAGCGAGCCATAGGCTTGTGCGGCCGGGACCCGGAGCAGACTGCAGAAAACAAAACAAAGCAGTGCTTTACTTTAATCAACCGATGCTGTTTGAGCAAAACTTGTTTTTCGTACTGTGCTCGATCTATTTACAAGTAATACACCTCTGTGTTTCACAGTGTTCCTCCTGTGTGCACAGGTTTGCTGTGTTTTGCCTGAGCACATAAAATTAAGCTCCCTTTGGTGGACCAGTCAATTTTATTTGTAAGGCTGTTGGGATAAGGTGATTTTCCCTGTGTGCAAGTAGCTTGGAGGGACCCAGCCTCCTGACTGGGGCCTCTCTGCCTTTACTATAAATATATCTAATAATTGTTGGGAAGTCTTTGAATCAGAAGATAAAACTTCATGAAAATAGGTCAGGGAAAGTTTTATGGATGCTAAGAAAAAAATGTAGATTCCTGAGCCTTGATAAAAACTGTTACCCAGTGACCTAACACTCTGTAATTTTATCTGGGTAACTTTTTTTTAAGCCGTGGGCTCATAGTCAAAAACTCCAAAAATACTGGCATGTTTGTAAAAGATATTAAACCCCCCAAGCTGTTTCTTAGACGGTGGAAGTTTGAATTTCACAGCACCATGAGAGGGTTGGCAGTTCCTGTCCCTGCGTGGGGACCCCGAGGTGTCTCTGGAGAGGTGGGTCCTGCCCCCAGGTCTGTTCAGCGGCGGGAGCTGCCGATGGGGCCACCAGTCCCGTCCCTTCAGCTGCTGTAATATGTAATACTGAAACTCTTCTGAGAAATAAAAAGCAGATCTGACCCAAGATTGTGAACGTGAAATGGGAAGGGGTCCTGTGTCCCTGTGACTCCCACCAAGCTGGGACCCCCCAGTGGAGAATCCACTCCCTCCTGCCCCTCTCACCCGCTGGCGGGTGCTTTTCTCTCTGCAGGTTCTGTGTTTGAGTAAAAGCTGCAATTTTTGTCTCCTGCTTAAGTGTCTCCAGTATCTAACCTCAGTAGTCTATTAGACTTTGGCTAAAAGGGTTTCCTTCCCCTAAGTTGTTTTGAATTTCTTCTTTCTGAAGTAGACCTTTAGAAGATGCTGCTCTGCATAACTTCGGACTTGAAACTATAGCTTTTTTTTTTTTTAAATCTCAAAGTTTCATGAAGAAATCCGTATTCAAAGACAAAATAAGATGGCAAGAGAGCTGGAAAAAGTTGCACATTTAGACATAGCACCTCGTTAAAGTGCACTGAAGTGACAGGTTGCTCTGTGCCTTAGGACCAGGGAGTTGAAAGAAGCAGGCGATGGGGCAGGTGCTTTTGTTACCGGTCCGTGTGTCAGGGAGGACGGGTGCCAGTCCCTCCTGGTGCTCAGCCCGGCCCTGGTGCTCTGTCGATGTGCTGTTCCACCACCGTGGGGTCCTTGCTGCTTTTCTGACTCCTGGTTTGTGGTCTCCTCTAAGCTGGCAGTGGAAAAGGCAGTGAGGGAATCCCACTTGTGCTCCTCGCACCTACGTGAAAGATAAAAATCAGTTTTTATTTTGAAGGAAGTGTGGCTGTTGCTTTCTTCTGAAGTCACAAGGCTTCTCTCCGACTTCATCTTCACTTTGCACTTTAAACATAGGTTAATTTTTTTGGTTTTGCTTTGCACTTTAAACATAGGTTAATTTTTTTTTTCCCTTCCCTTCTTTCAATTAGTAAAGATCAGAGGCATCTGAAACACCTTACAGGGAAAGTTCCATATCAAGTTCCCTATCAACAAAATACTGTTCAAGGCATCATTGCAACTGCTTTCACTTTGGAAATAAAAAGTTCAGGGAAATTTGAAATATCTAAGTGTGCTTTGCAGGGTAAAGCCTTTGTGTGGTTAAAAAATGAATTTTTGTAAACTACATGTGTACCTGCTGCACTTGGCTGTTTGGGAAGGCTGGGTCACAGGTGTATGAAAAACCCCTCCCTGGAATTGGTTGCTGAATTGTGGTTCTGCTTTGCTGTTGCCAGAGCATTTAGGTAAAACACATGTATATAACTTTGTGAATTGAGTCAAATATTTTCAGTTTTTATTTATATGGCCAGTGTTTGTCCTCATTTTAAAATGAGGTCAGGAAGGTCCCATTTTAAATGGAAGGGGTTTGGGCAGAGCTGTTCAGATTGTAACTTTCATTGTCCCTTGGGCTCCTTTACAGCTGAAATATATTCTTTTTATTATTGCTAGGTTGGTACTATACTCATTGTTTGTCCACCACAGTGCTGTGCGTCTCAAAAAGAACAATGCAGAGCAAAGAATTTAAATGAAAATCCATAAAATGAGCAGCAAAGCTTTTCTATATGTAAGGAAAATAAAGAAAAATATAGTAAACATGCTAAACGTACATGGAGGTGGGATTAATCCATAAAATGAGCAGCAAAGCTTTTCTATGTGTAAGGAAAATAAAGAAAAATATAGTGAACATGCTAAACGTACATGGAGGTGGGATCAGGGAAGTTCTGTAGGGATTTTGGAGTTGGAGCTGTCACATCATACAACTGCACATGGCCCTTCTTAGAACCGAGCAAGTGGGGGAGCTGGGCTGAGGAAGAGGAGGGTGAAGCTCCTTCCTTCTGGTGGGGCCCAGACACAGAATCCCTCTTGCTCTTGTGGTGTGAGGCTTTTTCCCCTTTTTTCGAGGTCAGGTGCCATCCTTTAAGTGGAAAGAATATCTTGATTACAGCATGGGGTTTGATATGTTAAAATTCCCAATGAAAAAAACCCACTTGTGATCTTTTATTCCCTTAGGAGTCTCAGCAGTCCAGCTTTGGCACTGGGGAACAGAGTAAGTAAATGAAACTTCCTGCGCTGTGTGTAATGTTTGTGTTGTGATTCAGTGTTCTTGGTATGTCATGCTTTTTAGAGCAGGAGATTTTCCAGACTTGTCATAGGATGGAGTCTTAAGATGCTTTTTAGAGCAGGAGATTTTCCAGACTCGTCATAGGATGGAGTCTTAAGATTTTTCTGTATTTTCTCAAGTTTTAACCTATAAAACAATTGCTTGATTTTCTTTCACGTTTCTTGTTGAGATCTGGAAAGTTATGACTGAGTTACAACATTGGTACTGTCTTCTAGAAAAATAAAAAGTATCTTTAATTTGTCATGTTTCTAATTCCTCAAAAAATGCCTCCTTGGTTGATCTAATTGAAAAGAGCTGAGTACTAAAAACACCCTTTTAAAAAATCCAAATCCCTGCTGGGGGACATATTAGAAACCAAAATAGTGCTGATGTTTATATTTCAGTAGAAAAAAGGACATTGCAGTTTCACTGTTCATTTTCACTTTGTCACATTTTAAAATCAAGTAAGAGAACTGGTCAGGCACTGGGACAGCAATATGCTTAGCTCTGTCCTTGAATTCCCTGTCCCACAGTGCATTTTCAGATTTTAGACAAAAGCAGCTTTTATTTCACTTTAACTGTATCGTTGTTTTGAATATTGAATTTGAACATTGGATTAGGTTTGTGCTGTTACCTTTCAAAAGTCTTTCTGCTCCCTCTTGAAGTGATTAAACATATTAAATAGTAAAAGAAGAATGGTTTATTCTTCGGTATTCACAAACAGCTTAATCTAAACACCTGATTCAGTGGGGAATTAAGGAAACAAATTAAAACTTAATTCCATAATGCTAAACCATAGACTTAGGTTATGGGAGCAGCTGATCTTTAGGTGTGTCAGTGCAGAGGGAGCTGAGACACAGAACCAGTTTTTAACTCCTGTTTGAATTTTCTGGGAAATTTTTAACTGCCTCAGTTCTTGTTTCTGTTGAACTGCACAATTTGCCAGAATTAAAGAAAAGGGAAGGAAAAGGCCCCCAACCTGAAAAGCAGATTATATCTGTGTGTATTCCTATTATAAGAGTTGGTTTGTGAGTTTGATTTCTGGATCTCTTAGCCCAGCCTGTACTTCTGGCAACTTGGGAGTGACTTATTTTGCTGGCTGAGGTTTCAACTGGGCATTTCTTTTTTCCTTTTTCTAGAACGATACAATCCTTCATCAAAAACATCCAACGGTCATCAATCCAAATCGTAAGTGGCTGTTAAGAAAAAGTTTCTCAAACTACCATTGAATTTTAAGGGGAAAATAGCTGTTTCTTGTACTGGAATGTGGCAGTTCTTGCGCAGAGCAGACCCAGATCTAGTTACATTTGTTCTGCCTGGTCTCTTAACTGAACGGGAAACACTTCTGTTAGGTCTCCACACAGACCCAAGCTTTTCTTTGTCAATTGTGCAACTGGAAGAAACGATAAAAAACAACTGGAATGTTCTAGGTAGCTGTAACTCACCTTTCTCATACCTGAAAATCAATTACATGCCGTAAAAAAAGATTGTTTCCAAACAAATATGTCCATGAAAATAAACGTTTACCAGCTGCTTGTATGTTTAATGAGTGAAAGTGGTTGTAGAGGAGCTTGAACAGGGGTGCGTAGGAAGAAAGTTTAGAAGTTTACTGTGACCATACAGTTTTAAATAATTTTTTAAAAAGAAGTGATTGTAATCTTGTCAATAAACCAAAAAAAGGAGATAAATGCATCTTTTGGAAAAGGCTAGCAGTGAAAAATATTTCAGGAGCTATATCCTAGAGGCTGGTGTATTTTTTCAGATCATCAGTAGAACAGCTATACTGTGACATGCAGGAGTGTTAGACTTTTAATTTTTTCTTGTTTTCTTTCTCCAGATGTGAATCGAACCAGACAGAGTAAGATGTTTTATTTTTTTAGTCAAAAGTGCTTTTCAATAACCACAAAGGCCCTGTACCCTGCTTTGTGTGTTCAGTCCGTTCACATATTTTCAATATTGTGAAATAGTGTGTGTGTGTGTCTGACTACCATAAATAATTATGGCTTTGAATAATAATAAAATAATTGGGGCTTAGGACAGTTGTGCTGTTGCCATGGGACAGGAAATGGCCACTAATGTGAGCTTTCTGGGTTCCGTTTCAAACGGTCTTCTTGGCCATTGTGTGTAAGAAGTTGAAGGTACACGTTGGCTCCTCCCGTGTTAGTAAAATGTGTCAAATTTCCTTTCTAAAATTAACAGAATGGAGTGAGGAGTCAAGTACCAGAACCCTTAGTTTTCTCTCAAGAATGACTTAACTCACCATTCCTAAACATTCGATGTTGGAGTGGTGTCTTGGGGATTTCACCCACGCAGCCCGCGCTGTAGTATAAACAATAGCATGTTGAAATGTAGAAGAATGCTTTGAAAGTAATTAAAGGACATGGAAAAACTTGTCTCACTTTCTCCCTTTTCCTTAGTATGTTGAAAGATGACTTAAAACTTAGCAGTAGTGAAGACAGCGATGGAGAGCAGGTATGTTCATGGCATCAGTTTCAGAAAAACACACCAAACACACTCCCGTTTGTTCGATGTTCTCACTGCAAACTGGGATTTATGATAAACAAAATCAAATGGCATGTTTTTAGACAAACTGCAGGTATTCCTAAATGTAAATTGGGGGAAAATTCTATCTTTTGTTGAAGCTGTAGGCTTTTATCTAGAAAATCTTGGTTTACTGATTTCAAATTGGCTTTCTCTGACCATAAAATGGCAAGAGTGGACTTTAAAACATATGTAATGGCCACCTTTTAAAGAGAGCACCCCTGGTGTTCTGCCACTCCAGCTAAAGAGCACGTGGTGTGAGCATCTCTGTGTGTTGTAGCATGGGACTGTGTTGGGGTGACAAAGGATGCTGTCCCTGTAACTAGGGGTATAGTGACATCTTTATTTTTATCCAAAAGTCTCTTTTTTCCTCTTTGTCAGTATTAACTTTGTGCAGCTTCTGCCAGAACCAGCATTTAACTTGCTAAATCAGAAATACCTGCAGGGTCTGTGCTACCCAGCAGCAATCCACGCTCCTCTCTTGGGCCTTTTCTTCCTCTGCCCAGTTCCAGAACTTTATTTTCTTCGTGTGGAGAACTTTGAGAATAGGGTATGTAGTTACTTTGTGCAGCTTCTGCCAGAACCAGCATTTAACTTGCTAAATCAGAAATACCTGCAGGGTCTGTGCTACCCAGCAGCAATCCACGCTCCTCTCTTGGGCCTTTTCTTCCTCTGCCCAGTTCCAGAACTTTATTTTCTTGTGTGGAGAACTTTGAGAATAGGGTGTAGTCGGTTAACTCCTGGTGCTCTGGGCATCTCAGAACAACGTTGTTGAATGTTGAATCATCCGATCCAAAAAGCTGGAAGCGTGGTGTTAGTGAGTGGTGGGAACAGGAACTGGCAGAACTGTAGCCGCAATATGCAGGACTGAGACCCTGGGTTTTTGGTGAAAATTTGGAGAAAACTCTTGATTTATTTGCCTTTCTGCATAAGAAAATACAGACAAATTTAAACCGCTGCAAGTACTGAATTAAGATGCTATTCAGGCTAAATAATTTAAAAAATGTAAAGGCTCTAAATCGATGCTTTGCAATTTAATTATATATACGATCCTAAAGTAGCTTCTAGAAGCTTCATGCTCTTTTTCTTAATTGCAGGACTGCGATAAGACCGTGCCAAGGAGCACACCTGGAAGGTAGGCATTCCTGGAAGATTGCGGCATAGGGAGCCGAGCGGTGATATTCTGTCCAGTCAGCACTCCTGGCTTGGTCTCGTTTCTAAAATCCATGCTTGTTTTTTGCCTTGTGTTAAAGCAAAAGATGATTAGAATTTAATCAGTGATCAAATAGGATATATCCTGCAAATTATAGTAACAACTTTGGGAAGGGGGAGGAAAAAACCCAAAGGCTGCAGTTTGTTCCCAGAATGAACTGTGTTCAGTTACGTTGAATTTTCTAGTAAATGTTAATTAAAATACTACATTTTATTCTTTCTAATGAAAGGACTTCTAGGATATATTTGTGCCTTGGGTACCATTTGCTTACTGGCCCTCCTTTTTTGTTTTCAGTAATTCTGAACCTTCGCAGCATAACAGTGAAGGAGCAGACAACTCGAGGGATGACTCGAGCAGCCACAGCGGGTCCGAAAGCAGTTCAGGGTCTGACTCTGAAAGTGAAAGCAGTTCCAGCGACAGCGAAGCTAACGAACCATCACAGAGCGCATCCCCCGAGGTAGGTGTGGACACCTCTTTGGGCTGTCTTCATTAGCTTGGCATTAATCCTGGGGTTTTAAAGCAGAAAAAAAGTTAATAAATCCTCCAACTGTCTTTGGGCTGTCTTCATTAGCTTGGCATTAATCCTGGGATTTTAAAGCAGAAAAAGTTAATAAATACTCCAACTGTTCAAAAAAACCCAACAAAACTGACAAAGGTGGGATCACTTTCAAGATGGAAAAGATGGAATATTCTTCTGCTGAAGCAGTGACAAAGGTGGGATCACTTTCAAGATGGAATATTCTTCTGCTGAAGCAACTGTAGTTGGAGATGGTAAAAACTCTTTATATAAGGGCACATTCGATGTTTGACTTTGAGATGATTTTTACCACCACCCGTTGGGGTTCAGAAATTAGATATAGTTACAGTAGCTTAAAAATCTGTGGGCTTTTAGTCTGGAAAGCCCTGACAGTGAGTGTTGTCTGTTGGTAGCAGCTGCTCCAGGTGAAGGGAAAATGAGAGCTGGTATTTGTCAGCATCATTGTTGTTCATCAACCTGTATTTCATTTGTTATTTATCTCAGTTTTTTTCAGGTACCTCTTGTTTTGGTGTGCAGTGTAGTACAGCTGTCCCATGGAAAAGCTGAAAGAAATGTGAAATGTTTTATCTAATGCTGGTTTTTTAATTTGTTTTTAGCCAGAGCCACCACCAACAAACAAGTGGCAGCTGGATAACTGGTTGAACAAAGTTAATTCCCATAAAGTGTCACCAGCTTCTTCCGTGGACAGCAATATCCCATCCTCCCAAGGCTACAAGAAGGAGGGCCGGGAGCAGGGGCCGGGCAGTGGATACGCTGATCAGAGCGGATCCAAGGACTCCATTTCTTCGACGCCGGGGCGAGATTCCAAACCCACCCAAAAGGGCTCGGAGAGCAGTCGCGGGAGGCAGAAATCACCTGCCCAGAGCGACAGCTCGACACAGAGGAGGACTGTAGGTAAAAAGCAGCCCAAGAAAGCGGAAAAGACATCTGTTGAAGAGCCTAGAGGAGGTCTTAAAATTGAAAGCGAAACCCCAGTAGACATGGCAACAAATATACCTTCCAACAGGCATAAGGCAGCCACCAAAGGCTCCAGGAAACCCAATATAAAGAAAGAGCCCAAATCTTCCCCTCGGCCTACAACGGAGAAAAAGAAATATAAGGCTTCAAGTAAATCTGCCCAGAAATCCAGGGAATTCATAGAAACAGATACCTCATCCTCTGATTCAGATGAAAACGAGAGCCTGCCTCCTTCATCGCAAACACCCAAATACTCTGAGAGCAATAGGACTCCTGTTAAATCTTCCATGGAGGAGGATGACAGCTTTTTTCGGCAAAGAATGTTCTCTCCTATGGAAGAGAAAGAGCTTCTTTCACCACTCAGTGACCCTGATGAAAGGTACCCACTTATTGTGAAGATTGACCTGAGCCTCTTATCACGAATACCAGGGAAGCCTTACAAGGATGCCGACGCACCCAAAGCGGAAAAGAAAAATGTGCCGGAGAAGCACACGAGAGAATCCCAGAAGCAGCCATCTGACAAAAGTTCTACAAAAGGCAAAAGGAAACACAAGCAGGTGATAATTTTGTAGATTTTTCCTGTTATCTCAGCCCCTTGGTGGATGGCTGCCGCTGTCTGTCCAGCGGCCTGGATCATACCTCAGTGTAGTCACTCTGAGTGGTTTCAGGGATGACTTTGGGTGGCTGTTCTGGGGAGAACAGGTTGATCATCCCAGTGCTGTCAGAGTAGAGGCTACTGGGATTTTCTTTTGCAGAGGGAAAGTGAGAAGGTAGTGCCTGTGGGAGTGTTAGTGCTGTAGCTACAGCTCATGGAGGCTTCAGGGCTTTACTGTAGTCACTCTGAGTGGTTTCAGGGATGACTTTGGGTGGCTGTTCTGGGGAGAACAGGTTGATCATCCCAGTGCTGTCAGAGTAGAGGCTACTGGGATTTTCTTTTGCAGAGGGAAAGTGAGAAGGTAGTGCCTGTGGGAGTGTTAGTGCTGTAGCTACAGCTCATGGAGGCCTCAGGACCTCTGGGGCCCTCTCGGGCCTCCACCCCATTGGCACCAGCCCCCATTGCACATGGCCAAAGAAATAAATAAATAAGGGCAGTTTTCAGCGGGATCAGCTCATTGAACCAGGGAATGATGTAGTTTCATGTTGCCAGGACAAGGGATGGGGCAGAAATGGGCCTGGGGCACAGCAGCAGCAGAAACCATAATCCAGGGGTGCTGCTTTACTGGGAGCAGAGACATCTCTCCATAATGCTGGTTAACCTCCAAAAAAAGCATTTCACCTTTTCAACTGGAAATAAAAAGCAGGAGTGCCTGGGGGTGATGAAATAGACAGGAATCAGTGGGGGACCTGAACAGAACAATAATCATGGAGGGGGGAATGGTAAGAAGTAGTTGGTGGTGTAATTTTAAACTGCTTTTAGAAAGCTCAGGGCACAGTCTGTAAAGAGCAAACCTGTGACTGTACCATGGACTCAGAGATCCAATTTCTTTACATTTCTGCTTTCCATGAAGTTTGGACTATGAAGCCCTGGTTCAGGGATTCAAAAATTGCCATGTTGCTCTGGATTTCATTCAGAAAATTTCATTTTGACAGGGATTTGGCAGTGGTTGAAAACTTTGTTGATTTGTGGAATCAAAGGATTATATGATATCATCCGGAGAGTCATTTGCCTCTCCAGAGGAGATACATAATTTCAGTTAAACCACTTTTCTTACAGAGCAACCTAAGGAAACATGGCCACGTACTGAAATTAGTGTCATCTAGACATGCTGTGTAACTGCAAACAGGGGGTTCTCCTGTGCCGCTCTTCTTAACTAAGATTCCTATTTTCTTTAGATAAGGAAATTAAATGAGAAGGTGTGAGCTTTTTTTTTTCAAAATTAGAATAACTCTGACTAATTAGTTTTTGCAAGTGTTACTGAATAATCCCTAACATCCGTGGGCATGCGCTCACAGGTTCCAGTGGCTCTGAATACACTGGCTTTTATTTCTTTGACCAGTCACACCTTTCAGTCCACACTTGGAGTTACAGCATTAAAGGTCTGTGCTCTTACATCTAAAGCAGGTAAGACCAATTAGATTTAGGCTTTATCCCGGCAAAGAGTCTGGTTGTTAATTGGTTTGGATCCTCACATTACCCTGGTGCTTACTGGTATGTACTGGGGAAGGTGGAAGGTGTTTGAGGCAATGAAAGAAAACCCACCCTTTTTCCCCAGATTTTAGGTTTGTGAGTGCTCTGTACACAACTGTCACTGCTTGATTTCTACACCTTTTTTGCTCGTGTGCTTCACTGATCCTAAGGCTCAGGGCTGCAGCATCGGTGGGACAGAAGCGAAACCTTTTGGGTTTGAATGTGGGTTATGTTACCAGATGACTTAGTCTGTGAGGCCCTATTTTCTGTTTTATTCACTGTCTTGGTGCTTCCAGCGCATGCTGCAGACAGCTGAGACATTTACCTTCCAGACCTTTGACTTTGAGATTAAATTTATATAAAAATCTCTGAGCTTACTTTAAAAGACTGCAAGACTGACATTTTTCTGACATTCACGAGACACCTCTGGTGGGCCCCACAACATAAAATCTTTCTCATGGTCTTTTATTGAAGCCTTTGGCAGATTTTCCTGGTATTTCGTGGTGATAAGACGTTTGTGCTAAAATGAACAATTTAACTGCTACTTCTTTTATGCAGGTTGGTAATTTAAAAGCCAGATTTTGTTTTTCATTATGGCCCAATATCAGGGTCTGGTCAAATATTTGGTACAGACAAGATGCTGTAGGGCATGTCTTTGTATCCTGTACGTATCTTATTCTGTACTCTACTAAATTAAGTCTCTGAATGTGAAATACTGCCAGTCGGTGAAGCTGTAAATGTGAACTTTTGCCTGGATGTATTTCTTGTTTGCTTTATCCAGAATGAGGATGAAAACAGAGCCAGTGAAAGCAAGAAAACGAAACTGGAAGAAAAAGCTCCATCAGGACACAAGACTTCTAGCAGTAGGGAGTGAGTATCTCAGCTGTGTTTCCAATGTTGAAGGCTTAGGGTGGTCAAGGAGGAGGAGGGTGCCTATCTCCTCCCTTTTTCTTCCCCCCACAGTGTTCCTTCATTATTTATCACTGGGTAAAATTAAATTTCATTGCTGCTTACCTTCAGACAGACTTTTTTTTTCTACTAGCAATTGGTGGAAATTAATTTCCAAATCCAAAACCAGTGGCCAAGGATAGTTGTTTTACACAAGAGAAGTCAGGTAACCCCTCGTGCAGGGCTGGAGTGTTATGATTCTGTGATTGTGGAATATATGGTGTATTATGGAATATATGCATCCTGGTTTTTCTCTAATGTGCAGTGGGGATTTGGTTTGTTTTAGAAAGCAGCTGTGCATCTAGCTTTTTAATCATGCAAAATCGGTGCTTTTAAATTTAACCCAGTCTGGGAATTCTCCAGTTAGTGAGTTTTTTGTGAAACTGAGAGTAAATTACTTACCTGGCATTGTCCGGGAGGCCGATGGCGCTGAGATTTGGCTCCAGGGATTTAGCCATGTTTTTGCTCCATAGATGAGCTAAAGAAAAGTGTGAATGACACAAAAGCAAAGTAACAGAGAATTAACAAAGCAGAAACGTCGTTTAATACTCTTGTTATTTGTATGTTATTTCTGTAACTTTCGATGCTTTTTGTTACAGCTATTATGCTTTTATTTGATTTATTTCTTGGTCAGTGTTAATCCACAGGAGAGAGTAAGGTTTTTTCCACTGCCTTTTAAAACTCTGCCATTTCAGAACATGCAACTCAAAACTGGTATAATTATGTCATGGAAAATATTTCTCTGTAGTGAGTAATTGTGAAATTGCAATGATGTGAGAAGCTGCAGCACATCAGATGTGAGAAATCTTGTTTGCCCATTCTGGATTAAACAGTGTCTTACTGTTTGTTAGAAACAGGCAGAGACCGAACGGATGCATTTCTAGCTTGATTATGCTTTCTTACCAATTATTTCTGATCTTTGCTTGGCTGCCAATGCAGTTCTCTGAGGGCCATTTAATTAAACATCTAACTGTATGATTTTATAAAAATAATGTGTTTAAATAATTATTATGTGAAGTCAAGAATAGTCGACAGTAGCCCCAGCAGCCGAGGTACTGAAAGGCTGTGTGGAGGAAGCTTCCCAGTTTCCTGGGTTCATCTTTTTATTTATCTGGAGCATCTTTTTTTCTGAGCTGTTGGGCTGAATATCAGCATCAGACAGGCTGGCGCTAACGCTGGCATTAATTTCTTACGTTGTAAGTGTTCAGGGTGTTTTTTTAGGAACTGTTGTAGGGATGTGGTTTTATGGTTAGAACTTGTCTACTGTGTTTTCAGGTCAGAACAAAGAAAATGGTGAAAACGAGTTCAATCTGGCTTCCTAGAAACCCAGTCACCGAGATGATTGTTCTCTTTCTTGTCCTCTCTGGTTTGCTAGATCGAACAGCAGAAATCTTGGTTGATTTTTTAAAATTAAAAAAAGAGGGCGTTATTTTATTTTTTTTTAAGTGGTGGAGTTTTGTTGGTTTGTTTGTTTGTTTTTGTTTTTTTAAGGGGAAAAAAAAAAAAAAAAGCCCAAGCCTGAATTTGTTCATTTTTGTCCAGGTCTTCAAAGCCAAGTGCTGTTAAGGAGAAGGATTTGCTGCCGTCTCCTGCCGCCCCGGTCCTGCAGAAAGATTCCAAGCAGGAGCACGGGTCGCGGAAGAGGACGGTCAGTCAGTCCTCATCCCTCAAGTCCAGCAGCAACCTCAGCAAGGAGAGCGGCAGCAAAAGCAGCTCCTCTTCTAAACAGAAGAAGACCGAGGGGAAGGGCTCTGGCAGCACTAAAGAATCCAAGGTAAAGGGTTTATTCTGTAACCACCTCCAGCCTCTTCCTTTGCTTCGCCATTTGACGTGCTCAGTGTGATCTGAACAATAATTTGCAGGTCAGGTTAAAAGGTAATTAGTTTCAGATAAGCATTGTTTCATGCCTTGGAAGTCTATAAATTAGAAAATAATTTGGGAGAGATTGTGGACTACTAATGTTTATTCCTACCAAATTCGTGTGTTAGTGAAATGTGCTTAGTCATCTTCTGATTACAAATGCTGCTTATTTATATTTTAATTTGTTAATAGGAAATATCACTAGAAAGCAGTTTACACAACAGTAAATGGAGCAACAAGGTTGCTTTTGTCTCATCAGAGCTCTGATTTTTTGAGGAGAGCAGGAGGTCGGGCTGTGCCCAGCACTAGGATGTGAAGCTGTAGCTCTTGGTTATGACACTGTGGGACCCCAGAAGATTATATTGACTCCAGCTCAGGAATGTACAGCACTTTCTGTAGTTGGAGTGGAGAAAACATGGTTATAAAGATGGTGCAGAAAATGTTTTTAAGGAGATTTAGGTTAGAAAGAGATTTAGGTGGTAGAATTTAAAAATATTATAGGCAGATGATACTCTTAGGTTACTAAATTGAAATGTGTCTTTTCATCAGTATGTAAATGTGTGTAACTGGACAGAAATCAGCCTGTGAGGGCACCTGGGAGCGTGTTGAATACCTGTGATGAGCAGTTTCTGTTGTGTGGTCAGTTGTGGAGCATGTTCCATCTTTGCCCGTGCTCCAGGCGTGGGGGGCTCCAGGTGCTCAGCAGCAAAGCCCCAACTCATTCCGTGGGCTGGAAGACTCCCCCAGTTAGATTTGCAGTCCCCAAAAAGCTTTGAAACAAAGTCTGAAAACGTTCAGGGAGGATCATTGATCTGGGGAGGAGTAAAGCAGCAAATAAACATCAGCAGTGGCAGAAAGTACCTTAGTCACCGGGGTGGGGGTGGTGAATCTCTGCTCTGGGAGCTGAGCAGGGTGACACCGCCAATGCCCTGAGATTTATACCTCAGATACGCTTAGTCAGCCCTTTCTTAAAGCAGTATCTTCTCTTCCTGTGTGTCACTGTGTGTTTTGTCATTGTGCCTGCAGTACAACGTAGATAGTTCATTGCTTTGCCAATCTGGTGCCTTGGTGACTGCCAGATCCTCCTGATTAGCGACAATCTGATAAACGTAGTTATGAAATACACCACGGAGGTGGCCCTGGGTCATGATAAGTCAAGACAGCAGAAAACACACATGAAGCTGGGGAGTTGTTTTATACTAAAAACTGATTAACTTGCTATTCATGGCATATTTCTAGTGTCTGGTCTTTACGCTGAAGTGTCACGTTGAGCCATGTATAATTTAGGGCAGCAAGGACAGTGTGTTGTGAAGACAGGTAACTTTTCTCCTTGAAGATGATGCTTATCCTTCCAAAATATCTTTTTTTTTTCCCAATGCAAAGACATTCAGCAGAGAAATGAGAAATTGTAAAAATCCTTATGCCCCCTTTGTTAGAGAAAAACAGGGTTTAGAAAGAGTGATATGGGAGATGAGGGAGGGATTTCCTAGAGGCAGGTGTGTAGAAAGCCTCGGCTGCCTGCCTTCCTCTGGAGGGGATCTCCTGGTGTGTCAGAGCGAGGAGCTGATTGTAGCTGCTGGGTCTTCTCTGTGCCAGCGTGAGGTGGGAGCCTCATGGAAGCTGTGTTTTACAGCAAATTGCAGCTAAAGCAGCTGCAGAAGTGACCTTATTGTATGTAATCCATTAAATCACGGGAGGAATTCATACAACAAGGGCTTTTCTTGAAGGCAGAGAAGATTTAACTATTCTTTAAATTTACTATTTGGCAATAATTTTCCTTTCAGGAAAAGATTCTGAACAATGCATCAAACTGCCCTCCTGCGTCTGCTCCCTCTACGGAAAGTTCAAAGTCAAGAAGAGCAAAACTTGTTTTTGATGACAGGTAAGAAGAGCAAGAGGTGCCTTTCCCTTTGCAGGGCTGTGATTGTGGGTGCATAACCACCTCCCTGTGGGGGGGGGGTGCTCCTTTTGCTTCCAAAAAGCTGTTAAGGACAAGCTCAGGCTCTGGAGAGCTGTGCCTTGTTCCTGGGGGGATGTGCCCTGGGCCATCAGCTCTGCAGACAGCTCGGTCTGCCCTCTACTTTCTTGCCGAGCATAAAGGGAGCAGCAAAAGCTTAAATATCTCAGAGTTATTCTGGTTTTAAGTGCTGGTGGGTCCTTTTCACTTCCCAGGACGCTGCTGCTGCCTCTGCTTGTTCTCACCAGAGCCCGCGTCCTCTAGAGGCAGGAGTTGTGGTTGGTGACAGTCGAGAGGAGCCTTTGTTTCTTGAAATCCCAGATCCACAAGAGCAGGATCGGGATTTAATCCTGGGGGGTCAAAGAAAATACCTTGAAAAGAAAATGAAACAAGTATTTTACCGTCTTGTGGAGGCTTTAGGTTTCTCATGTACCAAGTCAAATCTCAGCACAGTGCTTCCTCTTGAAGCATTTCTCTTTGTTGTTCTTTAAATTCACTTTACAGGTAAAATTATGTTTATACTAAACATATCTTGTAAGTGGACAGTTAAAAAATGCTGATTTCAAATATCTTTAATACAAATAAATTAAGTAAGATAGGGTGGATGGGAGAATTTATTTCAAACTTTAATCAACTCGTAGGTGATATGTTAATATATTGTAATGTCTAATTACAGTTTTATGATTGCTTTCTGCTCACCTAGTCATGGAAGTCATTTAACATTGATTGTCTTGGGTGGCTAAGCAAAAGCAATTAACACCTGAATGCTTCTTTATTTATTATTATTATCATCATTTTTAAATATTTCACACCCTCAGAACTCCAGTCCTGGAGGTGCTGGATTAATTTGTCCTCAAATTTTGATGTTTTTTTCCTTTCCCCTGCCCATGTTGTTGGTCAAGTGTTTGATTTGCTTGACAATCAAATGCAATAAATTTAACCAAGTCACTTTTACTTATCAACTTGCTTGAAACACTGTTTAGAATTATCTGCTTTGAACTATTTTTAGCAATTTGATCACACCGTAACTAATCCCACTAGTTAACTTTAACAGTTTTATCACAGTAAAAGCTGTACCATAGGAGCTCTTGTAACCTGAGTTAGGCAGAAAAAATGTGAAATTTGACAACATGCAGAAACTTTAAGGAAATAAAAGGAACTGTGGTGTGGGTGGGGCTGAGTCCATGAGTTTGTGTCTCTGTTGCAGGACTTACTCAGCTGATCATTATTTACAAGAAGCAAAGAAGTTAAAACACAACGCGGACGCATTGGTAAGTAAATCTTTCAATACCTCCCCAACGTTTGCAGGTTATACTGGGGTTATGAACTGCTTTTGCCCTTTTGCTGCCCTTCTGTACGGGACCTTTCTTGTTCTTCCTCTCTGGTTTTTGTCCTTACGCGTTTCCTGGGCTCTCCCCAGTCTGACAGGTTTGAGAAGGCCGTGTACTACCTGGATGCTGTGGTGTCCTTCATCGAGTGCGGGAATGCATTGGAGAAAAACGCTCAGGAATCCAAGTCCCCGTTCCCTATGTATTCAGAAACTGTGGAATTAATCAAGTAAGCATTGCAAAGGGCGTACAAACGTCAGGTGGGTGGGGAAGAGGTCTGGAAATCAGAGTTTGCTTTTAGATTTACTAAAGTTTAGCCACCAACTTCTGAAATTTCTTATCGTTCTCTAATAAAACTGGATCACTTACCAGTTCGTTCCAGTTGCTGAGGCTTAAAGTGGTTTTGTGGGGGTTGAGATCCTTTCTGTTGAGGCTCTCGATGTCTCTCTGCAACGTATAACTCAAAAGAAGCAAAATTACTCCAATTACTACCTAATCAGTGTTTAGTTTAGGGTCTGAGAGAGGTTCCTGAAGGGTTGAAGAGAGTTGAACTAGAAATTCATAAGAACGTCAGTGTTTTCTGATTGATAAATGATGCTGTAATCTTCATTTTGTTGTTTACCTGATGCCTTTGTTTGCAGATACACTATGAAACTGAAGAATTACTTGGCACCAGACGCCACGGCTGCAGATAAGAGGCTGGCAGTGCTTTGGTACGTGTGCTCGGAACTTCATACGACCCACTGATTAATTTCAGATGCTTTATCTGCATGAAATGCTGTATTACACTGAGTCATCAGGTGTTTCTGAAGCAGATTTATTAGTATTCCACTTGGCTGCATGTAAAGATTAAAGCTGTATAACTGATTACTGTGAACTGGAGGAGAGGGGACATTGACAAGGGCCAAGTCTTTGAAATATTAAGGAAGTGACTAAATTTATGGGGAGTAACTGCAGAAAGGACGGGGGCCTTCCTGTGTACTCCCCCGGGGATGAGTCCACATTTGGAGTGGCTGTGAAGAATTGTCACCAGCCTCCTGGATCAGTGGAATGGCCCCTGCAGCGTAAGGACCAGAACCAGGTGGTGTCAGGTGGAGAAGAAGGGGGAGGCCGTGGCAGAACACGATGGACTCAGAATGTCCTGGCACAAGCAAAAAATCAATGAAACCCTTGTGTAGGAAGCACCTCAGGGATGTCTCCTGAGCTGGGAACTGGTTCTGTCAGCAAGATCTCTGAAAGTTAGCGTTTCAGCTTACGGCACACAAAACTCTGCTTTTGTTTCCTTGAGAATGTAAAGGTGCTTACGGATATTTTGATAGACCTACAACTCGAAACTTGGCAGAGAAAGCTTTAAAAGCACAGCTGGGAGATTTTTGAACTTCACTCAGTTGTGATTAACCTGACTCTAACTGTCCATGTTTTGTTATTCTGTCTTTGGTCAGTCTTCGGTGTCAATCTCTACTATACCTAAGGCTTTTCAAACTGAAAAAGGAAAGTGCATTGAAATATTCTAAAACTCTGACTGAGCATCTGAAGGTAATTGCAGTATTTTCTTAGAATATTAGAACCTAATCAAATTTAAGCTCTACAGCACTTCAAATTCCTGGAGGCAGTTTTCAGACTGCTACATGGGAACTTGGAATAAACCCTATTTAGAACTGGACCTTGAAAGTAT